>NC_087264.1:20056980-20423647 GCF_015220805.1 Pogoniulus pusillus | reverse complement strand
AAGAAATCTGGCCCCATCATCTTGCCCTCCACCCTTTAGATATTGATCAGCATTGATCACAGAATCATTAAAGTTAGAAAATACAGTGAAGTTCAAATATCAACCCAACACCACCATTTCCACTAAGCCATGTCCCAGACTGCCTCACCCACAAGTGTTTTGAACACTTCCAGGGATGATGACTCCATCGCTTTTCCTAGACAGCCTGTTCCAATGCATGACCAAAGATAAGATCATAGAATCAGTCAGGGTTGGAAGGGACCACAAGGATCATCCAGTTCCAACCCTCCTGCCATGGCCAGGGACACCTCACACTAGAGCAGGCAGTCCAAAGCCTCATCCAGCCTGGCCTTAAACACCTCCAGGGATGAGGCTTCCACCACCTCCCTGGGCAACCCATTCCAGGCTCTCACCACCCTCATGCTGAAGAACTTCTTCCTAACATCCAGTCTGAATCTACCCATTTCTAGCTTGGTTCCATTCCCCCCAGTCCTATCACTACCTGACATCTTAAAAAGTCCCTCCCCAGCTTTCTTGTAGCCCACTTAAGATACTGAAAGGCCACAAGAAGGTCACCTGGGAGCCTTCTCCTCTCCAGACTGAACAGGCCCAAATCCCTCAGTCTCTCCTCATAGCAGAGGTGCTCCAGCCCTCTGATCCTCTCTCAGTCTGCTCACAGAGACGCTCCAGTCCTCTACTACACTTTTTAGCTCATGTGTGGGCTCTCTTCTCTGGTGCAGCCTGTAGGACTGTGGGGCAAACCCCCGCAGGATCTCCTGGGGTTTTAAGCCTGGTTGCACTCCGAGGCAAGGCTTATGCAACTCACTGGACATCCGTACATCTGGCTGTGAGGTTTTGTGTGCCTTTGTTTCACACTCCTAAGTGTTTCAAGCCTGCAGACTGACTTCAGTTGCCTTAAAAACAAGAGGGTGCAAAAAGTATGATGTTCCCAGTGTCTCCTCCAAAAGCAGCAAAAAAATGAGCCTGTGCAATTGTGCGAGGGCAGATTGAAACGTGAGCTGAACCTTTTGTTAGCCACCAGAGAATCCGCAAGCCACCAGCCTTGGGGACAGCCAGCTCGCTGCCACTCAGTCTGCGCCTGCGGGAGCGTGGGCGGCTGATGGCTCCAGCCTCTAATGAGGGCTGCTGAGGTTTAAGTAAAGGGATTGAGTTTGGCTGGTGGCCGTAGATGATGTGTCAGAGCCTCACAGCCCACCCTGTGGGATGGCTGACGGGGTAGAGGGTTATACCTGCTTATGTCTCCCCACTAAAGCAAGTGGGGGCACAGGCAGGTCAACGTGCCAAGCCACCATGGGTGCTGGGGTGAGTGGTGGGTGTGACTCCACATCGAGGTAACACAAGGACTCCTGGGGGCATGCCAGCCCTGCAGGGCCCAGGATGGCAAGAAGCCAGGTTGCCATGTGCCCAGGGTGGGGGACAGTGGGGTGACTTGGTGGCATGACCCCCAGGCACGGGGCAGTTCAGGTGATGTGCCATTGTTTTTTTGGGACGCTGAGAGCTGATGACCCTTGGGGTCATGTCCCCAAGGGTGTAGGACAGTGGGGAGCCGTGGTGATGCCACCCTGGGGTGCAGGACAGCAAGGAGCCAGGGTGATGCCATGCAGAGGACAGGACAATGAGGATTTGGAGTGACGGCACCCTGGGCTGCAAGACAGCAGAGACATGGGGTGCAAGACAGGGGGTGGTTGGGGTTATGCCACCCTGGAGTGTGAGATAACAGAAACAGAGGTGATGCCATCCAGGTGAGAGGACAGTGAGGAGCCAGGGCAATGCCACTTTGGGGTGCAGGACAATGGGGAGCGTGGGCAATGCCACCCTGGGCACAGCACAGTGGAGAGCTGGAGTAGATACCACCTTGGGGTGCAGGTTGGTGAAAGCCAAAGTGCTGTCACTCTGCGGTGCAGGACAGTGAGAAGCCAGGTTGGTGCCATATTGGGGTGTGGGATAGCAGGGAGCCAAGTTGCTGCCATCCTTAAGGAGTGCCGCTCTCGGGTGCAGGATGCTGGGAATCAAAGTGATGTTGCCCTGGGGTGCAAGACAGTGGGGAGCCAGTGTGATGCCACCTGGGGAGCAGGACATCAGGGACTACAATGATGCCACCGGCGATGCTGCACAGCCTGTGGGACTCCCCCCCCACCCCCCTTCACCGCCCCCTGCGGTGCCGACCGCCGCCGGTGCCAGGCAAGGGGCGGTCCCGGGCGCACAAAGGCTGCCGGTTCACCCCGCCCCGGGGCTGTCCCGCAGTCCCCCTGGGGCCGCCCCCGAACCTTTGCCCAATAAACGCGGCCGCATTTGAACGCGGCACCTCCCCCGGTGCCCTTCCCGTTCCAGTGCTCTTCCGCACCGCTCCGCTGCGCCGCGCCCGAAGCTACCGGCACCGGCAGCCGCGCCGGGTGAGCCCGGGAGGGGAGTGAGGGCGGGATGGGGGAGGGGGGAATTTACCGGGACCCCAGGGGTGGGGGAGGGGGAGGCTTGGCTGCCGCCTCCGGTCCCTCCTCCGCGGGCGGTACCGGGGAGCAGCCCGCCCCTTCTTGGGGCTGCCACCGCGTGTGTCGGGAAACGGGACGGGACGGCGGGGGAGAGGGGGCGACGGGAGAGGTGGGTGCTGGGGAGAACGGGGGGGTATTGGAGGAGGAATGGGAGATGCCGGGGAGGGGTATGCTGGAAGAAAGGGGAACTGGAAAGGAGTTGGGGGGATGCTGGAAAGGAGGAAGAGGGAGTAACGGGAGGGGAAAGGCGATAGTGGAGGGGGGAAGGGGGAATACTGGAAATGAAGGGGGAGGATACTGGAAGGGAAAGAAGTATACTGGAAGGGAGAGGGGGGAGGCTGGAGGAAGCAGGGAGACGCTCAAGAGGGTAGGGGATACTGAAAAGGAGAGATGGGCAATGCTGTAAAGAGGAAAGAGGGAATAGTGTAAGGGGAAAGGGGATAGTGGAGAGGGGACACTGGGACGGAGGGATACTGGAAGGGAAGGGGGGAGGATGGAGAAAGTAGAGAGATGCTTGAGGGAAGGGGATACTGGAGAGGAAGGGGTGGGGGGCTGGAAAGAAGAGTGGGATACTGGAGGGGTGGAGAAGATGCTGAAAAGAAGGGGTTACTGGAGAGGACACAAGGGGGAATTGCTGGAAGAAGAAAGGGGAGATGCTAGAGAGAAGGAAGGGGGTGCTGCAGGAAGAGGGAGGTGTTGGAGGAAAGGACAAGGGTCTCATAGCTGTAGGGTGCAGTGAAGGTTTTGGGGTGTGGATGAGAGCAGAGTTGTGCCTGCATGGGTGGGGGCCATGTAAAAGCTTCCACCGTTTCTGCTAGTGGTCTTCACCCGGGTAGCAGCGGTCTGATGGGGCATCCTGCCAAGGCCATCCCTTCCTGTGGTACATCCCTATCTGTGTCCCATCCCTGGAGAGATGCTCCAAACACCCCAAAACACTGGGAATGGGGTTTGGACCAACTCTGTTTGGGCTGAGCTGAGGAAGCAGCAGGCTGTGGCTGGAGGAATTAATAACAGCAGTTGTTTTGTCATCGGCGGAGCACTTGCTGTCACCAAGGGTGGCAGACAGCATCTGCTGTCTGGTTGCAGACCGTGGGCCTGTCACATGTGGTGGGGTAAAGATGGAGCTGAGGCTGTGAGCCGTGAAAAGCCCCAAATCTACACCCTGGAAAGGGTGGGGGTGAGCTACTGGAGCTGGGTGCTCCATACAACTGGGTGTCACTTTAGGTTGGGTGCAAGGGTGTCCTTGTCCATGGCAGGGGTTTTGGAACTGCATGATCTTTAAGGTCCCTTCCAAACCAAGTCATTCTGTCAATCTGTGACTCTTCCCTTGCTGTCCGAACTGGGGGATGCTGGCGAGAAGCTCGGAGTTATCGCTGTGATTCAGCATCGTTATCGGAGCCGGTGCAGGACTGAGCTGGGTGGGAATTCCCAAATCCCTCCTTTCCTGGCGTCGCTGGATCAACCGCCAGCTCGCTTTGTTTACTTCAGCAATAATCAGCTTTGTGCCTTGGACCTTGGGCTTTTATCACACCTGGGGCTCCCCAAATCACCGAGCTGATGCCCCCCAGTCCAGCCCAGCTTCCAAAAATCAAACCAGATGGGCGCTTTGTTTTTTTTTTCCTTGGAAAGGAGAAGGCAGCTCCTTGAAAGACCCCATTACAATGCAAATCCCGGGCTGGCGTGAATATTCAAACCTCTGGGCTCCTTTTGAAGCCCTTTCCATCAATTTACGGCGCTTTGCTAAACCAGCTTGGCTAATGGAATCTCTTTCTCTCGGCTGACTTTAGGAGGGGTTAGAAGGTGGTTTTGGAGAGGTGGTGTTGAGGTGCAGCGCAGCAGGGCTGTGAAAATTATGACCACGCTCAATGGGGAGGAGGAACTGCCAGCTGTAGAGTTGACTTTGGTGACCCTTGGAGAGCCAGGCAATGCTGTGAAGTGATTTAGTGATATTTGGGGGCTTGGTTGGCTTTTTGTGGTGGTGTTTTCTTTTGTTGTTGGAGGTTTTTTTTTTTATTAGGGTTTTGGGGGGTTTTTTGTTTGGTTGTTATTTTTGTCTTTCCTTTGGTGTCTTGGTGAGAGCTTTTGTGGAACTGCTGCTCCCTGAGAGTCATATGTACATAGAGTGGTTTGGGCTGGAAGGGACCTTCAAGATCATCTAGTTCCAGCCCTCCTCTCATGGGCAGGGACACCTTCCACTAGACCAGGTTGCTTACAGCCTCACCCAGCCTGGCCCTGAACACCTTCAGGGAAGGGACATCCATGACCTCCCTGGGCAACCTGTTCCAGTGTCTCACCACCTGCGCTGTAAAGGCTTTATGGGCTGCCCAGGGAGGTGGTGGAGTCTCTGTCCCTGGAGGTGTTCAAGCAAAGCCTGGATGAGGCACTTAGTGCCATGGTCTGGTTGATTGGCTAGGGCTGGGTGCTAGGTTGGGCTGGATGAGCTTGAAGGTCTCTTCCAACCTGGTTGATTCTATGATTCTTTGAATATCCAGTCTAAATCTACCCTCTTCCAGCTTCAATCCGTGAGATAGGATTTTGCAGGGTGGGTTGAGCTTCAAACTCACTCTGACACAGGCAGCAGTGTGGGGGGTCGGTGGGTGTGCAGTAGCTTAAACACAGCTGCGATGGGTGAGATGGTTCATTCAGGGCAGGAGATAATGAGTTAGAAGGGACATCCCCAACTCCAGCTTTCAAGCAAGAGCTCAAGAGTTTGGTTTTGATAGCTGCTGGGAATCTTGTCATAAACCCTGCTCTTAATAATTGGGGTGCTGGTTGCTATTGCAGCTGTACTTGCATCACCCTGCTCATCCCAGGAGTAGAGGGAAGGACCTGCTCCTTTTAAGCTGGGTGGGTGCTACCAAATGGCTACTTTTTGGGGAGCAGGTGCTTATGTTTTGGAGGTGGCTGATTGGTTCTGCTCCACCAGGCACTTGCAGCTAATCGCTAGGCCCTCCTTTGAGTGGAGGCAATCAAGAGCAACAGCTGAAGCAATGTTTTCTTTCCTATCCTTTGCAGGAGATGACTTGCTTGAGGCCAGTGACTTATGGGAAGGGCTGGTTGGGGTGAAGGCAATGTAGCTCATAGCCATGTGCCCTGGAGGTGCAACCAAACAGAGCATCCCTGAGATCATACAATCATTTTGGTTGGAAAAGACCTTGAAGATCATGGAATTCAACCATACTCTAACTCTACCAAGGCTGGTGCTAAGCTATGTCCCTCAGCACCACATCTCCATGTCTTTCTAACACCTCCAGGGATGGGGATTCAACCACCTCCCTGGGCAGCCTGTTCCAGGGTTTGAGAAGCCCTTCAGTGAAGAAGTTTCTTCTAATACCATGAGATCTGCACGACCTGCATGTTGTGCAAACATGCTGTTTGCATTAACCCTGTTTTGAACCAAAAAAGTGCATGTTTCAAATCATCATGTCTCTACTTGGTGGTTGACCAGGTAGTCTGTGTCTTTGTGAGTTTGAGGAGAAAGCTTAGATGTTGATACTGATTGCAGGCACTTAATATGCAGAGTGGTAATTACTGTTTAAGCCTGCATTGTTTGAGTTAAATTTAGCTGGGAGTTGAGCCCTATCAAGCCTCTACATTCTGTGCCATGAAGGTTATCTGGATCTCAGGAGGCACTGGATTTAAAGGAAGGAAAGAAATGCTGGGGGGGGGGGGAACTTTTCAATCCTCAATGCTTTCTTGCTCAGGGCTCATGATAGGGAGAAGAGAAATAAAGAATAACGTGGTCATGACTCCAAGGAGTTGCCCCTTTCTGCACTGTCTGCTCAAGCTGGTCATTTTAGGGAGGGGGAGGATGTAACAGAAGGACAGCTATAAATCTGAACAAAGTGATGCCCTGTGCAGAGAACAACCCCTCTTTTCCTCGCAGAGGACCGGGGAGCCCATGCTCAGCTGCCGCCCACTCATTCTCCCCCCCCCTATTATCCTGCCAGCTCCTGGCTGCCCTCCTGCATCTCAGCTGCTGGTCCATCTGGAGCTGAGATGAAAGGCTGGGGTTTAATTCAGGCTTTGTGTTCCTCTTGTGTTTCCCCCCCCCCCGCCTCCCTCCTCCCCCTCTTAGCTCTTTCTTTGCTGCCACTCTCCCATCACCAACCTCAACGAGGCAGCTCCGGCACACGGGTGCGGAGGGCGGTTGGGCGCACTGGGTCCCTGATGTCAGTGACCTCATTATTTTGACTGCTGGGTGATGCCTCATGAGCTCATCAGGTAGGAAGGCTGCGTTTGGTGGTTGGTTGGTGGTTTGTTTTGTGGGTGGTTTGTTGGTTTTTGTTTCCCCCCCTTCCATTCTTGATGAGCTGCTGAATAATTCAGCCGGGAGTAGGCATCTTGGGTCACCTTGCGCAGCCGGCTGCGTGCTGGCGCTGCCTTCCTAAGATGGAGGTTGTGCAGGATGCCTGCAGGATCGCCTGGCTGCTGGCTGCTTGCTGTCCTTGACTGACAGACAGGTAGGTAGGTGAAGAGCAGTACCCTTCTTTATGCATTTTGGATGCTTTTTGAACTGGAAAGCTAAAATCCCCTTCCCCCAGGCTGCACGGCAGCAACTGGACCTCACCAAGCTATTGCGGAGCCCGGTTAGCTCCAGCCGTCCCTCACCATGGGGATGTGAGGCTTGCTGAAGCCACTGTGCCTGCACCAAAAACTCCCCCAGCCTGTAGGGTAGGTCTGGCTCTAGGCAGGGGACCATAGAACTGATGCTCTTCTCTGAGGATTGTGTGTTTCTTGCTGCTTTTACTGGGTTCCCTAGTGTCTCCTGCCTCAGCCCATCGGGACTTATCCAGGGTGAGGCTTTGGGTACATTTTGGGTATGTCTTCGGGTATCACACCAAGAGGAGGTGACCCCAATGCTCTTTCAGCATGGATGAATGAGGACACATTGGGAGATGATATTTAGCTCTCCATTCTAACTAGGGGAACTGGTTCTGGTGATGTGCAAGTAGGGACAGGTGCTGGAGAGGTCTCTGAGGGGCAGGAGGTGATTGATCCTGAAGAAGCTCAAATAAGCCTGGGAAGCTCCAGGGATTGGAGTTACCTTTGCTGCACGTTTTGGCTGTGAGTTTTGTGGTGGAAAAGGCTCTCCCCATACCAGTACCCAGCAGCTGCCACTACTGAGCCCCCTGGGTGCAGGTAGGGAATGGGGTTGCTGGTGTGAAAAACAAGTTTGTCTTCTGCTTGCAGACACCTGAGGTTTTGGGTGCTGATTCTTCCTTTGTGCCTTGTGATGAATGCAAGGCACAAAGGAATGTCTGCACCCTTCAGCACCCTCCACAGTACTTGGGTGCTTTGCTAAAGTAGCTCAAGAGACATCTGGGGAGGGTGGGAAAAAATGAGGACCCTGGGGGTGTAAGAGTCAAGTAGAGTGATATGAGGAGGGACTGTGGCCACTCTCTTACTGTCCTTGGCCATGTCGGCACAGAGAAAAGGCAGCCAGGCTGGGCTATTTCTGTCCTGTAGGCCCTAGGTGCTGCTTGGCACCAGCCCTGCATCCCTCAGCAGGCATGGGGGCCCAGTGCTGCTCTGCACTGGCATCTGCTTCTACAACCAGCAAAGTCAAGGACATGGCTACTGCAGTGTTTGCACTGGAGGCTTCCCAGTTCTCCAGCTATGGTGGTGGGATAGGCTGTTCTGCTTGCCCCTTGGCCACAGGGTGCTTGGACCAGCTGATGTGGTGGCTCACAATGCTCTTGGAGATCAGTGTGTTCCTTGAGGTCGTGGTGGTGGGCAGTAGGGTGAAATCAGGCTGCACCTTGCAGCTCCAGTTGTTCTGGGATGTCTGTAAGCACTGCTGGTGCCATGAGAACCCTGTGGTGATGGAGCCGTGGAACAAGCTGCCCGGAGAGGTTGTGGAGTTTCCTTGTCTGGAGAGATTCCAAACCCACCTGGACATTGTGATCCTAGGCAACCTGCCGTGAGTGCCCTTGCTTGAGCAGGAGGCTTAGACTGGATGATCTCTAGAGGTCTCTTCTAATCCTCATCAGTCTGTGATTCTGCCCCAAGCTAGGTTGGGTGAACAGATACCAGCTGAATCCTTCATTTTGGATAGGAAATTTCCCTCCCCAAACAGTTCCTGGGGCTGTGATGCTCTGCTTAGTGATGGGATGTGAGGGGAGGTGTTGACTTGGAGAAGATGAGAAAGCCCTTGGGTGAGTGATGGAGAAACCACCTGGGCTTTGTTTGCTGGTGCAACAAGCTAGATATGTTTCAGCTGTCTCCATTCTGGGCTCACCTCTGCTCCAGGGCTGAGGTTGCTGCCATCCTTAGTGTCCCTTCTCAAACCCTTCTTTGCCTTCTGACATAGTTTGTCCTAAAGTACCTAAAGAGCAGCAGTTCAGTGAGTGTCATGGGACTGGCAGTGACCCAAGGGGAATGTGTCCTCTCTAGGTGGCTTTGTGCTGGGGCTGTAGAGGAAAGCAGAGATGCTGCAAGCTGCCATCAACAAGGTTGATGGTATGTTGGCCACCCATACAAGCAGGAAAAGGAGTGTACCTGGTGCATGAATGCGTTTTGTGTCTATGGAGCGGGACGTACGTGGTGGCTCTCTGGTCTGAGGTGTTTGGGATGGTGGTTAGAGGCAGCAGTTGGGATCTTCTGCCCTCCCCACCACAGGCAGAGCCCTGGCTTTGCTTGCTGCCTCTGGGGAGGTGTTGCTGTTGAGATGGTTGTACCCTGACAAGGTAGATAAAGCATCACCTGGGAACCAATTCCCAGGTTGTGGAGCTCAAGGGAACAACTTTCCCTTGAAGCTCCTCAGATGCTTCATCTGAGCCAAATGAGCTGCTCATGGAGCCAGTGTGAAGTGGTGCACAGGGACCTGGAACCTGGGGCTGCCTTGCCACTGGAGCTGTCCCCACCTCGAGGGTTTGCTTTGCAGGCTTTCCTCCCCCATGATCTGCTGTGTGACCTCTGGCTTCACCCAGTGGGTGGAAGAGGTTGCAGGGGTGGTAGAGCACCAAGTTCATTTGATGCCAACAAAAAATGCACTAAGCAATCTTGTGCTCTGTGCGAGTACCTGTCCCTCTTCCAGCCCTTGAGGTTTTGCTCTATACATGCCATGGATGATGTGGTTGATGCTGACCAGCCTCATCTCTCCACAGGTTAGTGTGGCAGGCTATGGGATGGATGAGGCTGAGCAGGACCAGTATGAAGCTCGCCTCAAGGAACTCTTTGACAGCTTTGACAGCACGGGCACAGGGTCCCTGGGGCAGGAGGAACTCACTGACCTCTGCCACATGCTGCATCTTGAGGAGGTGGCCCCAGCACTGCAGCAGACCCTCCTCCAAGGCAACCTCCTAGGCAGGGTAAGTCTGGGGTGATGGTGGGGAGGATGATGGGGTCTGGGGCTTGGGAGCAAGGCAGCACCAAGAAGCTGCTTTGATACACGTGGGAGGGTGGTGGAAAGAGGCTTAATTTCTGAGTATCCAACATCCCTGAGGTTCTGAGGCTGCAAGACTTGCAACATGTGCCCCCCAGCACCACTAAGTACAGCTTCTGGCCTGGTTCACCTCCCCAAACCAGCTCACCAGGTGCTTGCAGAGCAATGGGGACCTAAAACCAGAGCTTGAGCCTGTGATTTATGTTGTCTTAAGCTGTAGTTAAACTGGTGAGGCCAGGTGAAGTCATGCACATTTCTCTGAAGCAGAGAACATTGTCCAGCTCCAGCAGTTGCTGGCTGAGCCACCTCTGTACAAGTCACCAGATATTGGTGTCCACACAGAGCTGTGCTTATCAACCCACCTAGGCTAGTGTTTTTGGGAGACCATAATCACAGGCTCACTGGATATTAGGGGTTGGAAGGGACCCAAAGAGATTGAGTCCAACCCCCCTGACAGAGCAGGACCATGCAATCTAGCTCAGGTCACACAGGAACACATCCAGACAGGCTTGGAAAGGCTTCAGAGAAGGAGACTCCACAACCTCTCTGGGCAGCCTGTGCCAGTGCTCTGGGACTCTTACAGGAAAAAAGTTCCCCCTTGTGTTGAGCTGGAACCTCCTGTGCTGCAGCTTCCATCCATTGCTCCTTGTCCTACCTCAGGGAGCAAGTGAGCAGAGCCTGTCCCCCCCCTGCTGACCTCCAGCCCTCAGGTGCTTATAAATATTTATTAAATTCCCTCTCAATCTTCTCTTCTCCAGACTAAACAGCCTCAGGGCCCTCAGCCTCTCCTCATAAGCCATGCCCTCCAGTCCCCTCATCATCCTCCTAGCCCTCCACTTGACCCTCTCCAGCAGATCCCTCTCCCTCTTTAACTGGGCAGCCCAAAACTGAAGGCAGTGCTGAAGCTGAGGTCTCACCAGGGCAGAGAAGCCTGTGTAGGAGAGCTGTGGCTGATGAGCACATGATGCTTTCCAAAATGATTGTACCATTGTAGGGTTAAATGCCAGGGTGTTGAGCAGAAGCTGCTCCACCTTAGGAAGACCTCCTGTTCAGCATGGATGTCCTTGTCCTCCTGTGTTACCTTCTTCCCAGCACGATGTGCTTGGGATGCTTCCACTAAAATCATCCTGGCTGCTAGGTTGGACTGGATGAGCTTGGAGGTCTCTTCCAACCTGGTTGATTCTATGATCCTGAAATCTCATCATTGCTTGTTAAGATCAGAAGATGCAGAGCAGGGCAGCCAGAGATCTTGACAGATGTGGGCTAAGCAGCCACCCCAAATCTACTGTCCTATCAAGCTGCAGCTTTCACAAACAAAATAATTCCTCTAATGAACTAATCCTCCTCTTCCTCTGCTGACAGCATGAGTGGCTACAGATGGAGTTTTCTGACTTTGGAGCTGCAGAGCAGTCTGAGTACTGGAGACTCTTCCATGCAGCTTAGTTGTCTGGCTTTGCTGTTTGTGGGATGGTGGCAGAGAGAGGGATGAGTGCTAAAGGTGAGGTGCTAAGAGCAGTGGTGCTCATGGTGGAGGTAAAGTGAAATTTAAGGTAGCAAAGAACAGGTTGTCCAGAGTTTAAACTGGCAGAGGGAAGATTGAAACTGGATGTTAGGGAGAAGCTCTTTCCAGTGAGGGTGGTGTGACACTGGAAGTGGTTACCCAGGGAGGTTGTGGATGCTCCCTCCCTGGAGGTGTTCAAGGCCAGGCTGGATGAGGCCTTGAGTTACCTGGTCTAATGGAAGGTGTCACTGCCTATGGCAGGGGGTTGGAACTAGATGATCTTTAAGGTCCTTTCCAGCCCAAACCACTCCATGAATCTCTTAAAGAGCCCAATGCTACCAAAACCTCTCTGTTAAAGCATCTGGGCTTGGAAGAGATCTCCAGAGGGCCCTTCCAACCCCTACCAGTCTATCACAGAATCAGTCAGGGTTGGAAGGGACCACAAGGAGCATCTAGTTCCAACCCCCCTGCCATGGGCAGGGACACCTCACACTACAGCAGGCTGGCCACAGCCTCAGCCAGCCTGGCCTTAAACACCTCCAGCCATGGGGCCTCAACCACCTCCCTGGGAAACCCATCCCGGCCTCTCACCACTCTCATGCTCAACAACTTCCTCCTCATGTCCAGCCTGAATCTCTCCACCTCCAGCTTTGCTCCATTCCCCCCAGTCCTGTCACTCCCTGAGAGCCTAAAAGGTCCCTCCCCAGCTTTTTTGGAGGCCCCCTTCAGATCCTGGAAGGCCACAAGAAGGTCACCTGGGAGCCTCCTCTTCTGCAGCCTGCACAGCCCCAACTCTTTCAGTCTGTGCTCACAGCAGAGCTGCTGCAGCCCTCTGAGCATCCTCCTGGCCCTTCTCTGGATATGCTCCAGCACATCCACATCCCTTTTGTAATGAGGGCTCCAGACCTGGATGCAGTACTTCAGGTGGGGGTCTATGATTCCAAGTGCTGGCTCGTGTTCACCCCATCCCAGCCAGGAGCAACATCCCTGTGAGCTTGTCCCAGAGCACACAATCACAGAATGGTGGGGGTGGGAAGGGACCTTTGGAGGTCATCGAGTCCAGCTGTTCTGCTAGAGCAATGTTCACCTCTGGCATTTTGGTGGGTTTGGAATGACTTTGGAGATGGACACTCTGCCACTTCTCTAGGAGACCCAAACCATCCCAAGGAGCATTTTTATTTCTTTGCCCCCTTTTTATCTTTTGGGCATGGATCTTGCTGACAAGCCCTCAGTTCAAGAGGGACAAAGTGCTGCTTGAGCGAGTGCAGCACAGAGCCACAAGGATGATGAAGGGAATGGAACATCTCTCTGAGGAGAGCCTTAGGGAGCTGGGGCTGTGCTGCTGGGAGAGGAGGAGACTGAGAGGTGACCTCATCAATGGTTATAAGTAGGTAAAGGATGAGTGCCAGGAGGCTGGAGCCAGGCTCTGCTGGGTGATGCCCAATGACAGGACAAGGGGCAATGGGTGGAAGCTGAGCCGTAGGAAGCTTCATATAAACACGAGGAAGAATTCTTTCCCTGTGAGGGTGACAGAGCACTGGAACAGGCTGCCCAGGGGGGTTGTGGAGTCTCCCTCTCTGGAGATATTCCTAACCCACCTGGATGCGTTCCTGTGTGATCTGGTCTAGGAGATCCTGCTCTGGCAGGGGAGGTTGGACTGGATGAGCTTCCTAGGTCCCTTCCAGCACCTGACATATTCTCTGTGTGACAAGCTACAACCTGAACATCAGAGCCACCTTTGTCTCCAGCCTCTGCTGCCATCTCCCCAGCGCTTGTGCTCGTTAGCAGCAGCAATGGTCCGTGTCGGAGCGAGCCTGCTTTAATCACCGCCGGGATCCTCTGGGTTTCCTAGGAAGCACGTCGGGAGAATCAGCAGCAAACATGTTGCTCCCTCAGCCCAGGCTCCTTGCACCTGCCCCACCGGCTCCTCCACGCAGATGGTCTCTCTCAGCAGCTTTTGTTCGGCTGCACTTGCAAGAGACTGGGATTTATGGGAGGGTCACCGGGGAGAGGGGGGTGAGGAGAGGGATGGTTTTGTCTGCTGAGGGGCGACCCGGTGGGGGCCACGTGCTTGCCTTTGTGCTGGGGGCTTCGCTCCGGGCATGAATGCGCCGGGATGGGGCTGCTGGGCTGGGAGCTGCAGCCTCAGTGAGGGGCTGCGTGTGCTGCTTTCCCCCTCTCTCCCCACTCCCTGCTCTGTGGGATGCTTTGGGGATGACCCTGGGCAGGCTATCTCCAGGGGCTGGCAGGGCTCTGTGAATCCTGCCCTGGCTCCTGGCAGAGCCAAACCATCCCAGCACTGCTCTCCAGGCGCAGTTGCGTGCAGAGGTGACGCACGCAGCCATTCCTGGGATTCCTCAGCAAGGCTGTTCCCTGCTTGTGCTTGGCTGTGGGGCCGTGGAACCATAGGATTGGTTCAGCTGGGAAAGGCCTTTCACAGAGTCACAGAATTAAGCAGGTTGGAAAAGACCTCTAGGAACGTGGAGTCCAACTCTTACAGGCTGCCCTTCTGGCTGTGTCTCAGGGGGGCAGTACCCACTAATTGGTAGCTCATGTGGAGTGGTGTCTTGCAGGCAGTGCTCATGGACTGTGGTAATGACACTGGGTATGTGATGGATTTGTATTATTTTGGGGGATTGTTGTTTTAGTTAGTTTTTTAGAGACCACCTGCAGTGCTGGGGCCAGCTCTGGAGTCCCCAGCACAGGTGAGACATGGACCTGTTGAAGTAGGGCTAGGGGAAGCCACAGCAATGATGGGAGGGCTGGAATGCCTCTGAAAGAGTTGAGGTTGTTCAGCCTGGAGAAGAGGAGGCTCCAGGGAGACCTGCTGGTGACCTTTCTGTGATTAAAGTGGCTGACCAGAAAGCTGGGGACAGGCTTTGAGCAGGACCTGTTGTCACAGAATCATAGAATCAACCCGGTTGGAAGACACCTCAAGATCATCCAGTCCAACCAATCAACCAGACCATGGCAATAAGTGCCCCAGCCAGGCTTGGCTTCAGCACCTCCAGGGAAGGCAACTCCACCACCTCCCTGGGCAGCCCATTCCAATGCCAATCACTCTCTCTGACAACAACTTCCTCCTAACATCCAGCCTAGACTTCCCCTGGCACAACTTGAGACTGTGTCCCCTTGTTCTGTTGCTGGTTGCCTGCCAGAAGAGCCCAACCCCACCTGGCTACAGCCTCCCTTCAGGTAGCTGTAGACAGCAATGAGCTCTGCCCTGAGCCTCCTCTTCTCCAGGCTGCACACCCCCAGCTCCCTCAGCCTCTCCTCGTAGGGCTGTGCTCCAGGCCCCTCACCAGCTTTGTCGCCCTTCTCTGGACATGTTCCAGTATCTCAACATCTCTCTTGAATTGAGGAGCCCAAAACTGGACTCAAGTTACTCAAGGTGTGGCCTGAGCAGTGCTGAGCACAGGGGCAGAATAACCTCCCTTGTCCTGCTGGCCACACTGGTCATGAGGCAGGCCAGGATGCCATTGGCCTTCTTGGCCACCTGGGCACACTGCTGGCTCATGTTCAGCTACTATCTACCAGCACCCCCAGATCCCTGGCAGTTGATGGTTTGAACCAAAAGAGGGAGATTCAGACTGGAGAGAAGAAAGTCATTTTTTGCAGTGAGGGTGGTGAGAGCCTGTCCCAAGCTGCTCAGAGAAGTGGTAGGTGCCCTGTCCCTGGAACCATTCCAGGTCAGGTTGCCTGGGGCTCTGAGCAACCTGCTCTAGTTGCAGACGTCCCTGCTTACTGGAGGGGAGGTGGGGTTGGGCTAGATGACTTTCAAAGGTCCCCTCCAACTCAAACTACTTTATGATTCTATAATATGCAGTGACCTGGAGTTAAGTTGGGCACCATCAGACTCTGCACAAGGACTGCCTGTCCTTCACGCTGCCCTCAGGCAAGGACAGGCAGCTCAGGTTTCACCCTGTGCCAGTTCATTACCAAGCCTGCAGTAAAGACAGCAGTCTGGGGTTTCACTCACCAGCTTCTTTCTCTGCTTTGGCTGGTGACCTCTTGCAAATATCCTCCCTCTGAGCCCTCTGTGATGCTGCTCCCCTTGATGTGCAGCAACTCTCTCCCTGCCAGGCAGGAGACTTGGTTGCAAGGTTGCTCTGTTCCTGCGTCTTCCCCACTTGCAACTTTCTGGCTGCTGCTGCTGCAGGAGTTTACAAGCAGGCACATGGCTTTGGGAAAAGGACTGAGCTAGAAGATCAAGGGGAAGGGGGAGGTGGAAGGAGCCACTGGTGCTGGTTTGCCCCAGAGAGGCAGGACTTGCAGACTACGTGTCCCTGCGATGCAAAGCAGCAGTGAGAAGCAGCAGGTAGCTTGGCACATGGTTGCTCTCTTTCTAGTGCTAATAAGTCATGGTTTCATAGGAAAGGTGCTTTCAAGCAGGTGTCAAGACTGCTCAGAGGTGCTGGTGATGCTCAGCAGCTTGGCTGATCCCAGATTCCCATGGGGAAATCCCTGATTCCTGTTGACTTGCCACTGTTTAACTCGTTCTGTGAAAATTCTCTTCTGCCAGGGAGTTAGCATGCCCCAAGCACTGGGCTGAGCCCTGGTCTTGCAGTGGGGTTTGCAGGGACCTGCCAGCTCTTGTGCTGCTCTTCAAAGCCTTCTGTGAGCAGAGTTCCCAATCCTTCAAATCCACCCAAGCAAGTGAAAAGAGCTTTAAGGCTTTCCATACCCCAGCAGTAGTTTGCTTCTCTGGATTCTTCTGCTTGATGATTGTAAAGCTTTTGGGCTGGTTTGAGTGGCTGAGGCTGCTCTCCAGAAGAGTATAGGATGGTGCTTTGTGTGTCACTGCAGCTGTAGTGCTTCTCTCCCCAGGGCTGGCCAGGACCATCCAACACCAAGCTGGGAGCATGTGTTGATCTGTTAGAGGGTAGGAGGGCTCTGCAGAGGGACCTTGACAGGCTGCATAGGTGGGCACAGTCCAATGCCATGAGTTTCAACATGGCCAAGTGCCAGATTCTGCACTTTGGCCACAACAACCCCATGCAGTGCTACAGACGGGGGACAGAGGTAGGGGTGGGGGTCACTTACAACCCAAACCATTCTATGAATCAGTGAATCTCCAGAGGTCACTTCCAACC
Source organism: Pogoniulus pusillus (assembly GCF_015220805.1). Taxonomy (NCBI): domain Eukaryota; kingdom Metazoa; phylum Chordata; class Aves; order Piciformes; family Lybiidae; genus Pogoniulus; species Pogoniulus pusillus. The sequence goes on along the minus strand of NC_087264.1, from coordinate 20,407,156 downwards.
TGCACCATGGTGGGATTAAATGGGATTGCAAGGAAAGAACAAGTTAAAGCTACAGGCTAGGATCAGAGTGGCTGGAGAGCAGCCAGGCAGTAAGGGACCTGGAGTGCTGGTAGACAGCAGCTGAACATGAGCCAGCAGTGTGCCCACGTGGCCAAGAAAGCCAATGGTATCCTGGCCTGGATCAGGAACAGTGTGGCCAGCAGCACCAGGGAAGTCCTTCTGCCTCTGTACTGGCACTGGTTAGGCCACACCTTGAGTTCTGTGTCCAGTTCTGGGCCCCTCAATTTAAGAAAGATATTGAGGTACTGGAATGAGGCTGGTGAAGGGCCTGGAGCACAGCCCTACAAGGAGCAGCTGCAGGAGCTGGGGTTGTTTAGCCTGCAGAAGAGGAGTCTCAGGGGTGACTTCATTGCTCTCTACAGCTACCTGAAAGGAGGTTGTAGCCAGGTGGGTTTGGTCTCTCCTGTCAGGCACCCAGCAACAGAACAAGGGGACAGTCTCACGTTGTGCCAGGGCAAGTTCAGGCTGGACATTAGGAAAACTTTCTTCACACCAAGAGTGATTGGCTGATTGGCATTGGAATGGGCTGCCCAGGGAGGTGGTGGAGTCACCATCCCTGGAGGTGTTTAACAGGAGGCTGGATGAAGCACTTAGTGCCATGGGTTAGATAATTAGAAGAGTTTGGTGATACATTGGAGTCAATGATCTTAGAGGTCTCTTCCAATCTGGTTAGTTCTGTGATTCTAGTGGGGATATCCTTGAGGCAAAAACACAAATGAAGGATATCAGTGTGGACTTGTTGCCTGTTGTGGGCTGTTGCAGCCCTGCAAGTGACACCCTGGAAGAGTGTGCTGTCATGCAGGCTGGAGAATTGGGTGGAGAGGCATCTCATGAGGTTCAGCTACGGTGAGTAAAGGATCCTGTGTTTGGGGAGAAATAGCTACCTGCACCAGTGCAGGTGCAGGGTGACCTGCTGGAAAGCAGCTGTGAAGAAGAGGACCTTGGGAGTGCTGGTGGATGACAAGCTCATTGTGAGCCAGCAGTGTGCTCTTGTGGCCAAGAAGGTGGATTCAGAAGAGTGTGGCCAGCAGGTCGAGGGAGATTCTCCTCCCCCTCAGCTCTGCTCTATTGAGGCCAGATCTGGGATCCCCAGGTCAAGAGATACAGGGAAACTGCAGCAAAGTGTTCAGTGGAGACTCCAAAGATGCTGAGGGGACTGGAGGCTATCTGTGAGGGGGAAAGGCTGAGAGACCTGAGGCTGTTGAGCCTGGAGAAAAGCAGCCTGAGAGGGCATCTGATTAATGTCGATCAGCATCTGAAGGTCAAGAGGATGGGACCAGACTCTTTCCAGTGTTGCCCAGTGACTGGACAAGGGGCAGTGGCCACAACCTGGAACCCAGGGCCACGAAGGTGCTCAGAGGGCTGTGTTCAAAGGTTCAGCCTTTGTCAGACTGGATGATCTTGGAGGTCTCTTCCAACCTGGTTGATTCTATGGTTCACATCTGCAGCCCCCAACACAGGAAGGACATGGAACTGTTGGAGCCAGTCCAGAGGAGGCCACTAAGATGCTGAGAGGGCTGCAGCAGCTCCGCTATGAGGACAGGCTACCAAGAGTTGGGTCTCTGCAGCCTGGAGAAGAGAAGGCTTCCAGGAGACCTTGGAGTGGCCTTCCAGTATCTGAAGGGGACTACAGGAAGGCTGGGGAGGGACTATTGACAAGGTCTTGTAATGACAGGGCGAGGAGGAATGGGTTTAAAGTGGCAGAGGGGAGATTGAAAGTGGATGTTAGGGAAAAGTTCTTTGAAGTGAGAGTGGTGAGACACTGGCACAGGTTGCCCAGGGAGATTATGGAGCACCTTCTGTGTTTCTCTGCTCCACAACCTCCCTGGAGGTGTTCAAAGCCAGGTTGGATGAGGCCTTGAGCGACCTGTTCTAGTAGGAGGTGTCCCTGCCTGTGGCAGGGGGTTGGAACTGGCTGAGCTTTGAGGTCCCTTCCAACCTAAACCATTCTATGATTCTAAGTTCCATCTGAGCATGAGGAAGGACACTGCTAGGGAGCAGCAGCAACAGGCTGCTTTGCCCTGGCTCTTACTTGAGCAGAACTTTCACTTGACTGTTTTGCATTTCTAAGTGCTGTGGGTACAGACTTGCAGCAGCCACAGTCAAAGGTGCAGCACAGACACTGTTGTTCCTTGTTATCTGGTTTGAGAGATTTCCTGAAGAAAAATATTCTCTTGGGCTCCCCAGTTGAAGAGGAACAGGGATCTGATGAATAAGGTCCTGTGGAGGACTACGAGGATGATGAGGGGACTGGAGCACTGCCTGATGAGGAGAGGCTGAGGGACCTGGGGCTGCTTAGTCTGGAGAAGAGAAGACTGAGAGGGGATTTAATCAATGTTTGTAAACATCTGCGGGCTGGGAGTCAGGAGGGGGGACAGGCTCTGCTCACTGCTCCCTGGGATAGGACAAGGAGCAATGGATGGAAGCTGCAGCACAGGAGCTTCCAGCTCAACACAAGGGGAACTCCTTTCCTGTAAGGGTCCCAGAGCACTGGCACAGGCTGCCCAGAGAGGTTGTGGAGTCTCCTTCTCTGGAGCCTTTCAAGGCCTGTCTGGATGTGTTCCTATGTGACCTGAGCTAGGTCTTGCTCTGTCAGAGGGGCTGGACTCGATGATCTTTTTGGGTCCCTTCCAACCCCTGACATCCTGTGAGCCTGTGATCTACCAGCTCGGGTTACAGCCCTAGAGTTTGGTGCTGCTGCTCAGAAGGTGTTTGTGGGACCCCTCTGAGCTGCCTCTGTGCTGCTGCTTTGCATTTTAAATCCTGCTGTGCAGCAGAGAGCAGCAGTGACAGTGTGGGCTGAAGGATGGTCACCTCCTGCCCCGCAGACTAATCTTCCATGGGTTCCTCTGGTGACCTGGTGGTCATGGTAAAATTGCTCTGTGGGCTCCACACCAGAGCCATCTGTCCCTTAAGCAGCTGCAGCAGTGAGAGCCCAGCCCCTCCTCTGCTCGTTCAAGGCCTTGAGCAAGCCTGGTTGAGAGGTGTCCCTGGCCATGGCAGGAAGGCTGGAGCAGATGACCTCAGATTGATTCCAGCCAAAGCTGTTCTGTGATCATTCCTTCACCCCCTTGGTTGTTGGTGCTTCTTCTAGAACAGGGTACATGTTAGGGCTGCTCTTTGCACCTGCCTGGGTGTTTTTTACTGTGCTCTGTAATTTAGTGCTTTCAGGAGTGATGCAAAGTGATTTACTTTCATCTTGCTGCCTTGAGGTCCCATCCGAAGGCAGCACCCAGCTGAAGGACCTGCTCTTTTCCCCCCTGTGGCTGTCATCACTGTTCCCATCCTGAGAAGATCCCATGGGGAAGGGGACCTGTTATTCCAACACTCTCATCTTTTATTCATCCTCATTTAGTCTAAATGTCAAGTTTGGGTTTTTTTTCCATCAGGCAAATTCTCCTATCTCTCTAAAGTGTCCTTTTTGAAGTATAGCAGCCCTCGGAAACGAATGGCAGCAATTAGCATTCAGATGAAGGCATCCCTGACAAGCTGCTTTGCTGAACGTATTCCTAACTACTTAATTACTCCATGTTTAGAACCTTAGGGCTGATTTGTGCTGCCTGAGATATGGGATGAGATGTTCTCTTGCACAGGGGTCCCATGGCTGAGCCCCCAGCTCTGCCATCATAGAATCAACCAGGTTGGAAGAGACCTCCAAGATCATCCAGCCCAACCTAGCACCCAGCCCTATCAAAACAACCAGACCATGGCACTAAGTGCCCCAGCCAGGCTTGGCTTCAACACCTCCAGGGGTGGTGACTCCACCTCCCTGGGCAGCCCATTCCAATGCCAATCACTCTCTGTGAAGAACTTCCTCCTAACATCCAGCCTAGACTTCCTCTGGCACAACTTGAGACTGTGTCCCCTTCTTCTGTTGCTGGTTGCATGGCAGAAGAGGCCAACCCCACCTGGCTGCAACCTTCCTTCAGGTAATTGTAGACAGCAATGAGGTCTGCCCTGAGCCTTCTCTTCTCCAGGCTGCACACCTCCAGCTCCCTCAGCCTCTCCTCACAGGGCTGTGCTCCAGGCCTCTCACCAGCTTTGGTGCCCTTCTCTGGACACCTTCCAATATCTCAACATCTCTCTTGAATTGAGGAGCCCAGAACTGGACACAGCACTCAAGGTGTGGCCTGAGCAGTGCTGAGCACAGGGGCAGAATAACCTCCGTTGTCCTGCTGGCCACTCTGCTCCTGATCTGGACCAGGATGCCATTGGTTCTTCTGGGCACACTGCTGGCTTCATCTTCAGCCTACTATCTACCAGTACCCCCGGGTCTCTCTGCCTGCCTGCTCTCCAGCCACTTACACGCTGTGAGCATATAGGTGTTGCTTTGGGCTAACTCAGCCTTGCAGACAAGCTGGCAAACTGCAGATGTGGGGTTTGCTGCTTGTGCCCTCCCCACAAGCAGCATTAAAATCCCTGCCCCAACCATCTCCTGCACTTTGTGGTGGGTTCACAGCTATCCACTCTACCCGCAACAGCAGCCTCAGTGGGTTCCTTAAATTCAAAATCTCCTGTTGAGTGCAACAAAAATTCTCCCAAGATTTATTTAGCCAGAAGAAATGGTAGCAGCCAGCTCTGCCTTGCTGCTGACCCATGTCAAATAGCTTCCCCAGCTGTCCCCAAGCTTCCGTTCTGCCCCCACCCCCCCAGGGCTGGAATTGCTGACATTCCCCGGCATGGCTGTGAAGGATGCTCCAGCCCCTTTCCAACTGCTGCGGCGGTAAGGCAGGAGGCTTTCCAGGAAAAAAAACAGATGGAAGTGAGGAGGAAAAAAAATAGACCCAGTGGTAAGATTGTCTCTCCTTATTTTTCTCCTAACCACACTCCAGACCTTATATTTCCAGTCTAGCCCAAGCAGAGCTGCAGCAGGCAGGAGCCAGGGCAGGGCTGTCCTGGAAAGGGTGCAGCTTTCTGCCTTCCGCTTTGGAAAGTGTTTTCTGAAGCTTAATTAGGGTACCAGAATGTTTGCAGAACTCTCTTATCACTGGTCAGGGCTGAGATCTTGCTGTAGGAGCCACTGCCCCTGGGCAAGCAATCTCACATGATGGAGATTCATAGAATGGTTTGGGTTGGAGAGGACCTTAAAAATCATCTAGTTCCAAGCCCCACTGCCATGGGCAGGGGCACCTTCCACTGGACCAGATTGCTCAGGGCCTCACCCAAGCTGTCATAGAATCAACCGAGTTGGAAATGACCTCCAAGCTCATCCAGTCCAACCTATCACCCAGCTCTATCCAATCAACTAGACCATGGAACAGGCATCCACAATCTCCTTGGGCAACCTGGTCCATATGCTCCTTGGTCTTCTGGATATGTCATTTCAGGCTTCCCGCTTGATGGGGGCAGAACCCTAGAGACAACCAATGCATTACAGCAAAGGCTTTGAGTTGCTCTGTGATAGCAGTCATCTTTTCTCTGGGCTCAAAGGTTCAGGCTTTCTTGGACTGGGTGATCTTGGAGGTCTCTTCCAACCTGGTTGATTCTATGATTCACTTCTGCAGCCCCCAACACAAGAAGGACATGGAACTGTTGGAGCCAGTCCAGAGGAGAGCCACGAAGATGCTCAGAGGGCTGCAGCAGCTCTGCTATGAGGACAGGCTACCAAGAGTTGGGGCTCTGCAACTTCTCCTGGAGAAGAGAAGGCTTCCAGGAGACCTTGGAGTAGCCTTCCAGTATCTGAAGTGGGCCTACAGGAGGGCTGGGGAGGGACTATTGACAAGGTCTTGTAATGACAGGGCGAGGAGGAATGGGTTTAAAGTGGCAGAGGGGAGATTGAAAGTGGCTGTTAGGAAGAAGTTGTCTGCAGTGAGGGTAGTGAGACATTGTCACAGGTTGCCCAGGAAGGTGTTCAAGGCCAGGTTGGATGAGGCCTTGAGCAACCTGTTCTAGTGGGAGGTGTCCCTGCCTATGGCAGAGGGATTGGAACTGGCTGAGTTTTGAGGTCTTTTCCAACCTAAACCATTCTGTGATTCCTTCAGCTTCCAAGACTGAATGAGCTGAGCTTCATCTATGCCCCTTGTTGAGGCAGACACAGGCATTCTCTTTCAGTATGGTGGTCTGCTTGGCTAATTTGTCCATCTCCTTGCTGGACTATTGCTCTGATATTTAATTATCTCCACTAGTTGATTCTCTCCTTTCTTGTTTTTTTTTTCCCCCCCACAGGTCCACTTTGATCAGTTTAAAGAAGCACTTATCCTCATCTTATCCAGAACCCTCTCAAATGAAGAGCACTTCCAAGAACCAGGTAAACACTAAAGTGATTTCAAATAGTGTCTTTTTCTTTGGCAAAGCAGAAGTGGGTGGCTCTCAGAGTGAAGAGAAAGTGCTTTTTAGGTTCTAAGAGAGGCTCTTCTGCTTGGATGCCCAGACCTAGGGAGGAGGGAGACTTAAGGTCTGTTACGGAGCATCGTTCAAAAGTGTTTTCTGAGCTATTAGATATTTATATCTCATTACTGTGATCTAAATGCCTGGAGAGACATGTGGTGTCTGAGTGGAGACAGATAACAGCACTTCAGATGCTCAACACACCCCCATAGCTGCTTAATGGGCTGAGATCTCTCTTTCTCACATTTCTAGTGGCCGGGGAGGCTTTAGGAACATTCCAACTGCAGCAGATAGTTATGGGCAGGCAACCAAGTGCCTTAATGCTGCTGTGTTTTCCCGGCTGGGGCTGGCACATCCCCTTGCCTTCCCTTTCAGTGCTTTGGCTCTGAGGTGGTGTGACCCCAGCACAGATGTAGAAGCTCCAGGTTGGCAGGAAGAAGGTTGGGGAGCCTGTGGGCTGAGCTAGTGGCAGGCCTGGCAGCTGGTGAGTTCCCCGTTTAAAATCTGTCTTGAGGACAGTGGTGCCTTGCTGAGTTATTGCTCCCTATGACTACCTGAAAAGGAGGCTGGGCTGAGGTGGAGTTATTGTCTTCTCCTAAGGAACAAGAGTAAATGTCCTCAAGTTGCACCAAGGGAGGTTTGGGTTGGACATTAGGGTTGTCAAGCCCTGGAACAGGCTGCCCTGGGCAGTGGTGGAGTCCCCAGACCTGGAGGTGTTCAAAAGCCACATAGATGTGGTGCTTTGGGACGCTGTTTAGTGGCCATGGTGCTGTTGGGTTGTTGGTTGCACTCAGTGATCTTCAAGGGCTTTAAAAGCCACGTAGATGTGGTGCTGAGGGACATGGTTTATTGCTGGACTTGGCAGTGCTGGGTTAGCAGTTGGACTTGATGACCTTCAAGGACCCAAACAATTCTATGGCTCTATGGAAAGCTGCACTGGCTTCGGATGCTGCTCTGCTTTTGTGAAGATGAGGAAGCTCTCTGCAAGAGGTTGTCCTGGAGATGCTAGCAGAGAACTATCTAATGATGGTTTGGGGGTTTGAAAGTCCACAGTTTCCTTGTGTTTGAAATGAGCATGGTGAGCTCAGACCATAAGAAGCTGCTCCAAGGTGTCTGTGTGCCAGGGGACAGTCAGTCTGGCCCTAAGATGCTTCTGTGCAAGATGAGCCCTCTGACAAACCAGCTTGAGGCTGGTCAGAGAAAGCAGTGGGTGCTGCAAGTCCTCCCCATCCTGGGTTTTGCCTTGCTTTGTTTCAGCATGAATGTGTTTTTTTTAGGGTCACAGCTTCAGCGTGTGCCCCCTCACCCGGTACGTGAGGGGCTGGTGGTGCTGGGGAGGTGTGGGGCCAGGCTGAGGGTTGAGCTCCAGCTGGAGTGGTGAGGGGGGGTGAGGTCTGCTGTGTGTCACACCTGTATGTAAATCCTTAATCCTGCCTTTAGAGTAGTGGGATGTGAAATCCCTGAAGGAAAAAACAGCCTAGGAAGGGTGGGGGGAGAGGGGAAACTCCAGGTTTCCTCTCCTGCAGCATCAACTTCAGTTGGAGCTTCCTGCGGAGTGCAGCTTGTCAGCAAAATTACAGCTGTCCTTGAACAGTTTGCAAAAACCACATTGCCCAGATCATGGAGTGGTTTGGGTTGGAAGGGACCTTTCAAGGTCATCCAGCTCTGCTGCCCTGCAGTCAGCAGGGACATCTGCAACCAGAGCAGGTTGCTCAGAGCCCCAGGCAACCTGACCTGGAATGGTTCCAGGGCTGGGGCTTCTACCATGTCTCTGGGCAGCCTGGGCCAGGGTCTCCCCACTCTCTTTGTAAAACGTTTCTTTTTTATCAAGCCTAAATCTCCCCTATTTTCTAGTTCAGAGCCACCCTTTGTTCTGTCACAACAGGCCACAGAAGGGAGGTGCAATCGATGGCTTGTTTTTATTTCACACCCCATCATTTCCAAAGCTCTTCATGCTCAGAGGAAGAAAAAGACATCTAAGATCAAGTCCAGCTGACGACCCAACCCCACCACGCTCACTAACCATGCCTTAAAGTGCCATGTTTAAGATGGGTGCAAGAGGTGTCTCTTCCCTGGAGGTGTTCAAGTAAAGACTGGATAGGGCACATAGTGCCGTGGTCTAGTTGATGGGCTGGGTGCTAGGTTGGACTGGATGATCTTGGAGGTCTCTTCCAACCTGGTTGATTCCATGATTCTCTTAATGCAATTTCCTAGTGCAGGTCAGAGTGTGCTCAGGAGTGTGTGTGGGGGGAGCCTGAGTGGTGCCTGGCAAGGAGTCTGAGATCTTCTGTGATGTGGTCCCTTCCAACCCCTCAATCCCTCCCACTCCTTTGGAGAAGAGCTGGCGTGGAGCAGGAGTCAGCTGCGGCACACCAGTGAACCAGAACTAATCCAACATTCTGGATTTATTGAGGAATCTTATGTCTGAGGTGCTCAAGCTTTGATGTAAATGCAAATAAGTCTTCTCCAAACGGTTAAATTTGGAGTTATCCTAAGGGAAATGACAAAGGAAGTCCTATTGGAGCTGGAGAGCTCTCCTTGGGGGCACGTTTGTCAGGCGGGTTTTGCGTGGCAGGTAATCAAAGGGCATGGGGTGCAGGTATGAGGCTTGCAGCAGGCAGCTCTCAGAGGCATTTCTTGTTTCATTAATGCATTTTGACAGGTTGGTGAGCACCAAAGTCTTTGCTGCTTTTAATTTAGATCAAACTGGAGATTGGAAGAACAAGCTGCTTTGTGCTGTTGGTGTCAAACTGTCAGTGAGTGCAGAGATTGTTGGTGTTACAAGCCTGCCCCTGGGCTTGGGGGAAGAAATCGAGTTAAGAGCTTCAAATTGTATAATTTAAATGAAAATTTAATTTGGGGGGGGGGGGAGGGGAGGTGGAAATAAATAATAAAAGCCCAGATTTGGAAGCTGTTTGCATCTGTGGAGCTTGCTTCTCAAGGAGCATGGAATGGGAAGGTTCCTTGGGGCTGCAAGTGACCAGAGGGGGTTTGTCGATGGTTTCCAAAGCAGCTGCTCCTTTGTAGCTCCCAGATAGCTTGAGGGGACCTGGTGGAGACGACATCTTTGTGCCCTTGGGAGCAGCTCAGGTATAGAATCATCAGGTTGTTGGAGACAGAACAAGGGGGAATGGCCTTAAGCTGAGACTGGGTTAGTTTAGAGTGGACATTAGAAATGTTTTTTTCATGGAGAGAGTGGTCAGGCACTGGAATCAGCTACCCAGGGAGGTGGTGGACTCACTACCCTGGATGTGTTTAGGGGTGGTTTGGCTGTGGTGCTTAGGACTATGGTTTAAAGGGAATTTGTAGAGTAGGCTTCTAGGTGGGACTTGGTGATCCTGAGGGGCTTTTCCAGCCTGGGTGTTTCTGTGTGATTCTGTGAAGGGACCCTGAAAGGTCATCTTGTTGAACCCCCAGTGCAGGGACATCTGCAACTAGATCAGGTTGCTGAGGGCCCCATGAAATTTGACCTTGAATGTCTTCAGGATGAGGGCTTCACCACCTTTGTGGGCAACCTGTTCCAGTGTTTCACTGCCCTCTTTGTGAAGAACTTCTTCCTGATGTCCAACCTAAATCTCCCCTGCTCTTGTTTACAAAGGTAGGATGCCTCACACCTGCCCATCATCCTGGCAGGCAGGAAGGAACCGAAACTACCATGCAGGGATGCACAAGCAGTTCCTGGAGAGCAGAACCCACGGGCTGGTGCTGGGTGATAGGTTGGAGTTGACAATATCAAAGGTCTTTTCCAAGGTGGTTAATTCTGTGATTCTGTGACTGGTGGCAAGGAACAACCACCACCGTGCAAGCAGGTCCTGGAGAAGTGGCTGCTGGGGGTTCCCCTATTTTGTTTTGGGAAGCAGCATGTGAGAGGGGCTCTCAGGCCTGCAGAGAGCAGATGAGATTGTAGCCAGGTGGGGTTGGTCTCTTCTGCCAGGCAAGCAGCAACAGGACAAGGGGACACAGTCTCAAGTTGTGCCAGGGCAGGTCTAGGCTGGATGTTAGGAGGAAGTTGTTGCCAGAGAGAGTGATTGGCATTGGAATGGGCTGCCCAGGGAGGTGGTGGAGTTGCCATCCCTGGAGGTGTTCAAGCAAAGCCTGGGCGAGGCACTTAGTGCCCTGGTCTAGTTGATTGTCTAGGGCTGGGTGCTAGGTTGTACTGGATGATCTTGGAGGTCTCTTCCAACCTGGTTGATTCTATGAGATCAGTATATGGCTGGTTGTGTGGTTTGTTTTTCTTGGCAGAGAAGCTAAATTCCCTTTCCAAAGGAAAGATTGACAGGAGGATGGCTTTGGCTTGCTGTGAGCACTTTGCCTGGGAAGCAGCCCTGAAAACCACAGCAGGCAGAGTTCCTAGTGCTGCTGTCGTCAGCGCTGTCTCCTCAAGGACATTGGTCTGGGGACATGGAGCCAGCTGTGAATCGGAGCATTAGCCAGCCCAGCAGACCTTGGCTTTTCTGGGAAGTGGTGGGGCTGGGCAGAGGAATATGGGGAAGAGTCAAGAATCTCTACAGGATGCAAGCAGGGTGCTGCTGCCACCAGTGCTCTTTGCCTATGGTTCACTCTAGCGGTGAGGTGGAGGTCTGAGGACAAAAAAATACCTGTGATCTGTGTGATAGAATCACAGACTGTCAGGGGCTGGAAGTGACCTCAAAAGCTTATCTGGTCCAGAGCAGGATCACCTAGAGCAGATGACACAAGAATGCATCCAGATGCTTCTTGAATATCTCCAGAGAGGGAGACTCCACAACCCCCCTGGGCAGCCTGTTCCAGTGCTCTGTCACACTCATAGTGAAAAAATCGTCCTCATGTTTACCTGAAGCTTCCTATGGCTCAGCTTCCACTCATTGCCCCTTGTCCTGTCATTGGGCATCACCCAGCAGAGCCTGGCTCCAGCCTCCTGGCACTCACCCTGCACATACTTATAAGCACGAATGAGGTCACCCCTTAGTTGTCTCCTCTCCAAGATAAAATTGGAGATGGGGGGGGGAGAAGAATAATCAAACTTTTTTTCCTTCCTATTTGGGCAAGCAAAATTGGCTCTGTCTCCTGGAAGCCTGGATGGTGGAGTCCCCATCCCTGGAGGTGTTTAAAAGATGTTTAGATTCATAGAATGGTTTGGGTTGGAAGGGACACCTTCCACTAAACCAGGTTGCTCAAGGCATTATCCAACCTGGCTTTGAATACCTGCAGGGAGGAGGCATCCATGACCTGTTCTAGTATCTCACTGTGAGGATGAGGAGCTCAGGGACAGGGTCAGAGAGTTGTATGTGTGGAGATGTTAGGTTATGGTTGGACTAAATGACCTTAAGGTCTTTTCCAACCAGGCGATTTTGTGCTAAGAAGAGATTACTAGGGTGGAGCAAGGGATTATGGGAACACCCAGCACCAATTTAAGAGGAGCTTGATGCCATCATCCCTGTGGTCACGAGGAGCTGTTGGGATGCTTGTGCTTTCCAGCACAGGGAGACAACAGAGTTGCTCTCTCAGATGGGAACGATTTCCTTGCAGGAATCCCATCTGTAGTGGTTTGGGTGTTACCTGCCCCCTCCCCTCCCTGGTTAGGAATTCACCCAGGCTAAACTCAGGCAGCTGGAAGTTAAGGAATGAAGCTGTATTTATAGCTTTGTGCAATTTACAAGCAAAATAATATACAGTATCTACAGAGATATTTACAATTATATATGGTAATATGCAAATAAATAGTAATTCAGAGATGCAAAACTCCTCCCAGCAGCAAACTGCCCAGGAGGGGCTACCAACCAAACCCCCTTCCTTCCTTCCACCCCTTCCACCTTCTCCCTTATCATCTCAGGATCTCCCTTATGTTCAGGAGGGAAAGGTCAGCAGGAGGGGTTAGAAGCAGAATGAGAATATGCAGGTTCAGGCAGAAGAGTTAATACAGCAACAGCAGCCAGGCAGAGACTGACTTATCTTTGTGTCCTGGCTTTTATATGTCCCAGGAGAACAAATGGGTAGTACAGACATCACCATTATTTTTCCTCCACAACCAATAATCTCATTTCTCTCCTTAAAATACTCCAGTTAGCCTCAAACCAGCACATCACCTGCAGGGGAAAGGTTGCTCAGGTGGCTGTGAAGGTCTAGTTGGACATGGGTGGTGGGGGACAGTGTGGTGGGTTAGGAACTCCCCACACACATACACTGTTGAAATTTCCAAGCCATCTGGTGAGTAAGATGAAGCTATATTTACAAGATCTGGACAGGTTGGAATGCTGGACAAAGGCTAACCACATCAAGTTGAATAAGGACAAGTGCAGCGTCCTGCATCTGGGGGGGAATAACAGCAGACACCAGTACAGGTTAAGGGTTGCCCTGCTGGAAAGCAACTCTGTGGAGAAAGACTTTGAAAGAGTCCTGGTGGACAGCAAGTTCTGCATGGGCCAGCAATGTGCCCTTGTGGCCAAAAAAGAGACAATGGCATCCTGGGGTGCATCAGGAAAAGTGTGTCCAGCAGATCTAAGGAGGTTCTTTTCCCCCTCAACACTGCCCTGCTGAGGCCACACCTGGAACACTGTGTCCAGTTTTGGGCTCCCCAGTTTCAGAGACAGGGTCCTGCTAGAGATAGTCCACTGGAGAGTCACAAGGATGACTGGGGGGCTGGAGCATCTCCCCTTTGAAGACAGACTGAGAGACCTGGGGCTGTTTAGTTTGGAGAAGTCAGAGAGAATGTGATCAACGTCTAGAAATACCTGAGGGGTGGGTGTCAAGTAGAGGGGGCCAATCTTTTTCAGTGGTGCACAGTAATAAGAAGCAGTGGGTACAAACTGGAGCATAGAAGGTCTCACCTCAACACAAGGAGAAACTTCTTCACAGCGAGGATGATGGAGCACTGGAACAGGCTGCCCAGAGAAGTTGTGGAGTCTGTCTCTGCATTCCTAGGTGATCCTGCTCTGGCAGGGGGGTTGGACTCAATGATCTCTGGAGGTCCTTTCCAACCTCTAATGTTCTGTGATACAGCAAAGCAAAACTTACAAGCCCATTTTTACTATGATATCCAAATTAGAAATAACACAGAAATCCAAACTGCCTCCTGGACAAGGAAAGCTGCCCTGAAAGGGCTCAAAGCTGCCCTTGCACTTGCAGCCCAGAGAGCCAACCAGATCCTGGGGCTGCATCAGGAGAAGTGTGGCCAGCAGGTCGAGGGAGGAGATTCTCTCCCTCTACTCTGCTCTGCTGAGACCCCACCTGGAGTACTGCATCCAGTTCTGGAGTCCCCATGACAAGAAGGATGTGGAGATGCTGGAGTGTGTCCAGAGAAGGGTCATGAGGATGCTCAGAGGGCTGCAGCAGCTCTGCTATGAGGACAGACTGAAAGAGTTGGGGCTGTGCAGTCTGCAGAAGAGGAGGCTCCCAGGTGACCTTCTTGTGGCCTTCCAGGATCTGAAGGGGGCCTCCAAAAAAGCTGGGGAGGGACTTTTGAGGCTGTCAGGGAGTGACAGGACTGGGGGGAATGGAGCAAAGCTGGAGGTGGGGAGAGTCAGCCGGGACATGAGGAGGAAGTTGTTGAGCATGAGAGTGGTGAGAGGCTGGAATGGGTTGCCCAGGGAGGTGGCTGAGGCCCCATGGCTGGAGGTGTTTAAGGTCAGGCTGGCTGAGGCTGTGTGCAGCCTGCTCTAGGGTAGGGTGTCCCTGCCCAAGCAGGGGAGCTGGAACTAGATGCTCCTTGTGGTCCCTTCTAAGCCTGACTGATTCTATGATTCTTTCTCCCTCTGCTTTCCCAGTCTGGCAAGTAAGATGAAGCTGTATTTACAAGACCTGGACAGGCTGGAATGCTGGACAAAACAAGCAGCAAAGCTTAAGTTGTTATGTGTTAGCCAAGACTAAAGGAGAGATTTTTGAGGAGATCAAAGGAGAAGAGAAAGGTAGCAGCATCCCAGACCAGAGTGGGACAAACTGTTGGCATTTTAGCTTTTTATCCCTCTCAGCAAACCAATAAATGACACAGACTTCATCAACATTTTCTTCTCATAACCAATGATCTAATTTCTCCCATTCAAATATTCCACTTAGCCTCAAGCCAGCACAGACACAGGGATAAGCATCTGAAGGGAGCCTGCAAGAAAGCTAGGGAGGGACTTCTTTGAGGGCCTGTAGTGGTAGGATGAGGGGGAATGAATTGAAGCATGGGGGGAGAAGCAAGAGGAGACTCTGGGGTTGAAAGCATCAGTATGAAAAGAGTCCCTCATTTTGGTCACAAAACCAAGGAGAATACAAAAAAATCTGGAGGTGGTGATGGGACACTGAAACAGGCTGCCCAGGGAGGTTGTGGATGCCACCTCTTTGGAGGTGTTCAGGGCTAAGTTGGCAACCTGGTCTATTAGGAGGTGTCCCTGCCCATGGCAGGGAGTTTGGAACTTTAAGGTCCTTTCCGAGCCAAACTATTCTGTGTTTAAACTGGTCCCACTGTCTGGTGATTTAGGCACAGGCATATCTGGGGCAAAAATGCCTGGGGCTTGTGTCATGGAGCCTGAACCAGGGTGTTCCCAGCAGCTGCTGCTTCTCTCACTGGCTGAGCCCAAAGTGTGAAATGGGGATTTGGAGGAATTCAGGCAAGTACCTGGTGTCTCCAGGGATTAGGCTTTAGCAGATCCAAGCTGTGGTGTGCTTTGCCCAGCTGTAGGCTGTCTGCCACCGTGATGAAGATCCTTCCCTTCCAAATCTTCAGCAGCAAAGTAATTAATTTCATCTCTAAGTATCTGGCTCGTGGGGTGAGGGTCTTCCTCCTCTAAACCCCCTTTTGTCTGCTCTTGAGTGGCTTTGATGCTGTGCCCAGGAGAATGCTGCTTGCCAGCAAGGGGAGCCCCCACCTCCCTCTCCAAGGAGAATCAGGATTTGGAACTGATTTATATGGTGCAGAAAGTCAACTGTAAATCTCTAACCGTGGAGACGTTTAAGTGCTGAGATGGACTTCGGGGGGCTTGGGGTGGGGGGAAATGAGCCAAGCAATGGATGGCTTCTGTCTGCAGCACTTAAACCAGTGGAGATCTGTGAATTGCAGATTTAGTGGTGTGATGGGTTTTTCTAGGGGCACTTCAGGGTCCACAATGCCTTCTGGGCAGTGAAGCAGAGAGGTGAGATGCTTGTTTTCCCCCTTAGCCCTGGGGGGGGTGCAGATAAGACTCAGGTGTCTCATTAGGTGTCAGCTCTGTTTTACTAACCCCGCGTGTTGCCGGGGGCTGTAGGAAGCAGGGAGTCTCCAGCCTATTTGATTTTTAACTGTTTGGTTTATTGGTGGCTTTTTCCTTCTTTTTCTCCTTTCTTGGTGGTTTGTTTGCCACGCAAGAGTAAGGAGCTATGAGGAGAAGCATCTTACAGAATCACAGAATGGTTTAGGTTGGAAGGGACCTCAAAGCTCAGCCAGTTCCAACTCCCCGCCATAGGCAGGGACACCTCCCACTAGAACAGGTCACTCAAGACCTCATCCAGCCTGGCCTTGAACACCTCCCTGGGCAACCTGTGCCAGTGTCTCACCACCCTCACTGCAAACAACTTCTTCCTAACATACAGTTTGAATCTCCCCTCTGCCACTTTCAACCCATTCCTCCTCATCCTATCATTACAAGACCTTGTCAATAGTCCCTCCCCAGCCCTCCTGTAGCCCCTTTCAGATACTGGAAAGCCATTCCAAGGTCTTCGTGAATCCTTCTCCTCCAGGCTGCAGAGCCCCAACTCTCATAGTCTGTGCTCATAGCAGAGCTGCTGCAGCCCTCTGAGCATCTTTGTGGCCTTCTCTAGACTGGCTCCAACAGTTCCATGTCCTTCTTGTGTTGGGGGCTCCAGAATTGCACCCAGGACTGCAGGTGGGGTGTGAGGAGAGCAGAGCCAAGGGGCAGAATGCCCTCCCTTGCCCTGCTGCCCACACTGCTCTTGCTGCAGCCCAGCACAGGGCTGCTGTCTGGGCTGTGTGCATGCTTTGCCTTGCTGTTGGCTGCAGAAAGGGATTCCAGAGGTCAGGCTTGGAGAATGAGTCTTGTGAGGCATGGCTGAGGGAGCTGGGGTGGTTTAGCCTGGACAAAGGGAGGCTGAGGGAGGACCTTCTGGCTCTCCACAACTCCTTGAAAGGAGCTGGAGTGAGATGGGGCTTGGTCTCTTTTTCCAAAGTAACAAGAGGAAATGGACCGAAGTTGCACCAGGGGAGGTTTAGGTTGGACATGAAGAATGATTTCTTCCCCAAGAGGGTTGTCAAGCCCTGGAAGAGGCTGCCCAGGGAGGTGGTGGAGTCCCAATCCCTGGCAGTGTTCCCAGAAAAATATAGACATGTCACTTTGGGACATGGTTTTAATGGCCATGGGGGTGGCTCTTGGACTCAATGATCTTGGAGGTCTTTTCCATCCAACGTGAGTCTAAGAGCAGTCTTGTCTTGGTGTTCAATACAAGGGGAGCTTGGTCGAGCAGGAGCCTGTTCTAGTTGTAGATGCCCCTGCTGACAGCAGCAGGGTTGGACTTAGATACCTTTAATGGTCCCTCCCACCCAAACCATTTCATGACTCTGTGAGTCTGTATACCCAGGATGCTGGGACCAATAAGGGCAGCAGTTACTGTGCTGGCACTTTGGGCTGGGAGATCAGTAGGATGGAGGAGCTTTAGAGGATACTGGCTGGCTGGAAGGATTCTCTGTGCACATGGTTCCGGGATGTCCATGAAGACTTCAGCAGCAGAGACAGGTCCAAGCTCCCAGGGATGGGGGCTGCAGGATGTGATACCTTACAATGAATGGTACCCATGGCCCCATAACATGGGGGGTACCCATGACTGTTCTGCATGAGCCACCTGGTGCACCTTGAAGGTGCACAAGGGCTTGGAAGAGAAGGGTAAGATTAAGGGAAACACCCTGACTTGGGACATGGAATTTTGGTAGCTGGATTAGCCCTATAAGGTGTGGCTGAGGGAGCTGGGGTTATTTAGCTTGGAGAAGAGGAGGCTCAGGGCAGACCTCATTGCTGTCTGCAACTCCCTGAAGGGAGGCTGTAGCCAGGTGGGGTTGGGCTCTTCTGCCATGCACCCAGCAACAGAACAAGGGGACACAGTCTCAAGTTGTGCCAGGGCAGGTGTAGGCTGGATGTTAGGGGGGAGTTGTTGTCAGAGAGAGTGATTGGCATTGGAATGGGCTGCCCAGGGAGGTGGTGGAGTTGCCATCCTTGGAGGTGTTCAAGCAAAGGCTGGATGGGGCACTTAGTGCCATGGTTTGGTTGACTGGCTAGGGCTGGGTGCTAGGTTGGGCTGGATGAGCTTGGAGGTCTCTTCCAACCTGGCTGATTCTATGACTCAGCCTATTTCAGATGGAGTTAGTCAAGAGCAAAGCAAAAACCTTTGTGCTCTTCTCCATCTGTGAAGAGTCACCTTATTCTTTGGGAATGTTCTCAGGCTTCCCAACTTTTCCAGTGAAAAACCAAGCTTATTCGGGTGCTCAGACCAAAGTGGAGAGAAATAATCTGCCAGCCTCTAAATGCTTGAAACACACAGGTGGGGAGATGCCCCTAATTCCCCTTACTGCCCCAGCAGGTGGATGTGCCCCTGTTCCCCAGCCCCAGCAGCTGCCTTTCCCCTGCAGCAGTATCAGGGAGCTGGGTTGGCAAGAACTCTTCTGAGCACCGAGAAATGCAGAAGGAAATGAAAATCACAGCTTCATAACTACTAAATTCCAGCTTCTTTTCCCAGGGACAGCTGAGGCATGGAGGTGCCTTTCTGTCTTAGAAAAGGGGGAGGGGGGGAAATAATTTCTCCAAAATAAAAGCACAACTCCAGCCTTTTTCTCTCTGTGTGTGTAAAGGAGTGGGGAGGGGAATAAATGAGTGAAGAGGTAGCCACAAATATTAGCATTTCAGAGAGAGCTGCTGGATGGAGATTGTTCACCACCGGGCAAGCTTTAATAGGAGTGATAAGGTTTGCTTTTGTTCTCAGGCTCTTGCTTAATCAGCCTGGTCTGGTTGTGATTTTGAGTGGTGTGGGGTTTTTTTTAATGTCTTTTTTTTTTTTCCCCCTTTTCATTTCTATCTTTGCACTTCATCACACAACTTTCATGTGTGAGTCTCAGCTGCAGAAAAATCTTGTTTAAGGAAAGAAAAAAGGTCTTGTTCAAACACGGGCGCTGGGGTTTGTTCCCTAGAGCTGCAATATGGATGGTTGGAATTGCAAGGCTGGAGGAATCAAAGCACTCCTAGCCCTGTGTATTTTATAATTCATTGCATAGCTAAGTTGCAGAATTTATTTCCCCCCCCCCCCCCCCCAACAAGCTTGAAGCCTTCTTCCATATCTAAAGGAATATTATCCAAGGCTTTTGGGCAGGAGGAGGGAGTTAGAGACCATTTGTCAATGATTGAACAGCTTCCCCTGCTCCTTATTAGGACTGCACTCTTGCATTTATTTTGTACCAGGGTGCTCTACAAATAAATATTTCAAAAGCTGCTGGGTTTGTGCTGTTGTCTCAGTACCTTGCAAGCAGTAGAAAATCAAAGATAGTCTCAAGTCCTGGCAGGGGCCGGGGGATGGTTTCAGTGGTGAGAGTTGATGGTTTTGATGGTGAGGTTAGCAAACATTGAAACAAAGCATGGCAGAGAGCCCTTCTCCTAATTGAATCCCTGGTTAATTTGGTCCTCTGGTTAATTTGCACCCTGCTCCAGCCCTTGGATGAGTCTCAAGGTCAGGCTTTATGGGTGTCTTAGCAACCTCATCTAGTTGAGGCTGTCCTGGTCTGGTCAGAGGTATCCTTGCCCAATGTAGAGGGATTGGACAAGATGGCCTTTGAGGGCCCCTTCCCACCCAGTGCAATCTGTAATCCTGTGTCCCTTTTTATTACAGGGTGGGGGCTGGACTAGATGACCTCTAAAGGTCCCTTTTATAAACCAAACCATTCTCTAATTCTCACTGGAAAATGGCCCAAAAATCTGTGTGTTTGTTTATTGTCTTCTTTTGATCCCCATCCATGAGCATTCCTGGATAATTCAGTCCCCAGTGGCAGGAGCTTGCTGCGGAAAGCTGGTGATGAGGAGTGCAAGCAGAAGCCCCCTCCCCCCCACACCCTGTAATTAGATGATGACTCCAAAGGGTTATTTAGATCTTGCAGTTGGCATTAGTTTCACATCACAAGCTGAGACCTGACCTGCCGTCGCCAGGATCAGCTGCTGGTGCCTTCCCTCAGGAGATGTTCACTTCCAAACGTGCCCAGTTGTTTGGTCTCTTTTTTTTTCCACTCACCCAGTTGTGTTTTCATGGAGCTGTGATTTTAAATCCACAGAAGCAGCAGCAGTTGTCCAGATGTCTGCATAGTCTGGAGCCCTGAGCTGCCTAAGTGCAATGCTGGCCCTAATTAAACCTGCTCAGTGTTGCTAATGAAGATTAGTGCAACACAACTACCTGCAGGGAGGCTGTAGCCAGGTAGGGTTGGTCTCTTCTGCCAGGCAACCAGCAACAGAACCAGGGGACACAGTCTCAAGTTGTGCCAGGGGAGGTCTAGGCTGGATGTTAGGACGAAGAAGTTGTTGCTAGAGAGAGTGATTGGCATTGGAATGGGCTGCCCGGGGAGGTGGTGGAGTTGCTGTCCCTGGAGGTGTTGAAGCAAAGCTTGGCTGGGGCACTTAGTGCCATGGTCTGGTTGATTGGCTAGGGCTGGGTGCTAGGTTGGAGTGGATGAGCTTGGAGGTCTCTTCCAACCTGGTTGATTCTGTGGTCATTAAAGTCCCTTCCAACCCAAACGACTCTGTGATTCTATGACACCTTCCCCCTCTCTTTACCTTTCAAATGCCTGGATGTTGCACTGTTTTTTTTTCTCTCTCCAGCCTTGTACAGTTTAAGTGGCAATAAATGGATGTTAGACACCATGAGGTCATAAAAATGACTGCTTGAAGATGAGTCTGCCTCTGTTGAAGCAACACAAGCAACCCATGGTGTCTTGTGCCACCTCTGTTCTTGGCAAAGGGGACAGGATGGTAGGAGCAGAGATTGTCCTTGTTACTGGTGTCTGACGATGCAGTATGTCCATGGAATCAAAGAATCACAGAATTGGTTTGGTTGGAAGAGACCTCTGAGATCAAGTCCAACCATTCTATGATTCTATCTCATAGATTTCCATCTGAGGCTTGGTTGTCAAGTTCAGGGTTGTTGGCTGGTTGGGTTTTTTTCCCCTCATCCCATTAAAAGACTACATTTGATCTGAGAATTGGGGAATGGTAGAATGGAGCCCAGACTCCACCTTTTTTTTTCTGGGAGCAGGACTAATTCTAGCCCCTCAGACCCAGTGCTATGGTGAGGGTGGTGGTCCTGTGTGCTGGTTTGAGGGTAACTGAAAGATGTTAATGAGAGAAATTGGATCACTTGCTGTGAGAAAATGATGGTGATGTCTGTATCATTCATTGGTTTGCTGAGAGAGGGATCAAAATCTGGAATGTAAATAATGCTCCTTCACTGCTTCTTGGGATGTTGCCCTATTAATTTCTCCTTTGATCTGCTCTAATATCTCTGCTCTAATCCCTCCACTAACAACTAACACATAAGCTTTGTCGATCTGCTTGTTCTGTTGTCAGGCTGGGAAGGGAGATAGTGAGGGAGAAAGTTGGGAGGGGGGTATGTAGGTTTGAGCCCCTTTGGGGCAGTTTCTTTGTCCAGGAGGGAGTTTGGATTTCTGTATTACTTTTAATTTGTGTATAGTTGTAAATATTGTGTATATTTGCTTATGTTTTGCTATGCTGTAAATATAGCTTCATCTTGCTTTTAAGACATTTCATAGAGTCAACCAGGCTGGAAGAGACCTCTAAGCTCATCCAGCCCAACCTAGCACCCAGCCCTGGCCAATCAACCAGACCATGGCACTAAGTGCCCCAGCCAGGCTTTGCTTGAACACCTCCAGGGACGGTGACTCCACCACCTCCCTGGGCAGCCCATTCCAATGCCAATCACTCTCTCTGGCAACAGCTTCCTCCTAACATCCAGCCTAGGAGCTGGTCTGGTGAATTGCAAAATAGTGGTTGGGGGAGGGAAGTTCCTAACGATGGAGGTTCTCCTCTGCCTCTACTCTGCCCTGCTGAGACCTCATCTTGAGTACTGCCTTCAGTTTTGGACTCTCCAGTTGAAAGAGGGACAGGGTCTGCTGGAGAGAGTCCAAGGGTGGGATCTGAAGATGATGAGGGGACTGGAGCACTGTCTGATGAGGAGAGGCTGAGGGACCTGGGGCTGTTTAGTCTGCAGAAGAGAAGACTGAGAGGGGATTTAATCAATGTTTATAAATGTCTGAGGGCTGGGGGTCAGGAGGAGGGGGACAGGCTCTGCTCACTGCTCCCTGGGGTAGGACAAGGAGCAATGGATGGAAGCTGCAGCACAGGAGGTTCCAGCTCAACACAAGGGAGAACTTCTTTCCTGTAAGGGTCCCAGAGCACTGGCACAGGCTGCCCAGAGAGGTTGTGGAGTCTCCTTCTCTGGAGCCTTTCCAGGCCTGTCTGGATGTGTTCCGTGTGCCCTGAGCTAGATTGTGTGGTCCTGCTCTGGCAGTGGGGTTGGACTCGATGATCTCTTTGGGTTCCTTCCAACCCCTGACATCCTGTGAACCCACCTCAGCCTGGAAAGGAGCAGCTGCTGGTGCTTGCCCAGAGAGAATGGTGGTGACAATTCAGTGCTTGAAATAGTGCAACCAAACCAGCCTTGTGTGCTTTGACCTGGCAGCTGGATCTGCACAACTCATGTTACTGTGCTAGTTTGAGCCTAGCTGGGATATTTTGTCGAGAATAATTAGATGCTAGGCTGTGAAAAGGAAACAAGGGTGATTGCTGCACTCATAGGCTTGCTGAGATGTGTAAGAACAAGAATACAAACATAGATAAGGGAGTGTCTCTCTGGCCTTTGGGCTGAACTTCTCTAACCTGCCTGACTAATCCATCTGCTTCTTAACCCCCTTTGGCTGACCCTCCAAACTACCTTGAAGCATAAGGCAAAGTCTGGGGTAAGGTAGAGGGGTGGAAGAAGGCGGAAGGGTGGTTGGGAGCCCCTCCTGGGGCCTCAGGTTTCTGGGAGAGCTGCTGTGTTTGTGTATAACTTTTTAACCTGTACATTTCTGTCTCTAGCTGCACGTACTGCAAACAGCTGCTTGTGCATTGTGCTAAGCTGCAAATATAAAGCTTCATTCATGCAATTTCCAGAGGTCCTGAGTGATTTGTTTTTCCCAACAGTTACCCATGTGCTTCCTTCTTGGCTTTGTTCACAGACTCTTCCCCAGAAGCACAGCCCAAGTACATCAGAGGCGGCAAACGCTACGGGCGCCGCTCCCTGCCGGAGTTCCCGGAGGCGGTGGAGGACTTTGCCGAGGTGACCGTCATTGAGCCGCTGAGCGAGGAGGCCTGTCCCACCTACATTGCTTCCCCTGACTGCCAGCAGGTGAGCCTCAAGGGGCTGAGTGCTGAGGTGGGCTCGGCACTCCCAGACGTCCCTGCTCCCCTCAAGAATCACAGAGCGGTTTAGGTTGGAAGGGACCTCAAAGCTCGTCTGATTCCAACCCCCTGCCATAGGCAGGGACACCTCCCACTAGAACAGGTCGCTCAAGGGTGCTCATCCAACCTGGCCTTGAATACCTCCAGGGAGGTTGTGGAGCACAGAAGCACAGAAGGTGATCAAAGATCACCTTCTGTGCTTCTGTGCTCCACAACCTCCCTGGGCAACCTGTGCCAGGGTCTCACCACCCTCACTGGAAAGAACTTCTCCCTAACATGCAGTTTGAATCTCCCCTCTGCCACTTTAAACCCATTCCTCCTCGCCCTGTCATTACAAGACCTTGTCAATAGTCCCTCCCCAGCCCTCCTGTAGTCCACTTCAGGTACTGGAAGGGTACTCCAAGGTCTCCTGGAAGCCTTCTCTTCTCCAGGCTGCAGAGCCCCAACTCTTGGTAGCCTGTTCTCAGAGCAGAGCTGCTGCAGCCCTCTGAGCATCTTTGTAGCCTCTTCTGGACTTGCTCCAACAGTTCCCACACCACTATCTTTAGGGCCTAGAGTATGAGGAGTGACTAAGGGAGATGAGGATGGTAAGTTTGAGGAAGAGGAGGCTGAGGGGAGACCTCATTGCTGTCTACAACTACCCGAAGGGACATTGTGGAGAGGCTGCTGCTGGGCTCTCCTCACAGGTGACTGGAGGTTTGGATTGGACATTAGGAAAAACTTTTTCCTGGAGAGAGTGGTCAGGGACTGGAATGAGCTGCCCAGGGAGGTGGTGGAGTCACCCAGCCTGGATGTGTGTAAGGGTGGTTTGGCTGTGGTGCTTAGGGCTATGGTTTAAGGTGAATCTTTAAGTTCTAGGTTAGACTTGGTGATCCTGAGGGGCTTTGCCAACCTGCATGATTCTGTGACCTCGGGACACCTTCTGGCAGCCTTTCAGTGCTTAAAGGGGTGAATAAGAAAGATATGGACAGAGCTTTGAGCAGGGCCTGTTGTGACAGGAGAAGGGCTGATGGGTTTAAACTAAAAGAGGGAGATTCGAACTGGAGAGGAGGGAGAAATTTTTGACACTGAGGGTGGCAGGACCTTGGCCCAGGTTGCCCAGAGGGGTGGTAGATGTCCCATCCCTGGAGTCATTCCAGGTGAGGTAGTTTGGGTGCTTTCTGCAACATGCTCTAGTTGCAGATGGCCCGGGGCGGGGTGGGGTTGGAAAGCTCCCTTGAAAGGTCCCTTCCAGCCCAAACCATTCTGTGATTCCATGATCTCTGCTGGTCCCCACGCCACCCTAAAGTGCTTTGGATGTCCTTGAGGTCTTACCAGCTAGGGCAAGGATCACTCTCCTCAGCTCTCCCCAGGCCTCAGTCATGCCAGGTGCCACTTTGTCCAGCCTGAGATTCTATCCCGTGGGAAGCTGAGGAGGAGCTTGGCTTGCGACATACCCTGGTGACGTGCAGTGCAGGGGGTGCTGGCTCCTGGTGCTTCAGCTCCTGGCTGCAGCACAGGACAGCAATTAAGCCAGGGTTGTTCCACTGCCTCTGTGGCTAACGAAGTGTGGGCTGGGAGCAGGAGGAGCACGTCCTCATCCATCAGCTCATCTGCAAAAGTCTGGCTGTGCTCCAGAGGGGTGGTGAACAGCACAGCTCCCCAGCAGGATGAATAGTTATTCAGTCTTCTACTTCTTATCCAGCATAAAAGCTTGTGTGCTTCTGCACCAAACAAAAGGCCAACCATCCCAGGAGCTGCACAGTCCTTGGCAGCCTCCATGTTTCATACATATGAGACTGCATCCAGGTCTGGAGCCCTCATTACCAGAGGGATGTGGATGTGCTGGAGCATGTCCAGAGAAGGGCCAGGAGAATGCTCAGAGGGCTGCAGCAGCTCTGCTGTGAGCACAGACTGAAAGAGTTGGGGCTGAGCAGGCTGCAGAAGAGGAGGCTCCCAGGTGAACTTCTTGTGGCCTTTCAGGATCTGAAGGGGGCCTACAAAAAAGCTGGGGAGGGACTTTTGAGGCTCTCAGGGAGTGACAGGGCCAGGGGGAATGGAGCAAAGCTGGAGGTGGGGAGATTCAGAGTGGCCGTGGGGAGGAAGTTGTTGAGCATGAGAGTGGTGAGAGGCTGGAATGGGTTGCCCAGGGAGGTGGTTGAGGCCCCATGGCTGGGGGGGTGGATGAGGCTCTGGCCAGTGTGATCTAGGGTAGGGTGTCCCTGCTCAAGCATGGGGGGTGGAAGTTGATGCTCCTTGTGGTCCCTTCCAACCCTGACTGATTCTATGATTCTATTCTATACCTGCTCCAAAATTCATAGAATGGTTTGGGCTGGAAAGGACTTCAAGGATCACCCAGTTCCAACTCCCCTGCCACAGGCAGGGACAATTCCCACTAGACTAGGTTGCTTAAGGCCTCATCCAAGCTGGCCTTGAACACCTCCAGGGAGGAGGCATCCATGACCTCTCCAGATAACCTGTTCCAGTGTCCCATCACCACCTCCAGATGTTTTGTATTCTGTTTTTGTGACCAAAATTAGTGACTCTCTTCATGCTGGTGCACAGTCTCCTCTTGCTTCTCCAGAATGGAAGAGTCACCAGGGAGGTGGTGGAGTTGCTGCTTCTGGAGGTGTCTAGAAGCCTTATAGATGTGGTGCCTGGGAATGAGGCTTAGTGGTGGACTTGGTAGAGAGAGGTTAATGGTTGGACTCGGCAACCTTGAAGGTCTTTTCCAATGATTCTGTGATGAGAAGGTTGCTTAATTAATGAGGTCAGTTAATGAACCTGACTGGTAGTAATCACATTGTGCTCCTGACTCCTGTATGAGATCTCTTGTTGCACCTTTTGGAGCGAGTGAGATGATTAATCCTCTTCCATCCTGAGCAAAACTCAGGTCTAATTTGTGAAATCTCCATTTATTTACTTTCTCATCTTCATCAGCATCACTTTTATGGCCCTAAAAAAGATACCCTTGGTATGCTCAGAAATTAGTTGCTTGGAGGTATTGGGTGGGGAGGGAACAAAAATGCTCATCAGGAGTCTCCTGAAGCACTGACTTCTCAAGGCTTGGCACAGCAGAACAGCCTTTGCCCAGTTTTCTCCTGCTGTGTGTGGAAACACGCTGCCCCACAAGCCTGTCTGCAGCCCAGAGTTGTTTTGCTGGCCTGAGAACTGGGGCAGCATGGCTTAATTGGTGCTTTCTTTCAACCAGTGCCAATTAAAAGGGCTCAGGCTCTGTCTGAGAGGCTTCCTTCCCTTTGTAAACACAAGAGGAGAGGCTGGAGGGTTGGTCTGTGCATGGAATCAGCTGCCAGTAGAAGCTCCATGACCTCCATCCCTGGTGGCTTTCTATATGCCACTGGACAAAGTCATGAGCAGCTGGGCCTGAACTCAGCATTGACTCTGCTGAGAGCAGAAGGGTGGTGTAGGAATCCTGAGATTCCCTCTGACCCTCATGGGTTCATCACAGAACTAGGGAACAGTAGAATTTGGAAAGGACCTCTAGAGATCATCTAGTCCAACCCCCTGCTAATGCAAGTACTCCTAGATCAAGTTGCACAGGAATGCATCCAGAGAAGAAGACTTTACAAACTCCCTCAGGGCAGCCTGTTCCAGTGCTCCATCACCCTCAAATGAAAGACATTTTTCCTTAAGTTCCTCGTGGAAGCTACTTGGCTGATGGATGATGAGAAACAAATGGTCCTTGTGGCATTATAGACATGGCTGCAGTTCCATTAGCAAGAAGCACTTAAAAATGCAGCCTGAAAGCTTGTGGTGGTTACAGCTGCACGTCTCCTGCCCCAGCTGCCACTTGAGCTTATTTACCTGGGGTGGCTGAGAGATGGCTAAATGGTGTCTTGGAAGTGCTCTGACCTTGCTTTTGTTCGCTTTTGGCTTTGTGGTGCAGGGTTGGAGTTGGGAAGTGTATTTGGTGCTCCTCTTGTGGTACCAACGCCGACCTGGTGATAGGGCAGTAGCAGCCTTTGGTGCCTGGGTTCGTTTGGTGCTCTGCAGCTGAAGGCAGCTGGCAAAGCGAAGTGTGGATATCTTCTGTCCTTCAAGGCTCTCTGCTCTGAGTGCTGAAACCAGGGAAATGATCTCCGGGCAAGCATGGGAGGGAATAAGAAATGCTGTCCCCAGCATAAGAAGGAGCTTTGAACTGCTGGAGTGGGTCCAGAGCAGGCCACAGAGCTGATTAGAGGGCTGCAGCAACTCCCCTATGGAGACAGGCCGAGAAGAGTTGTTCAGCAAGGGGGAGAGAAGGCTCCAGGGACACCTTAGAGCAGCCTTTTAGTACCCGAGGGGTGCCTACAAGAAAGCGGGGGAGGGACTTTTCACAAGGGTTTGTAGCGATGGGATGGGAGGGAATGGATTGAAAGTTGGGGAGGGGAGATTCAGACTGGAGATTAGGAAGAACGGTGGCGAGACACTGGAACAGGTAGCCCAGGGAGGTCACGGATGCCCCCTCCCTGCCCTGGAGGCGTTCAGCGCCAGGTTGGGTGGGACCTTGAGCAGCCTGGGCTCGTGGAAGGTGTCGCTGCCCGTGGCAGGGGGCTTGGAGCAGGATGATCCTGAATGTCCCTTCCAAGGCAAAGCATTCGGTGGCTGTATGCAATGGGGTCCCTCGGCGCTGGCACGAAGGCTCACCTCGCTGCGTGCCAAGCCGGGCAGGGCTCCGCCTGTGCTCTCGATCGCCGTTTTAATTAGCAATATATTCTGCCGGAGAACAAAGGTCTGTCTCGCTGAGGCAGATGGCAGCGGGGGAAGAGGTTGCTGCCTTATTATGGGGAGAGGCCAGCAGGAGCAAACGGCACAAGCTGCAGATGCTGAGCCGATGCGAGCCATTGAAAGCCCCGGGGCCATCTGCCGCCCGGCCCGCCCGAGCCGAGCGCCTGCCCGCAGCGTTCCGCATTCCGGGGCCCTCCGCTGCCGGGGCCGCCGGACCCGCCTACAGCTGCAGCGCCGCCGCCGCCGCTGCCCGACAATGCCGGCCGCATGCCTCGGCCCCCGCTTTGTCCTTCCGGCGGTGAGGGCCGACCCTGAGCCTTCCCTGCACAAAAGAATCCCCCGAGCTGTCCGCAGTGGGACCCTGGCCCGGGGAGGAGGAGGTCACAGGAGCTACGCGGGGTCGGTGGCAGTGGGTTTCCAGCTTGCAGCCCACCCCCCCGCTAGATTCAACCTGGCGTTGTGGTGTTTATGGAGCTAGTGCATGGTAAGGGCTGAGGCAAGAGTCGTGTTGGTTGGTGTCCTGCACCTGGGGAGGAGTAATAGACTGCGCTGGAACAGGCTGGGAGAGCAGCCCTGTGGGGAGGGACCTGGGAGTGCTGCTGGAGAACATCCATGGCACAGCAATGTGCCCTTGTGGCCAGGGAGGCCAAGGGCATCCTGGGGTGTATTAAGAGGACTGTGTCCAGCAGATCGAGGGAGGTTCTCCTCTGCCTCTACTCTGCCCTGCTGAGACCTCAGCTGGAGTACTGCCTCCAGTTTTGGGCTCCCCAGTTGAAGAGGGATCAGGTATCTACTGGTAGAGGGTCCTGAGGAGCGCTACGAGGATGCTGAGGGGACTGGAGCACTGCCTGATGAGGAGAGGCTGAGGGACCTGGGGCTGTTTAATCTGCAGAAGAGAAGACTGAGAGGGGATTTAATGTTTCTAAATATCTGAGGGCTGGAGGTCAGGAGGGGGGGACAGGCTCTGCTCACTGCTCCCTGGGATAGGAGAAGGAACACTGGATGGAAGCTGCAGCACAGGAGGTTCCAGCTCAACATAAGGGAGAACTTCTTTGCTGTAAGGGTCCCAGAGCACTGGCACAGGCTGCCCAGAGAGGCTGTGGAGTCTCCTTCTCTGGAGCCTTTCAGGACCTGTCTGGATGTGTTGCTGTGTGCCCTGAGTTAGATTGTATGGTCCTGCTCTGGCAGGGGGGTTGGACTTAATGATCTCTTTGGGTCCCTTCCAACCCCTAACATCCTGCGAGTCCAACCATTAACCCACCCCCTGCCAGGTCATCTCTAAACGGTGTCCCTCAGCACCAAAGCCACACAGCTTTTAAATCCCTTCAGGAATGGTCTCCATCACAGCCCTGGGCAGTCTGTTCCAGAGCTTGACAATGCTTTTGGGGTAGAAATTGCTCTTCAAGTCCAACCTAAACCTCCCTTGGGGCAACTTGAGGCCATTTCCTCTCATCTTATCACTTGTTATTTGGGAGAACAGACCAACACCCACCTGTCTCCAGCCTCCTCTCAGAGAGCTGTAAAGAGCAAGGTCTCCCCTCAGTCTGCTTTGCTACAGGACAAACAATCCCAGTTCCCTCTGCTGCTCCTCATAAGACTTGTGCTCTAGAAAGTCCTCGAGGTGAGAAGCTCTGGTGCTGAATGGTTTAGATCTGTTTCTGTATAAGCACATATGCTGCTTATGAAAGGACTTGGAGACAGACGTGGACCTCCATTCTGAGCATCATTACCCAAATTCCCCTTGGTTCCCCCCTGCTCCATGGACGAGTGACTGCAGGGTGGTAACTCTGTCTAGCTGAGATACCTTCTCTTGGCACAAAGTTGGCTACTGGTACAAGTGATTATGGGCTGGGATGAGGTCAGCTTGTGCATTTTTGGGGCCATGGGCTGATTTCTGTCTTTGCAGGTAGCAGCTTGGTGTGTAGCTGTTGCATCAGGTCCTGCTTTTTGTGTGTTTTCCCTGGTGGTTTATCAGGCAAACCAGGAATTTAGTTTCATCTAAATATGAGGAGAGACTTCTTTAAGGGTGATGGAGCACTGGAGCGGGCTGCCCAGAATGGTGGTGGAGTCTCCATCTGTGGAAATGTTCAAAACCCACCTGGACATGTTCCTGTGTGACCTGTAGAGGACCCTGCCTTGGGAAGAGCATTGGGCTCGATCTCCAGAGGTCACTTCTAAGCCCTACCATTCTGTGACTGTGCTACATTAATATCTCAGTGTTGGTGCTAGCAGGTCAAAATCTTCAGCTTTCTAGTGCAGTATTATATATCTTCTTGGCTCTGTCCAGAGCTGTAGGTTGCAGCCCTGCTGGTGACTTGCCTCTTCCAGGCTGATTTTTTTTTTTTTTACCAGAAGAGCAAAGTTTAAACCCCCTCTTCTCCATTCCCAAGTCACAGACTGGTTTGGGTTGGAAGGGGCCTTTCAAGGTCATCTGAGTCCAGCCCCAGTACAGTCAGAAAGGGACATCTTCAGCTGGAACAGGTTTCTCAGATCTCTGAACAACCTGATCTGGAACATTGCTAGGACTTCTACCACTGCTCTGGCCCCATAACTGTCTGCCAAAGCAGAGGTGATGCAGAGAACCTCACCAGCCCATGAAAATGTTGCAGCCCTAGTCCAGCAGAGGAAATGGGAGTGAGCAGCAGAGCTAAAAAAAGTCCAGTGACCTAATCCAGTTTCCATGGCAACGTTGTAGATTAATAGCTTTTAGCTGTAATCTGGAGGAGATGTGTTGAACTTTTTATGTGATGATTTAGAGCCCACTTCATGCCCTGGGTGACTTTGACTTCAAATCCATCGGTCACGCACATGCAAGAAGTAGTGGTGGAGAAGCAACATCTGTTGCTGCTAAACCAGGAGTTAGTTTTGTTGAGCATTGTGTGGGAGTAAATATCCTCAGCTGGTACAAGGGTGGTAGAGACAGGACAAGGTGTAGCATGTGGGGAAACCATTTCAAACGAGATTCTTCTGCCCTGCTCCTGGTATGGCCTGAGCTCATGTGGTATTGCCACAGAGGGATTGGGATGGTTCATGACCAGTGAAGAATGTATTGCTAATTTCAGCTCAGCAGAGAGCTTGTTGGCAGCAGGGCTTCATCTCCTGAACTTGACCTACAGCTGTCACAGGTGTTTTGGAGTTGACTTGGATGAGTGGAGGCTGCCAGGCCTCAAGCTCTGCAGGCAGATGTCAAACAGGCTGCCCAGGGAAGTGGTGGAGTCATCATCCCTGGAGGTATTAAAAAAATGTAGATGTGTATAATGGTTTGGCAGTTACCTGCCTCACCCCCCCCCACACACACACTTAAGAAAATCACCCAGACTAGACTGGGCAAGCTGAAAGTTAAGGAGTGAAGCTGTATTTACAGCTTAGCACAATATACAAGCAGATATGCACAAATATATTCAGTTATATACAAGTTAAAGGTAACACAGAAAACACAATACCCCTCCCAGAAATCAGTTGGAGTCCCCAGGAGGGCTCTTGACCCAATCCCCATTCCCCCTCCCTCTTTCTTTCCCTTCAGAAATAACCAGATCACAGAATCACAGAGTCAGCCAGGTTGGAAGAGACCTCCAAGCTCATCCAGCCCAACCTATCACCCAGCCCTATCCAGTCAACTAGACCATGGCACTAAGTGCCTCATCCAGTCTTTTCTTGAACACCTCCAGGGACAGCGACTCCACCGCCTCCCTGGGCAGACCAACCCACATTTGTCTTGCATGATAAAGCTGGAGATATGCTGGTTTGAGACTGACTGAAATATTTTACTGAGAGAAATTAAATCCTTAGCTGTGAGAAGAAAGAGGAAAAAACCCAACATGTGCCCTATATCAGCCATTCTTCTGCTGAGAAATGCGACCAGGCAAAATATAGATAAGACACTCACTGCTCACACACTGCTCTGCTCTCACTTCTGTCTGTGCCTTCTTTCTGGCAGTCTGCTCTCTGTGGCTGATTCTGCCTTTAACTCTTCAATCCATCTAACCCCTTGTGGCTGTTTGAGCTCGATTTCTAGCTCAGACATAGGGGAGAGGTGAGCATTCTAGAGATAGGCCATATCATGGCAACAGTGGATGAATTAATACAATTTCATTGGAGCAGCAAGAGCTTTATGTCTGGAAGCACAGCTTGGACCTTCCCTTCCCCTTGCTGCTTCTGCTGCTTCAACTGTGCCCACTGCTATCTTTCCCCGCTGCTGTTTTGGCTGCTGCTGCTTTTGCTGCTTCGCCGCCGCTGGACCCCTTCCCCATCTTCATTAAGGTTATTATTTTTCTCTAGTAGTTTATTTCTCCTTATACTGATACATTCAAACTGTAAGAAATACAATTTCATTTTTCCCTGACTGTCCAAAAAAAAAAAAAATCCATGTTGTGGTGAGTTTATTCTCCTGGGGGATGGATCCACCCTAACCTGGGCCACCCCTTTTTCCTCTAACCTCCTTGTCATCTTTTTTTTTTGCTATCACACCTCAGATCTCCAGTTTTATTACCTGAGATATACCTGGGTTGGTCTGGTTATTTCTGAAGGGAGGGAAAGAGGGAGAGGGAAGAGGGGATTGGGTCATGTCTCAGTTCTAATTTAAATTCCCAGAGACTCAAATATAGTTGATAGAACCAATAACAGCTTCTAGGATGCCCTTCCCTCTTCCCCCTTCTTTCCCAGAAGAAAAGGAATTAGATGGAGAGAGAGGAAAGGTAAAGCAGAGCCAAATAAATATTCTCACCGCCATTTGGAAGTTAAAAGAAGAAAAGTTTAACAATAAATAATAGGTGTCTGAGGTAGGGAAGTTCCAAAGGTATAGGGAAGGGAAAACAAGATACAAAACATGTAAATCTACAACCAGGTTTGGTGGCAATGGGTTTTGTCCACCCCGTGGTGATGATGGCCACGTGGTGAAACAATAAGCAGCAGGAAACAGGAATGGTGATTTCTTGTGAGCAGGAAGGCAAGGGAGACAGAGAGAACAGGCAGTCCCCCCTGCTTTTATGGGTCTTTAGACAGCAAGGGGTAGTGGGCTAACCACCACCTGGCAGTGTTCAGACCCACCCCTGGGGAGGCCACCTAGGGTCAAGTTCAAGGTGGGTTAACCCTGTACAGGTCTGGAGGCCTCCTGGGGACTGTGGTTGTTTCTGGGAGGGGTATTGTGTTTTCTGTGTTACTTTTAATATGTATATAACTGTATATGTTTGTATGTGTCTACTTGTATATTGTGCTAAGCTGTAAATACAGCTTCATTCCTTAACTTCCAGCTCAGC
This sequence comes from Pogoniulus pusillus, assembly GCF_015220805.1. Lineage (NCBI taxonomy): Eukaryota > Metazoa > Chordata > Aves > Piciformes > Lybiidae > Pogoniulus > Pogoniulus pusillus. The sequence goes on along the minus strand of NC_087264.1, from coordinate 20,374,374 downwards.
TGAGTCTGGTCTGGGTGATTTCATAAGGTGGGTGGGGGGTGCAGGTAACACCCAAACTGTGACAGGAGAGATCTGAGGTGAGATGTCAAAGAGACAACAAGGAGGTTAGAGGAGAAAGGGATTAGGTGGATTAGAGTCAAGGCAGAGGCACCCACAGAGGCCAGACTGCCAGAAGGAAGGCACAGCCAGAAGTGAGAGGTGAGCAGTGAGTGTCTCATCTATGTTTTGCCTAGTTGCATTTCTCAGCAGAAGAATGGCTGATATGGGGCACATGCTGTATATTTTTTTCTTTCTTCTCACAGATAAGGATTCAATTTCTCTCAGTAAAATATTTCAGTCAGCCTCAAACCAGCACAATGTGGAACCTGAGGATGTGGTTTAGTGGGTGGGTGTGGTGGTGTTGCACTGATTGTTGGACTTGATGATCTTAGAGGTCTTTTACAACCTTACTGGTTCTATGAAATGGAGAAGCATAAAGCAGCAGAAGCTTAATTGCTCAAATTTCACTTGCTCTGGGAGCAGATATCTTAGAGTGATATAAAACCTTCTTCCAACCCAAGCCATCACAGGCCTGGCTGCTTGCCAGATCTGTGGGATAGGAAAGAATAAACCCAACTCAGGTGGACTCTTCTGTGCAGCAGGTAACAAGTGATAGGACAAGAGGAAATGGCTCCAGGTTGCACCAGTGGAGGTTTAGTTTGGACGTCAGCTAAAAACTTTTCTGTGAAAGGGTCGGCAAGGCCTGGAAGAGGCTTCTCAGGGCAGTGGTGGAGCTCTCATTCCTGGAGGGACTGAAAAACTGTGTACACATCCTGGAGGACATGGTTTAGCAGTGGATACTTCTGCCAGGCAACCAGCAACAGGACAAGGGGACACAGTCTCAAGTTGTGCCAGGGGGTCTAGGCTGGATGTTAGGAGGAAGTTGTTGGCAGAGAGAGTGATTGGCATTGGAATCAGGGAGGTGGTGGAGTTGCCTTCCCTGGAGGTGTTGAAGCCAAGCCTGGCTGGAGCACTTAGTGCCATGGTCTGGTTGATTGGCTTGGGCTGGGTGCTAGGTTGGGCTAGATGATCATGGAGGTCTCTTCCAACCTGGTTGATTCTATGACTTGGCAGTGCTGGGTTAATGGTTGGAGTTGATGGATCTTAAGGGTCTTTTCCAACCAAAACAATTCCACAATTTCATGTGATCTTCCCTGCACCCTCACCTTGATGCCTAAGACAAGCAGTATGGTTTGCTTGGAGGGCAAATCTCTTGTTCTCCATCACCCTGCCAGACTGTGTCACCTCTCATGGGTCATTTGTAGGGCTTTAAGCATCTTCTGTGGCAGCTGTGGCTTGTCCGTGCCAAAGAACCTTGCATGCTAGAAAAAGGCAGCATCAAAGAACTGTGGATTGCCAGCCCAGCCCGTGGGGAACAGGGAGATGAAAGCCTGGCAACGTTGTTGGAGCCCTGTAGCTCTTTTGATACTGATTGTGGAGTCTCTTTCATATGAGTGATGCCTTGCAAGAGTAATAACTCGGGAACCTTTTGTTTTCCCCCCAGCACTGGAAGACGCGAGACAGCGAGGAGTATGAGGCAGAGGGTAAGAGCAAACAGCAGCACCTTTTGTGTGCTGCTTCTCTTTCTTTTCAGCTTTGAAGGTGGATCAGAGAAGCGCTATAAGATGGTCCCAAGCTTTCTGAGGGGTCCCAGTCTGCTGTGGTCAAGAAGAAGATTGATGTGGGACAAGCCAGCCTGTGAGCTGGGAATGAAAGCTAAAGCAGGGCACCTTGGAGGGCAGAGTCTTGTGCTTTTTCCTCTGCCCTCTTCTCTCCCTGGCTTGGTGGAGAAGCTTCTTTGAGGCTGGTGCTCTCGGTCTGCCAGGTTCCAGCGCTTGCAGAGCAGCAGCTTGGGGGTCCCGGTGCAGGGTGTTCAGGGCGTGGGCTGAGGGCGCTGTCTGTAGTGGAACCTGGCAGGCACTAGATGTCAGCGCGGACCACTCGTTAGATGTTTCCTAATTGTCCTGGGAGGGTGACCCCCAGGGTGACTTCTGGCACTAACCTGCAATTTCATGGTGCTTGATGCTCCAACTGTCCTCTGAAGCCAGGACCTGCAGATAACAGCTCAGGATGATGTTTGCTCCTCACGGAAGTGCCTTACTGATGCGACTCTGGCATGTTGCAGCTTTTCATTGCTTCAGCAATTCTTCCACAGTTCAGCAGCTCTCTAAACCTTGTTCCACATAAAGGGACCAAACTTGTTCTCCAAAAGCTGCTTTCCCAGCCCCACGGTGAGGTGGTGGGTGGAAGGAGGTGGCTTTGCAGCTGAGTGAGCTCTGACTGGTTTGTGGCTCTGAGCATTTCCAGCTGGTTGAGACTGCACTCCAAGCTTTGCTGGAAGTAGAGGAGATGTGTTCAGCTGAAGGCTATTGGGTTTTTTCTTCCCCTGAAGAGCTCTGTGGATGTACTTAGATCATACACTACAGTTTACAAGCAAAGGGGGTGGCAGTTTAGGCAGCTCCACTTTGGATTTGGCTATTATGGAGACAGGCAACTGCTGAAGCTCTTGTCCCAGTCAAGGTATATTTAAATATGGAACTCGTTCAGCCATAGATTGACAGTGGGGCATGAGTGGAAGGGATTCTAAGAATCATCTGGTTCCAGCTCCCTGCCATAGGCTGGGACACCTCCTGCTAGACAGGGTTGTTCAAAGCTTCGTCCACCCCAGTCTTACATGCTTGCAGGGATGAGACATCCACAACTTCTCTGGACAACCTATTCCAGTGTCTCACCACTCTCACAGTAAAGAACTTTTTCCCAGTGTCTAGTTTAAATCTATCCTGCTCCAATTTAAAACCATTGCCCCTTTTAGTCGTCTCCCTTGATCCTGTAACTGCCCAGAAGGAGGATCTCTTATCCATCCATGCTGGCTGCAAAGTCAGCAGGGTTGCCCTTCCCCTGACCCCCCAGCCCATGCTGGCTATTTGGTTTGGACTGGATGGAAGGAAGAAATTGTTTATGCTCAGAGTAGTGAGATACTAATACAGGAGTATGAATAATAAACCCATGATGTTATACCTATATTGTCTTAAATCAAATCCATGGGTCGTGGCTTCTATGCTGTTACAATCAGATCCTTTAATTTCCCTAATCCATCATCAGATATTTACTGGCACAGGTGGCCCAGGCAGGTTGTGGATGCTCTCTTCCTGGAGGTGTTCAAGGCCAGGTTGGATGAGGCCTTGAGCGACCTGTTCTAGTGGGAGGTGTCCCTGCCTATGGCAGGGGGTTGGAGCTGGATGATCTTTGAGGTGCTTACCAACCTCGACCATTCTATGATTCTATACAGGCCCAGGTTGCCCAGAGAAGTGCTAGATGCCCCATCCCTGAAACCATTTCAGGTGAGGTTGTTTGGGGCTCTGAACAACCTGCTCTAGTTGCAGATGCTCCTGCTAACTGCAGTGGGGTTGGACTATATGATCTTGAAAAGTCCCTTCCAACCCAGTCTGTGATTCTCTGCTGAGCAAGGAGGGAGGCTCTACCCACTGCAGCAGCAAGTCCTTTGTGATGTGCAAAACCCCCAGGTCTTTTGCTGCTCACTTAGTGTGCAGTAGATGGGCAGAAAACCCAAGCAGCATCCTCCTTTTCCAGGGCAGCTGCGCTTCTGGAACCCAGACGACCTGAACGCCTCCCCTGGAGCGTCATTGCCCACCACAGACTGGATAGAGGAGAAATTGCAGGAGGTCTGTGAGCACCTTGGCATCACCAGGGACGGTCACCTGAACCGGAAGAAGCTTGTTTCCATTTGTGAGCAGTATGGGCTCCAAACGGCAGCTGGGGAGGTGAGTGGCCATGTATGGACCCTGCTCTGGCAGGGGGGGTTGGACTCGATCTCCTTGGGTCCCTTCCAACCCCTAACGTCCTGTGTGATCCTGTATGTGTGTGTGACCCAGCTATGCCAGCACATGCCCCTGGGTTTTAGTGTGGCCCTCACTGTGCTGGTTTGAGGCTAATTGGAGTATTTCAGTGAGAGAAATCAGATCACTAAAACCTTGGTCGACCACAAGACTAAAGCGAGTTGCTACTTGGTGGTTTTCAGCTCCAACTTGTGGCTTCCTGGCAGGTTTCTTGGTGTCACACCATAGAATCTTAGAGTTGCAGAATCATAGAATCAGCCAGGTTGGAAGAGACCTCCAAGATCACCCGGTCCAACCTATCACCCATCAGATGTGGGAGGCTGCTCTAGGAGAAGGCAGCTGGCCACCATTGTGTGCGTGTGTGTGTCTTCTCATGCAATCACAGAGTCAACTGCAATTGAAAAAACATCCTGGATTCCAACCATGTCTACTTAATCCCTGAAATCTTCTAGCTCAGACAGAAAATATGAGTGAAGATAGTCATAGATGGTCAATTTGACTTTGAGGAGACCCGTGGGCAATTTATGTCCTGCAGGAAGAGTCCACAAGAAAATGATTTCTTGAGCAAAATGGGATGAGATTTAACAAGGCCAAGTGCAGGGTTCTGCACTTTGCCCACAACAACCCCAAGCAGCACTACAGGCTGGGGACAGAGTGGATGGAGAGCAGCCAGGAAGAAAGGGACTTGTGGGTGCTGGTAGAGAGTAGCTGAACATGAGCCAGCAGAGTGCCCAGGTGCCCAGGAGAGCCAATGGCATTGTGGCCTGGCTCAGGAGCAGTGTGGCCAGCAGGACAAGGGAGGTTATTCTGCCCCTGTACTCAGCACTGCTCAGGCCACACCTTGAGTGCTGTGTCCAGTTCTGGGACAATTCAAGAGAGATGTTGAGGTACTGGAAGGTGTCCAGAGAAGGGCGATGAAACTGGTGAGGGGCCTGCAGCACAGCCCTGTGAGCAGAGGCTGAGGGAGCTGGGGGTGTGCAGCCTGCAGAAGAGGAGGCTCAGGGCAGAGCTCATTGCTGTCTACAACTGCCTGAAGGGAGGCTGTAGCCAGGTGGGGTTGGTCTCTTCTGCCAGGCACCCAGCAACAGAACAAGGGGACACAATCTTGAGTCATGCTGGGGGAGGTCTAGTCTGGATGTTAGGAGGAAGTTCTTCCCAGAGAGAGTGATTGGCATTGGAATGGGCTGCCCAGGGAGGTGGTGGAGTCACCATCTCTGGAGGTGTTGAAGCCAAGCCTGGATGGGGCACTTAGTGCCATGGTCTGGTTGATTGGCTAGGGCTGGGTGCTAGGTTGGACTGGATGAGCTTGGAGGTCTCTTCCAACCTGCTTGATTCTATGTTTCTAAAAAATCCCAAACAAAGACCAGCAAACCATTCTATGAAGTCTGCTGTCAATTTAGGATTTAGTTTTTATTAAAGGATTGGGGTTTGGTGGTTGGGTTGTTTTTTTCACCTTGAAAAAAACATGGCTTGTAATAATTTCTTTCAGAAAACCTGTTTCTGAGCAGGTTTCCTTTGCAACAAAATGTTCTCAGGAAATTAAAGCAGAAAATGGAAAGAAAAACAACCAAACCTAAGCTGTAGAGAAATAAATAGTGAAGGCTTCATCTTAGCATCTCTGCTTCTAATAAGGTTGATTTTGCTTTTCAGAGAGTAGACTGCCCTGAAGCAGAAACCAGATTTATTATAACCTCCAAGTGTCTTCTGTGTTGTCTTTTTTGCTTGGTCACTTCCCAAGCTGCTGGGGTTTAGGATTCTCTCTCATTACCTTGAACTGAACCCCTGAAGTCACCCTGTCTCAAGCAGGATGAAACAAAGGACTTTTCATGCTCCTCCAAGATGACCAGGAGGCTTCACAGGCAGGATTTTCATAGTGTATGTGGCTCTGTAGTGGCACAAACTTGAACCCAGGAAGTTCCATTTAGACATGAGGAGAAACTTTACTTTGGTGATGGTGAATCATTTAAGCAGGCTGCCCAGAGAGGTTGTGGAGTCTCCTTCCTTGGAGAGAGAATCAGCCAGGTTGGAAGAGACCTCCAAGATCATCTAGTCCAGCCTATCACCCAGTCCTGTCAAATCAACAAAAACATTGTCATCTTGGGCAACCTGCTGTCGGTGACCCTGATTTACCAGGGGGTTGGATTAGAAGGTCTCTAGAGGTACCTTCCAACCCCCACCAATCTGTGATTCTGTGCAGGCTCTATATGAAGGTGCCAGGGTGGGAGAGGCTGCTGCACTGTGACAATAAACTCTTACTTTTCTCCCTTAAGGGAGGCTGTAGCCAGGTAGGGTTGATCTCTTGTGCAAGGTAACCAGCAACAGGACAAGGGGACACAGTTTCAAGTTGTGCCAGGGCAGGTCTAGGCTGGATGTTAGGAGGAAGTTGTTGGCAGAGAGAGTGATTGGCATTGGAATGGGCTGCCCAGGGAGGTGGTGGAGTCACCATCCCTGGGGGTGTTCAAGAAAAGCCTGGATGAGGCACTTAGTGCCATGGTCTGGTTGACTGGCTAGGGCTGGGTGCTAGGTTGGACTGGATGAGCTTGGAGGTCTCCTCCACCCTGGTTGATTCTATGATTCTTATTTTTGTAGAGCCACATTGCTCTTCTGTTTTGTTACCACCAGATTTTTGGCAATAACAAGATAGGATTTCTATTCTCTGCCACTTGCAGGTGATTGAGGAGGTACTCCAAAACCTGGAGCAAGATGGCACCATGAGTGTGGAGGACTTCTTCTATGGATTGTTTAAAAATGGCAAGTCATTGACACCGTCGGCATCTACTCCATACAGACAGCTGAAACGACATCTCTCCATGCAGGTGAGAAACTGAGCTAGGTCCCAGAGTAAAAGCAGGAGAAGAATCTTAGAATCAGCCAGGTTGGAAGAGACACCCAGGCTCATCCAGTCCAACCTAGCACCCTGCCCTAGCCAATCAACCAGACCATGGCACTAAGTGCCTCATCCAGGCTTTGTTTCAACACCTCCAGGGATGACAACTCCACCATCTCCCTGGGCAGCCCATTCCAATGCCAATCACTCTCTCTGGCAACAACTTCCTCCTAATATCCTCCCCTGGCACAACTTGAGACTGTGTCCCCTTGTTCTGTTGCTGGTTGCCTGGCAGAAGAGCCCAACCCCACCTGGCTACAGCCTCCCTTCAGGGAGTTGTAGACAGCAATGAGGTCTGCCCTGAGCCTCCTCTTCTGCAGGCTGCACACCCCCAGCTCCTTCAGCCTCTCCTCACAGGGCTGTGCTCCTGGCCCCTCACCAGCTTTCTTGCCCTTCTCTGGACATGTTCCAGTATCTCAACATCTCTCTTGGATTGAGGGCCTATGGCATTTTGGAACATGGCTTATTTGCCGTGATGGTTTTAGGTTGGTGTTTGGACTCATGATCTTAGAGGTTTTTTCCAACCTATTTAATTCCACGATTGTATGACAGTGGTTTCTACAGTCGGCAAGCAGGAGGGACCTTCCCCAGAGCAGAACCAGTAGCCAGGGAAGGGAAGATGTCAGATGCCCTATGCTGAAATTTGGAAGTCAGCACGCTCATGAGACTGGCTGTGTCTAGCTGGGCACCCAGAGGTGCACTGCTGGGAACCCATGTGCCAAAGGGCACTGCTGCCCTACTGCTAGGTTGATGCTGGTACCACAAGGCTGCTGAACATGCTCACCATCCCAGCGCTACACTACCATTGAGTAGATCATTGTTACACGCACCACAAGGCAAAAAGGACATACAGGCAAGGTCAGAAGACTCCCAAGCCACAGTTGGCCATCTCTCAGCCACCCCAGGCTTGAGAGCCCAACAAGATCCATCACCTGTCTGAAGATAAACAAGCCCAAGTGGCAGCTGGGGCTGGAGATGTGCAGCTTCAACCAGCACAAACTTCTATGGTTTGTCTTAGTCTGGAAGCTGAGTGCTACAGCAAAAGCACATGTGCACACATTCCCTTCAGCCTCTTTGGGGGAGGTAGGACTGAACCCCAAAAAATGGACAGTGGAGAACACTTTTGGAGCCTTGAGGGAGCTCTGAAACTGTTCCTCCTCTGATTTATCCTAAACCCAAGCGCCTGGTCACGCAGCAGTGCCGCGAGGTCAGCTGCGGTGCTCCCGCTGGGCATTTGCTTGGCAGTGAGGAAAAGCAGCTCCTAATCCCTAATCTCCGGAGCACTGTTAGTGAAATTCCATTTCTAAGCCTTCCTGGTGGCGGTGTGGGCAGATGCCTGGCTCTGCCCGCGCCCTGTCCCACCTCCTCCCTTCTCTCGGCAGTCCTTCGATGAAAGCGGGAGACGTACCACCACCCCCTCCGCCATGCCCAGCACCGTCGGCTTCTGCCTCTTCTCCAGCTTGGATGATGGGATGGGCTACAGCTGCGTGGAGGGTGTCCTTGACTGCTGGCACCAGGAGGGCATAGAGAACAGCCAAGAGATCCTGAAGGTAATCAGAAACTCCATCTCGCCATTTTGCCACAGTATTCCAGCACAGTTTGCGGGGGTGGTTAGAAGGGAACCTCTGGAGATAATCCAGTCCTACCCCTCTGCTGAAGTAAGGTCACCCACAGTGCTCCAACCCCTTCATCATTTTCGTGGCCCTCCTCTGTACCCACCCCATTATGTCCATGTCCTTCCTGTATTGAGGGCTCCAGAGCTGGATGCAGTACTCCAGGTGAGGTCTCACCAGAGCAAAGTAGCAGAATCCCCTCTCTGGATCTGCTGGCAACGCTGCTTTTGATGCAGCCCAGGGTGTGATTTGCCTTCTGGGCTGCGGGCACACAGAGTCTGTTCATGTCCAGCTGCTCATCCGTTGGCACTCCCCAAGTCCTTTTCCACAGGGCTGCTTTCTATCACCTCATCCCCCAGTCCATATTGATAGTGAGGATTGTTCTGGCCCAGGTGCAGAACCCTGAGCACTTTCTCTTATTGAACCTCATGAGATTCACCTGGGCCTACCTCCAGCTTGTCCGGGTCCCTCTGGATGGTATCTCCCTCCTCTGGTGTATTGGCAGCACCACTCAGCTTGCTGATGGTTCACTCAATCCCACTGTCTATAGGATTGATGAAAGTTACAGCACAGGTCACTTGTCACTACTCTCTGGAGTTCAAGCCATTGAGCACTACCCTCTGCATGTGACCAGAAGGGACTTCTGGAGATCATCCAATCCAGCCCCATTGCTAAAGTAGGGTCACTCACAACAGTTTGTCTGGGTTCACAATGTCCAGGTGGGTTTGAAATCTCTCCAGGGAAGGAGACTCCACAACCTCTCTGGGCAGCCTGCTCCAAGGTTCCAGCAGCCTCACAACAAAGACTTTTCTCCTTAAGTTCAAGTGGAATTTTCTGTGTTCTAGTTTGTGCTCACTGCCTGTTGTTCAGTCCTTGGCCACCGCTGCAAGGAGCCCAACCCCATCCTTCTGACCCTCAGTTCTTTTTACCTTGTGTGGGGTTGTGGGTAGCTGGATTTTGGGTGGTGAGACACTGAGGTGCCCCATCCTTCTGACCCTCAGTTCTTTTTACCTCATGTGGGATTGTGGGTAGCTGGATTTTGGGTGGTAAGACACTGAGGTGCCCCCTCCCTGGAGGTCTGTAAGTGCAGGTTGGATGAGGCTTTGAGCAACCTGGTCTAGTGGAGGGTGTCCCTGCCCATGGCAGGGGGATCTGAACTAGATGATCCTTAAGATCCTTCCCAACCCAAACCATTCTGTGATTATATTTTTGTCTCCTTTTAAAATTCCCAACTTTAGTGACAAGAGGTCTGGAAACTTTCCAATCATTTCCTTTTTGAAACCCTGGTGCATCCCAGAGAAGCTAGAAATCAGTGACAGAAACATCCTGTGACTTCCAGCTTGGGTGGAAGAGGTCACCTACATTTGTAGAAAGCAATTTAATTCCTTTTAGCTCCCTAAATAGCTGCACCTACGAACCCTTTAGCATAAGATGACCTGAATTCTTGCTTCTGCTGAGGTGTGGAGGGGACAGCACTTGAAACCCTGCCCAGGAATTAGTGTTTTATTATGCGAAGTGAAAGGATAATGGTGGCTGCAGATCAGATAGTTGAATCAAAACCCCATCCCTGTTCATGTTCTTTAAAGTCATGGATAGGAGAAGGTAATCCTACACGTGTGCTTGGAGACCATGCTGGGTTCATGGAATTGCCAGGAATGGAAAAGACCTCTAAGATCATTGAGTCCAATCATTAGCCAAACACTGACAAGTCCTTGACTAAACCACATGCCTCAGCACCATGTCTATGTGACTCTTAAATACCTCCAGAGATGGGGACTTCACCAGGGAAGGAGACTCCACAACCTCTCTGCTTCAAAGTTCCAGCAGCCTCAAAGCAAACAAATTTCTCTTCCTGTTCAGATGGAACCTGCTGGGTTCCATTTTCTGCCCATTGCCAGTGCAGAGTCACCTAGAGCAGGTTGCACATGACAGCATCAACATGGGCTTTAAATGACTCCAGAGACAGCCTCCACCACCTCTATGGGCAGCCTCTTTCCACCAGATACACATCTTTGCCTTTTGCTGGTTGCTTTCCTCTGGTATCTTGTTTTGTCACTGGTGTCACCAGTGTGCTTTCTCCAACATTTGAGTCCCACCACTAGCCCTGCTTCCACCTCAATTTCTGCTCCTGCAGAGTTGGGTTGAAGGAAATTCCAAGCAGTTGCGAATTCAAAGAGGTGAAGTCATAGAATTGTTTTGAGTTGAAAAAGACCCCTGAGATCATCAGGTCCAACCATCAACCTAACACCATCATGGCCATTAAACCGTGTCCCAAAGTGTCATGCCCACACATTTGTTGAACACCTCCAAAGGTGGCACCTCCACCACATCTTTGGGCAGCCCTTTCCAATTCCTTGTTACCAAAAATCAACTACAGGGTGGCTTCTGTGTGGTCTGCATTGCAAGACCTGGTTTAGTTTAACATCTTCAACCACATCCTTGCAGTATTTGAGGCTGTAAGAAAGACCAATGCAGTTAATTCCTCTAGAGAATGAGGACTTTTAATCATACATGGGATTAATTTCCTCTTGGTCTTGCAGCCCAACCAGGACACTTCCCATCTCCGCAGCTGGCAGCAGCTCTTTAATGTAGAAAGGTGGTGGAGATGTCTGATTTACTGCCCCAAAGGCATTTCTGTGTGACAGATTAATCAGCAAATAAAGATCTTTCCTGAGCCTCCTCATTTTGTTCTGTCACTTCACATACTAAATGTCTCCAGGCTCCTTGCAGGGCCAGAAAGCTCATTCTGCTCTAACAATGTGGTGGTGTTTTGCAGGCTTTGGATTTCAGCTTGGATGGGAAGGTGAACTTGACAGAGCTGACTCTGGCACTAGAAAATGAGCTCTTAATAACCAAGAATGGAGTCCACCAGGCAGCCCTTGCAAGCTTCAAAACAGAGATCAGACACTTGCTGTAAGTCGTGATGATTCAGAGTACTTCTTCCAGAGGCATCAGTATGGTGCTGCTGTTTCTAGGCTAAGTTCTTTGGGCAGAAACTTCCAACTCATTTGTTTGCAAGGGGTTAAAGTAAACACTCATACCCAAGTACGGCAGAAAGATACAAATCAGATAAAGCAGGAGGCTGTTCCCAGCCCTGTTCTGCCATCTGGAGATGGTCACTGCACTTTGCAGCAGGCATTCACAGGATATTGTTGGGAGGAACCGAAGGAGATCATAGAGTCCAACACTCTGCCAGAGCAGGACCACACAATCTAGCACAGATCAGAGGCATGCGTCCAGACAGGCCTTGAAAGGCTCCAGAGAAGGAGACTCCACAACCTCTCTGGGCAGCCTGTGCCAGTGCTCTGGGACCCTTACAGGAAAGAAGCTCCCCCTTGTGTTGAGCTGGAACCACCTGTGTTGGAACTTAACACCCATTGCTCCCTGTCCTATCCCAGGGAGCAGTGAGCAGAGCCTGTCCCCCCTCTCCTGACCCCCAGCCCTCAGATGTTTATAAACATTGATTAAATCCCCTCTCAGTCTTCTCCAAACTACAGGTCTTTTCCAGCCTAAATGATTCTATGATTCTAAGTTTTCAAGTCTTTGGCTATCAATGCCAAGAATGTGTCCAGCAGATCAAGGGAGGTTCTCCTCCCCCTCTACTCTGCCCTGCTGGGACCTCATCTCGATACTGCCTTCAATTTTGGGCTCCCCAGTTGATGAGGGACAGGGATCTGCTGGAGAGGGATAGTGGAGGGCTACGAGGACGATGAGGGGACTGCAGCACTGCCTGATGAGGAGAGGCTGAGGGCCCTGGGGCTGTTTAGTCTGGAGAAGAGAAGACTGAGAGGGGATTTGATAAATGTTTATAAGTATCTGAAGACTGGCCAGGAGGAGGGGGGGGGCAGGCTCTACTCACTTGCTCCCTGTGATAGGACAAGGAGCAGCAGGTGTAAGTTGCAGCAAAAGAGGTTCCAGTTCAAGACAAAGGGGAACTTCTTGACTGTAAAGGTCCCAGAGCACTGGCACAGGCTGCCCAGAGAGGTTGTGGAGTCTCCTTCTCTGGAGCCTTTCAAGGCCTGTCTGGATGTGTTCCTGTGTGCTCTGTGTTAGATAGCATTGTCCTGCTCTGGCAAGGGGGTTGGACTCAATGGTCTCTTTGGATCCCTTCCAACCCCTAACATCCTATGATCCTCTCATCCTGTCACTACACCCCTTGTAAAAAGTCCCTTCCCAGTTTTGCTGTAGGCCTCTTTCAGGCCACTATAAGGTCTTTTCTTCTCCAGGCTGGGCAGCCCCAGCTCTCTCAGCTGGTCCCCACAGGAGAGGTGCTCCAGCCCTCTAAGTATCTTTATAACCCTCTCTATCAGTCCAGAGAGGCAGAGGCCCCATCCCTGTAGACATTCAAAGTCAAATTTGATGGGGCTCTGATCTATTTGGAGATGTCCCTGCTAGCTGTGGGGTGGGGGTCAGACAAGATGACCCTTTGAGAGTCCCTTCCAACACAGTGCGTTCTATGATTCTGCTCTGTGATGAGCCTTTTGCCAAATACATTCTTTGGGGGAGGTGGAAGAGGTGAATTAATCCAGGCTGGATGTGTTTACTCCAGAGAGAGGGTTGACCAAGTGGCCAGAGAGAAAGAAAAGCTGCGGTCAGACCTGGAAAAAGCTGAAAAGCTGAAGTCTCTGATGGCTTCTGAAGTGGACGACCACCACGCTGCAATCGAGCGCCGCAACGAGTACAACCTCAGGTATGGTGTCCCAGTTCATCCCTCCCCTCCCCGTTGGCATCCCTGCCACTGTACTGCAGTGACTTGGTGACAGTGTCTCTCTCACTTCTCGTTTCAATTTCCCAGAGACTCAAATACAGTTGATAGAACCAATAACAATTTATAGGATGCCCTTCCCTCTTCCCCCTTCTTTCCTAAAAGAAAAAGAAGGAATTAGATGGAGAGAGGGGAAAGGTAAAGCAGAGCCAAATAAATAATCTCACTGCCATTTGGAAGTTAAAAGAAGAAAAATTTAACGATAAGTAAAAGGTATCTGAGGTAGGGAGGTTCCAAAGGTGTAGGGAAGGGGAAACAAGGCACAAAATATGTCAGTATACAACCAGTTTTTGATGGCGATGAGTTTTGTCCACCTCGTGGTGAGACAAAGAGCAGGAAACAGGAATGGTGATTTCTCCTGAGCAGAAAGGCAGGCAGAGAGAGATAAACAGGAGGTCGCTCTGCTTTTATGGATCTTAGGAAGGGGGAGTGGGCTAACCATGAATCACCTGGTAGTGTTCAGACCCACCCCTGGGGAGGGGTCAAGCCCACCTGGGATCAGGTTCAAGATCACTCCCCCCAGGATGGTTAACCCTGTACACAGTGGCTTCACACCTGCTGATGCCCACCATGGTAGTATCTGTCATCTGCTGCTTCCTATGAGCTCCTCTTACCTCCTGATGCCTCTGTAGGAAGCTGGACGAAGAGTACAAGGAACGGATTGCGGCTCTAAAGAACGAGCTCCGGAGAGAGCGGGAGCAGATCCAGCAGCAGGCTAACAAACAGCGGCTGGAGCTGGAGCAGGAGATAGAGAAGCTGAAAACTGATGAGAACTACATGAGAGACCGCCTGGCCCTTTCCCTGAAGGTAACAGGGACTGAATGCAGCTGGTGGGTTCCCCTGGGACATCCTTGTCTCCTGGGAAGTGGGGAGCGAGTCACAGAAACATGCAGGCTGGCAAAGCCCCTCAGCATCACCAAGTCCAACCTAGAACCCTACTCTACAAGATTCACCTTCAACCACAGCCCTAAGCACCACAGCCAAACCACCCTTAAACACATCCAGGCTGGGTGACTCCACTACCTCCCTGGGCAGCCCATTCCAATGCCAGTCACTCTCTTTATGGCAACAACATCCTCCTAACATCTATCCTTGACCTCCCCTGGCACAGCTTGAGACTATGTCCCCTTCTTCTGTTGCTGCTTGCCTGGCAGAAGAGACCAAACCCACCTGGCTACAGCCTCCCTTCAGGGAGTTGTAGACAACAATGAGGTCTGCCCTGAGCCTCCTCTTCTCCAGGCTGCACACCCCCAGCTCCCTCAGCCTCTCCTCACAGGGCTGTGCTCCCGGCCCCTCACCAGCCTTGCTGCCCTTCTCTGGACACGTTCCAGTACCTCAACATCTCTCTTGAATTGAGGAGCCCAAAAACTGGACTCAGTTACTCAAGGTGTGGCCTGAGCAGTGCTGAGTACAGGGATAGAATAACCTCCCGTGTCCTGCTGGCTGCACTGTTCCTGATCCAACCCACGATGCCATTCCTATCATCTCTGAGAACGTCATGCTTTGACTAGACTCGTTTGCCAGTGCTGTGCCATGCACTAATGCTTTTCCATCTCCAAGTGCTGAGGCAGCTGTGGGGTTTTCTGTTTATTCCAGGAGAACAGCCGCCTGGAAAACGAGCTGCTGGAAACGGGGGAGAAACTGGCCGAGTATGAAAGTTTGGCAAGCAAGCTGCAGAGGAACTTGGAGAATGTCCTGGCTGAGAAGGTAATTCTTCCTCTTTCCAGCATGTGTCCAGAATTTAATTTGCTTGTCATTCACTACACTCAAGCTGCCAGCTTAATAACTGCAAGCTTTTGAGGTCCTTATCCAGGTGTGACCAAGTGGTTGATGTGGGCCACCTGACTGACCTGTGGTTAAGGAAATTAAAGATACTCCAACTTTTACAGTTTCATACTAATTAAGATGAGGGATCCTGAGTGTGGAGCAATCATCCCACATGTCTGCAATGATATTTTTCTCCAGCACCTAGTTTTAGATAGACTCAAAGCAGAGGTCCTTCCTAGGGAAGATGATACACAGGTGAGGTGTTAAATAGTATCTCTGCTGAGCTCTGGTGAAAACTGAGGTCACCTCAGTTGTGTTTCAATAGACTCATCAGAATATCAGCTGCTCCAGCAGCGCTTCCTCTGTGTGTGCACCTATACACAAAGGCTCAGATGGCCTCATCTGCTGATGAGCAGCACACCAAGAGAGGATTCTCCCACTCTGTTCCACTCTGAAATGCTACCTGCAGCACTGGAAGTCCTCAGCACAGGAGAGAGATGGACCTGTTGGGATGAGGCCAGAGGAGGCCACAAGGATGATCCAAGGGCTGGAACCTCTCTTCAATGAGGCCAAGCTGAGAGAGTTGTTCAGTCTGAAGAGGGACTTGGGGGTGCTGGTGGACGAGAAGCTCAACATGAGCCAGCAGTGTGCACTTGCAGCCCAGAAAGCCAAGCTGAACCTGGGCTGCAGCAGGAGAAGTGTGGCCAGCAGGGCCAGGGAGGTGATTCTCCCCCTCTACTCTGCTCTGGTGAGGCCCCACCTGGAGTACTGCATCCAGTTCTGGAGCCCCTGGGACAAGATGTGGAGATGCTGAAGCATGTCCAGAGAAGGGCCAGGAGGATGCTCAGAGGGCTGCAGCACCTCTGCTCTGAGGACAGACTGAAAGAGTCGGGGCTGTTCAGTCTGGAGTAGAGGAGGCTCCCAGGTGACCTTCTTGTGGCCTTCAGTATCTGAAGGGGACCTTCAAAAAATCTGGGGAGGGACTTTTGAGGCTGTCAGGGAGTGACAGGACTGGGGGGAATGAGGGAAAACTGGAGGTGGGGAGATTCAGAGTGGAGGTGAGGAGGAAGTTATTGAGCTTGAGAGTGGTGAGAGGCTGGAATGGGTTGCCCAGGGAGGTGGTTGAGGCCCCATCCGTGGGGGTGTTTAAGGGCAGGCTGGCTGAGGCTGTGTGCAGCCTGCTCTAGGGTAGGGTGTCCCTGGACATGGCAGAGGGATTGGAACTAGGTGCTCCTTGTGGTCCCTTCCAACCCTGACTGATTCTATGATTCTAAGAAGAGAAGGCTCCAGGGAGATATTCTTGTGGCCTTTCAGTGCTTAAGGGAGCCAAACAGGAAGCTGGGGACAGATTTCTGAGCAGGGCCTGTTGTGGTAGGACATGAGGCAGTGGGTTTCAACTAGGAGGGAGATTCAGATTGGAGAGAAGGAAAGCATTTTTGACACTGAGGGTGGTGAGACAGTGACACAGGTTTCCCAGTGAGGTGGTAGATGCCCTCTCCCAGGAACCATTCCAGGTCAGGTTGTTTGGGGCTGTGAGCAGCCTGCTGTAGTTGCAGATGTCCCTGCTGATTGCAGGGGGTTGGACTAGATGCCCTTTAAAGGCCCCTTCTAGCTCAAAGCAAGCTATGGTTTTATGCTATGCTGGGACTCTAACCCAGCAAACTGGGGTTATTTGTCTACCTGAGCTGTATGTAGGCTAAGGTAGCAGGATGTGGTCTACAGTCAAAGTCAGCATAAGAACTGTGGTGAGATAGCAGCTAGCATTGGTTAGGGAGTTTTGCTGGTTGTCTTCTACCAGTAGCATTTCTGTAGTTCACATGAAGACAGAAGGATGAGCGTCCAAGCTGCAGGACTAGGATGAGCAGAATCGTTGGGTGGAAGAGTAACTGGATCCCATTGATGTTGTTTCAGTTTGGTGACCTGGATCCCAGCAGTGCAGAGTTTTTCCTGCAGGAGGAGAGGCTGGCACAGATGAGAAGCGAGTATGAGCAGCAGTGCAGAGTAAGTGGAGCTCAGGGGCTGGAGACCCAGCACCCATCTGCCCATGGTTACTAAGAACATCCTTACTGCAAACAGCAGCCCACAGCAGCAATATAATGCTGCTAGGTTGAGTTTTGTTCCTGTATAATGTCTTTGTTAACGTTAATTAAAGCTCTTGAAGGCTGGAAAGCTCTTGCTGCAGAGGCAACTGGCCAAGAGAAGAGGAGGAGGTGCCCTAAGGATGGGCTGGAATGGAGTCTGGGGAGCCTCTTTGGTTTCCCAGCTGTATATCAAGCTCACCTCTTTGTCAGTTTGTTAGCATTTAGATGATTTCTGCAATAAAAACTGTGTCTTAATTTGAATTCTCTGTTAAATCCTAATTTGAAATGCAGGAACCAACAGCATTAACGTGCTGTGTCTGAGTTTTGCTGGTTTCCAGAGCAGTAGTATGTTCTTAAGCTTGACATTTCCAATGTTTCTTTTGTCTTCTTCCTCAGTCTTGTACAGCTGAACTTTCTTTAAGGTGGGTCTGCAGGTTGTCTATGTATAAACCTACTGTCTGATACCTACTGTGGTTACCAGGACTTGGCTTATGGTTGTTTTCATTCAGTAGGGAGCTACCTTGACAAAAGGCTGTTGGAGCAGGTCCAGAGGAGGCCACAATGATCTGAGCCTGCCTCCGCTGCGAGGGCAGGCTTTAGAGAGTTGGGGTTGCTCAGTCTGTAGAAGAGAAGGCTCCAGGGAGACCTCATGGCCTTTCAGCACTTAAAGGGGCTTCTAAGAGAGATGAGAACAGACTTTTTAGCAGGGTCTTTTGTGACATGATAAGGAGGGATGAGTTTAAACTGAAAGGGGAAGATTTAGTGTGGATTTAAAGAAGACATTTGCGATGTTGGAGGTGGTGAGATACTGTCCCAAGTTGCCCAGGGAGGTGGTAGGTGCCCCATCTCTGGAACCATTCCAGGTCAGGTTGTCTGGGGCTCTCAGCAAGCTGCTTTATTTACAGATGTCCCTGCTGTCTGCAGGGGGATTGGACAAGGTGACTGAGGCAAATTGCATGAGGTTTAACAAGGCCAAGTTCCAGGTCATACATTTTAGCCACAACAACTCCCAGCAGCCCTACAGGCTGGGGGATAAGTGGCTGGAGAGCTGCCTGGCGGGAGAGGACCTGGGGGTGTTGGTGGGCAGCTGTCTGAACATGAGCCAGCAGTGTGCCCAGGTGGCCAAGAAGGCCAACAGCATCCTGGCCTGGATCAGCAGTGGTGTGAGCAGCAGGAGTAGGGAGGTGATCATGCCCTGTACTCAGCACTCCTGAGACCACACCTCGAGTCCTGTGTCCAGGTTTGGTCACCACAGTCTAGGAGGGACACTGAGGTGCTGGAGCAGGTGCAGAGAAGGGCAAGGAGGCTGGGGAGAGGTCTGGCAAACATGGCCTTTGAGAAGCAGCTGAGGGAGCTGGGGGTGTTTAGTGTGGAGAAGAGGAGGCTGAGAGGGGACCTTATTGCCCTCTACAAGTCCCTCAAAGGAGGCTGTAGTGAGGCTGGAGCTGGTCTCTTCTCCCCAGTTACTAATGCTAGGACAAGAGGAAATGGCCTCAAGTTGCATCAGGGGAGGTTCAGGTTGGCTGTTGGGAGGAAGTTCTTTCCTGAGCAGGTGGTCAGGCACTGGCACAGGCTGCCCAGGGGGATGGTGGAGTCCCCATCCCTGGAGGTGTTTCAAAAGAGAGTGGATGTGGAGCTTGAGGCTGTGGTCTGGCGATGAAGGCTGCTGGGATGAAGGTTGGACTGGCTGATGCTGGTGCTCCTTTCCAACCATAGCACTTCATAGTGATAAGATGTTGTGCTGAGGGCTTTGGTTTAGTCAAGGACTTGTCAGTGTGAGACTAATGCTTGGACTTGAGGATCTTGAAGGTCTTATCCAATCTAAGAAACTCTGTGATTCTGTGACCTTTAAAGGTCCTTTGCAACTCAAACCATCCTCGATTCTATCGGAAGCAGCGCAGTAGCTCTCTTAAAAAGTTGCTTATTAAAAGCAAAGATCTTCTGGAAATAGTTGCTGAATTGATACTTCTTGATATGAAGTTGCTTGAATGCCCAATTTCTTTTCTGGGTTTTTTTGAATACCAACAGAGATGATTCACTACTCAAGGTTCAGTTGCTGAACCATCAGAATCTGCACAATGATCTGTTTACACATTGAGGGCCTCATGTTCCTCAGTAAATGGTGCTCGTTGAGCTGAGCATGCAGCACTTGGCACAGACACGTGGAATGCTCCACTGGCAAGTGGGCAGAAGTACCAGATGGTAAATGCAGTAATGAGAGTATCTCTTTCCTCCTTTGATCTCCTGCTTCTGATTTGATTTTGCAAGCAGGTGAACAGGCTGCCCAGGAGTCACCATCCCTGGAGGGATTTCAAAGCTGTGTGGACGTGATGCTGAGGAGCATGCTTTAGTGGTGACTTGGCAGTGTTAGGTTGGACTTGATGACCTTGAAGGTCTCTTGCAACCAAAACAGTTCTGTGATTCTATGTTTGAGGACTTCTTTGTTGGCTATTTGAAAACATTCCTAAGTTGTTGTTTATTCCTTTTACCTACAACCTTTTTTAAAGTGAAAGTTCCTAGAGTGTGATAGACTTTAGAGGCTGAATTATGTACAGGATGAAGAAGGTTCTGCACTTCATATTGCTTGCACAGCTTGGAACTTGGAGAAGGGCTGATAAGAGGATAGCAAGCTGTAGCTTGATGACAGGGTTATTGACAATCCTTTGCCTACTGTAATTCCCTCCTAGATGTCTCATCATGGGAGGGTGTTAATGTACAAATGCTGGGCTGCTTTGACTTCTTTTTTGATCCCCTTTTAGGAGCTGCAAGACCAGATAGATGAGCTGCACTCAGAACTGGAGGAGTACCGTGCCCAAGGCAAAGTATTGAGGCCTTCACTGAAAAATTCACTGTCAGAAGAGTTTGACATTGATATGAAAAGCCATGGCAATAGTGGTATTGAGCCTGACCAAGGTAAAGCACTGTGATGGTTTGGGTGCCCCATGTGAAAATCACCCAGACTAGACTCAGCTGTTCTGTTTATGTTCTTGTTATTATACATCTCAGCAAGCCTGTGAGTGCAGTTGACATTAGCATTGTTTCCTCTTCACAGCCTATCATCTAATTCTTCTCACCAAAATATCCCAGCTAGGCTCAAACTAGCACAAGCACATTTCCTATGTGACCAGCTTCTGTGCTTTAGGTAGTTAAGATCACAGGATGTCAGGGGTTGGAAGGAGCCCAAAGAGATGATCGAGTCCAACCTCACTGCCAGAGCAGGACCATACAATCACAGGTCACAGAGGAATGCATCCAGACAGACCCTGAAAGTCTCCAGAGAAGGAGACTCCACAACCTCTCTGGGCAGCCTGTGCCAGTGCTCTGGGAGCCTTACAGGAAAGAAATTCCCTCTTGTGTTGGGCAGGAACCTCCTGTGCTGCAGCTTCCATCCGTTGCACCTTGTCCTATCCCAGAGAGCAGTGAGCAGAGCCTGTCCCCTCCATCCTGACCCCCAGCCCTCAGACATTTATAAACACTGATTAACTCCCCTCTCAGTCTTCTCTTCTCCAGACTAAACAGCTCCAGGTCTGTCAGCCTCTCCTCATCAGGCAGTGCTCCAATTCCCTCATCATCCTTGCAGCTCTCCGTTGGACCCTCTCCAGCAGATCCCTGTCCCTCTTAATCTGGGGAGTCCAAAATTGAACACAGTATTCAAGATGAGGTCTCAGCAGGGCAGAGTAGAGGGGAAGGAGAACCTGCCTTGATCTGCTGGACACTCATTCCTAATACACCCCAGGATCCCCTTGGCCTTCTTGGCCACACGGGCACATTGCTGTCCTATGGGTAACTTGAATAACATCTTGGAGACAACTAGGTGTAAAACTTTCACTCACTGTGAAGGTTTGGACAACTCCAACACCATGGGATGATCTCTAAGATCCCTTCTAACCCAAACCAGTCTATGATTTTTGTGGTTTGACATTGAGTGGACAACACTGAAAACTGAAATGTACAGTCTGTGGTCTCTGAGAGCTGCACCTGGCTGCCTGAGACGAAATTGTGCTGTTGAGGGTGTAGCTTTTTGGGCTTGTGCTGGTTTGAGGCTAACTGGAATATTTTAATGAGAGAAATTAGATCAGTGGCTGTGGAAAGAACAAAATAGTGATGTCAATATCACTCATTTGTTCTGATGAGATATAAAACAAGAAAATAAACAAAGTCAGTCAATCTCTGTCTGGCTGCCACCTGCTTCACTAATTCTGCCTGGACCTGTATAAGTCAAACTAATTTTTCTGCTTCCAACTCTTTATCTGGCTTCCTGCATCTCTCCCCTTGCACATAAGAGATTCTGTAATAAGTGAGGAGGGGTGAAAAAAAGGAGGGGGGTTGGTTTGAAAGCCCTCCTGGGTGGTTTTGCTGTGGGGGAGGGGGTTTGTATTTCTGTATTACTTTTGACTTGTATATGGTTGTAAATATCTGGATATATTGTGTATATATGCTTTTAAATTGTGCCATGCTGTAAATATAACTTCATTCCTTAACTTCCAGCCATCTGAGTTAGTCTGGTGAATCTAGGGGGGGGATGCTTAACTTCCAGCTAGATGAGTTAGTCTGTTGAATTTGTGGTGGGGGCACGAAACTCTACAGGGCTTCAAGAACATGTATATTGTTACTCTCTTTAAAGGGCTTGGTTCAGAAGACTGCAACCCATTAAACATGAGCATCGAGGCAGAAATGGCTATTGAACAAATGAAGGAGCAGCATGACAGAGATCTACACCACCTCAAGCAGGAACTCGAAGACACGGTCAGCTATTTTAACTTAAAACAAGCCACCTCAGCTTTGCCAGGTTCTTCATGCAGGTGCAATGGTGACCATAGGTGACTCAGAGGTGTTGAAGAAAAGCCTGGATGGGGCACTTAGTGCCATGCTCTAGTTGATTGGATAGGGCTGGGTGATAGTTTGGACTGGATGAGCTTGGAGGTCTCTTCCAACCTGATTGATTCTATGATCTGCAGAGGTCCCTTCCAACCCCTACCAATCTGTGACATAGTATAAAAACCTGGAGAGAACATCTCTGTAGACCATGCTGTTGACAGAGTGCTGGAGGGGGTCCAGAGGAATTCATGGGGGGCTGGAGCACCTGGGGACAGGCTACAGGAATTGGGACTGTTCGGCCTGTAGAAGAGAAGGCTCTGGGGAAAGCCTTCCAGTACCTGAAGGAGGCTATAGGAGAGCTGAGGAGGGACTTTTTACAAGGGCTTGTAGTGATACTACAAGAAGGAATGGACTGAAGCTGGAAGAGAAAATATTTAAACTGGAGATTAGAAGGAGATTATTTACAGGAAGGGTGATGAGAGGTTGCCCAGATAGGTTCTGGATGTGAAGGCCTCGAGCAACCTGTTCTAATGGGAGGTGTTCCTGCCCATAGTGAGGTATTGGAACTAGATGGTCATTGAAATCTCTTCCAACCCAAATCATTCTGTCCTCTGTGTTCTCCTTTCTGTAGGTGGGCCATTATGAGAAGCAGCTAGATGAGACAAAAACACACTGTGAAAAGGAGCAGGAGGACATGAGGAAGAAGTACACTGAGGAGATCCACCTCATGGAACAGCAAATAACTAGCCTTAAAAATCAAATTGCAGAGCTGCAAGCAGAAGCAGCAGTTCTCAAAGAACAGCAAGAACAACTTGACTGTAAATACAATGAGGAGAAAAACAAGCTGCAAATGCATTTTGATGAGGAAAAAGCCAATCTGCAAGAATTACTGAGGCAGGAGCATGAAGAAGATGTTAGAGCCAGGCTGGAGCAGGTAAACGAGAAGTTCAGTCAAGAACGGGAAGAGCTGATGCAAAGTGGTGTGTGGGTGGAGGAAAAAATGAGAGCTTTAGTGCAGACACTGCAGGAAGAAAAGGGAGAGCTGGAGCGTGGCTTTCATGAGCAGCTGAAAAGGATGGCAGAGGTGCATGCCCTGGAGAAGGAAGAGCTGCAGCAAGAGCTGCTGAGGAAGCACAAGCAGGACCTAGAGGAGGAAAGGTGAGTGTGACTGCTGGGATGGAAGTGCTGCATGCTGACCTTGGTGGCTTGGCATGGTGACCAAAGCAAAGTGCAGAACTGATTCCTGACTCTTAATTCAGTGCTGTTACCTGTTTGATTCCAGAACACTTAGCTGCTACCCAGGGGCTTTTTCTTCTGACCTTTCTCAAGCAGATATTAGTATTGATTTTTAGCTTACCCAGAGGCAACCAGAGTGCTAAAGCATAACCAGATGTCATTAATTTTGAGCTCTCTTCAGGATCCCTGTGCTGTACAAATCCCTGCTTTTGTGTTTTTAAAGCGTTTGGGCTTTCACACTTCTCTGAAGAAGTGAAAAGGTGACTGGTGGATGCTTCTGACTAGGACTGAGTGTCAAAAGAAACTGGGTGCTTTAAGAAGAGTATGGTCAGCAAGTTGAAGGAGGTTCTCCTCCCCTTCTATTCTGCCTTGGTGAGCCTATGTCTGGGTCCAGTTCTGGGTTCCCCAGTTCAGGAGATACACAGGGAGCTACTGAAGGCAGTGCAGCAGTAGATGCTGAGAGGCCTGAAGCATCTCTCTGAGGAAAGGCTGAGAGACATGGGGCTGTTGAGCCCGGAGAAGAGCAGCCTGAGAGGAGGTCTGAACAATGCTCAGTGTGGTCAGCAGGTTGAAGGAGATTCTCCTCCCCTTCTGTTCTGCCTTGGTGAACCCATGTCTGGAGGACTGGGTCCAGTTCTGGGCTCCCCTGTTCAGGAGATACACAGGGAGGTACTGCAGGCAGTGCAGTAGTAGATGCTGAGAGGCCTGAAGCATCTGTGTGAGGAGGAAAGGCTGAGAGACATGGGACAGTTGAGCCTGGAGAAGAGCAGTCTGAGAGGGGATATGAACAATGCTCAGTGTGTGGTCAGCAGGTTGAAGGAGATTCTCCTCCCCTTCTATTCTGCTTTGGTGAGCCCACGTCTGGAGGACTGGATCCAGTTCTGGGCTCCCCAGTTCAGGAGATACACAGGGAGGTACTGCAGGCAGTGCAGCAGTAGATGCTGAGGGGCCTGGAGCAACTCTGTGAAAAGAGTCTAAGAGACCTGGGGCTGTTGAGCCTGAAGAAGAGCAGCCTGAGAGGGGATCTGATCAATGGTCAGCAAAAGCCAAAGGGAAGAGAGTGGGACCAGACTCTCTTCAGTGGTGCCCAGTGACAGGACAAGACTCAATGGGCACAAATGGGAACCCAGGAGGTTCCATCTGAACACGGGAACACTTTGGTGTGAGGGTACTGGAGCCCTGGAGCAGGCTGCTCAGAGAGGTTGTGGAGCCTCCTTCTCTGTCGAGATTCCAAACCCACCTGTACAATGTGATCCTGAGCAACCTGCTCTGGATTACCCTTCTATATCGGGGGGTTGGATTAGTTATCTCCAGAGGCTTTTTCCAACACCCACCACTCTCCTGATTTGTGTGAAACCATAGAATCAGTCAGGGCTGGAAGGGACCACAAGGAGCATCTAGTTCCAACCCCCTGCCATGCCCAGGGACACCCTACCCTAGAGCAGGCTGGCCACAGCCTCAGCCAACCTGGCCTTAAACACCTCCAAGGATGGGTCCTCAACCACCTCCCTGGGCAACCCATTCCAGCCTCTCACCACTCTGATGCTGAACAACTTCCTCCTCACGGCCACTTTGAATCTCCCCACCTCCAGCTTTAATCCTTTCCCCCCAGTCCTATCACTTCCTGATGCCCTAAAAAGTCCCTCCCCAGCTTTTTTGGAGGCCCCCTTCAGATCCTGGAAGGCCACAAGAAGGTCACCTGGGAGCCTCCTCTTCTGCAGCCTGCACAGCCCCAACTCTTTCAGTCTGTCCTTGTAGCAGAGGTGCTCCAGCCCTCTGAGCATCTTCATAGCCCTAACCATCCTGGGGTGACAGGGAGAGGTGGTGGGTAAGAACATCTGACCCCACAAATCTGATCAGGAAAACAGAAGGGCCTATACTGGATGTGAAACCTTTTCAGAGGATGTTTCCTGAGTTACCTTTTCCCAAGGCAATTAAATCTTTATTTGTTGAAGTCTCACCTAACTGCCTGAAGTTTAACTCTTGGCTCTCAGATGCCTGTGAAATCATCTAAAACTCGGTGGTGGTGGTGACGGGGCAGGGGGGGGAAAGTAGTCATTTTCCAGCTTGTTTTATCCATCTCTTTGAGCCCAGAATTTAGTAATATATTATGTTAACCACGTTTAGGGAAAAAATGGAAAGTGACTATAACAGAAGAAGATCTTATGTAGAAACTCAGTTTTCTGTCGACACGCAAGCACTGGTGAATAAATACGAAGCAGCGATCCAGAACCTGGAAGGACGTCACCAGCGAGAGCTGCGGGAGCTTGCTGAGCAGCAGAGAGAAGAGAAATCTCAGTGGGAGTTTGAAAAGGATGAAATTGCTCAGGAGGTTGCTGAAGCCCATGAGCAGCTGAAGGAAAAGCTGGCAAATGAAAAGGCTGTTTCTTCTGCCCTGGCCCAGGAGAAAGATCTCCTGGAGAAGACCTTCAAGGAAGAGGTGAACAAGCTTGTGTGCGAGAGAGAGCAGCTTCAGAAGGAGCTGCAAGACCTGAAGGATGCTGCTGAGATGCAAGAGAAGCAGCTAAATGGTAAAATAGCACAACTCCAAAAGGACCATGTGAAAGAGCTGAAGAACAAAGAAGAGCACCTGTCTGTGGTGGAGGAAAATAGGGAGCTGGTTAGGCAAAAACTGGAGAGGCTCAATAGTGAATTTAAGCAAGAGAAAGAGGACCTCAATTCCAGACTTCTCGCTCTAGAGAGTTTAAACAAAGACATTTGTGTAAGGGCAGAAACAGAGAAGGCAGAGATGAGTTTGGAGATCTCAAACCTTCAGGGGAAGATCCAGAAACTGCAGTGGGAGACCCATAGCTTTTCCATGCTACAAGACCATTATAGGGTCCTGGAAAGTGAGTATGCCAAAGCAAAGAGCAAAATTGCTTCTTTCTCCAGTGTGGTCCCTCTGGGAGATGATGCAGATGTCCTCTTAAATCTGCAGAAAGTGCACGAGCAGGCTGTGAAGGAGAATGTCAGGATGGCTGCCGAGATCATCAGGCTGCAGCACAGGTTGGCGGCTGCGGAGCGGGAGCCTGTGCGACTGCACGGGCCTGGCTGCTCAGACTCCAGCTCAGAACCAGCTCAGCTGTCAGATGAAATAGATCCCGTTTTTGAAGGGTTGCTCAGTGATTGCAGAGATGCTGACAAGCAAACAGAGTCCAATCTCCTTTCACTTTTGGAGACTGATACCACAGACCTGGAGGAAATGTCTGAGATGGAGTCAGATTTGGAGAAATCATGTGGGAAAGCCAGAGCAGGTGGAAAGCTTGTGAAAACCCTTGACAGAGTTCCCAGACCAAAAATGCTACATGATGGTGTTAAACAGCAGAAGGTTCATCTGCTCAATCACAGAATAGCTCCTAAAAATAGAAGATCTGTTTCTGATGCTTCAAAGCTGCAGGTTGAGCTTGAGGAGGCCAAAGAACTGAGTGAAGCTTCTTTCCAGCTTGACCACGTTCCCAGGTCAGCAAATGGTGACCTGAAAAATGTAGTAGCTCAGCTTTGGGAATGGGTGGAAGAGTTAGAAGACAGATCAATGGCACAAGCTAAACTTCTGTCACTACAAGAGGAACTTCAGGTAGAAAATGAGGATCTGAAATCTGAAATTATCCGGTTAGTTGAAAAAAATAAAGTGCTGGAAGACAGCCTGCATAAGCTGAGAAGCTCTCACTGCAAGCTGGAAAATATGAAGCTCAGAGAGGGAAGCACAGAGCTCCTCCAAAAAGCTGGAGAACTGGAAGATGTGCAAGAACAAGATGCTGAAGGAAACCTAGATGCACACAGTGACAAGATAAGACCATGCTGCCAGCTTGGGAAGCTTGAAGAACATGCCACCACGTTTACAGATCAGCAAGAAAGGCATGTCCATAGTGCCAGCACCATGAAAGAAATGAGGGAGCTGCAAGAACCCAGAAGAAAGCTGAAGGAGAAAGCTGCTGCTCTGGTTAGCCCCAACGAGTTGCATTCCCATGGAGAGAGGGTGGAGAGGAACACAGTGACCCACAGCTTGCAAAGCACATGCACTGGGCTGCAGCAAAAAGTTGACCTCCTGAGGTAATGTACACTGGCAAACCTTTGTGGGCAACCTGCTGGTCCCACAGTAATCCTCCCACGTGCTGCTTAGACACTAACCTAGCCTTGTGGCTTGCTGCCCACCCTCTGGTTCCTGCATTAACCCTTGTAGTTTAACTCAGTAGCAATCAGTGCCTTGGACTCTAGCAGGCTGATTAATTGTGGATAACGACGTTTGGAATGAATGTGTGTGACTTACTCCTCTTCTCTTACCCGTGAGCTAAGATCAGTGGTGAATAAACCAGGAGCAACCTGCCATCTCTTCTGTCTGTGGGTACAGGCACCATTGCCATCGATAGGACAGCAGAAACTTGTGGTTTTATGTCCAAAATACCATGGTAACACTTCCAGAATGCTTTTACCTTCCACTAATATCACTTCTTCACTCTGTTCACTCCCTTCTAGTTCTGAGTGTTGCTTGGAATGTTCAAAGAGCTTCTATTTTTCTGAATATTTGAGTTTAATATTAGAAAATTAGGGTAACTTTTTAATCCCAGCAGGAGAACTTAGTGTTGGGAAGCCATCAGGTGTGTGATCTGATACATACTATGGTCACACACACGGATCAGGGCTTTCCTACCTGCTGTTTAATGGCTGTATTTCTACTGGGAGGAGTGGCTGACACCTCATCAGGCTGTGCTGCCATTCATGAGACCTGGACAGGCTGGAGAGTTGGGTGAAGGGCAACCTCATAAAGTTCAACAAGGGTGAGCATCGAGTCCTGCACCTGGGGAGGAATAACCCCTGCAGCAGTACAGGTGCTGGGCTGACCTGCTGAAAAGCAGCTCCATGGAGAAGAATCTGGGAGTGCTGCTGAACAAGTTCACCACAAGCCAGCAATGTGTGCTGGTGACCAGCAAGGCCACTGACCTCCTGGGCTGCATGAAGAAGTGTGGGGCCAGCAGGTCAAGGTTCTCCTGCCCCTCTGCATTGTCCTAGTGAGGCCAAACCTGCAGCTCTTGGTCCAGTTCTGGGCTCCCCAGCTCAAGAGATACACAGGGAGCTACTGCAGACAGTCCAGCAGAGGCTAAAATGGTGCTGAGGAGCCTGAAGCATCTCTGTGAGGAGGAAGGGCTGAGAGACCTGGGGCTGTTTAGCCTGGAGAAGAGCAGCCTGAGAGGGGATCTGATCCATGCTCAGCAAGAGCTAAAGGGTGGGGGCAAGAGGATGGGGCCAGACTCTTTTCAGTGACAGGACAAGGGGCAGCAGGCACAAACTGGCATCTAGGAAATTCCATCTGAACAGAAGGAAAAAATTCTTTCCTGTGAAGGTGCTGGAGCCCTGGAGCAGGATGCCCAGAGGGATTGTGGAGTCTCCTCCTCTGTCGAGATTCCAAACCCACCTGGAGATTGTGATGCTGGGCGAGCTGCTGTGGGTGACCCCAGTTTAGCAAGGGGGTTGGACTGGATGATCTCCAGAGGTCCCTTTCAGCTCCCACCTTGTTGTGTTTCTGTGCCTTTAGCAAGGATTCTTTTGGAGGCTGTAAAGTGGCTACAAGTGGCTTAATTATTGTTCAGCACCAGCTTCCTGGGGGAAATTGTTCTTGCAAGTATTACGCCTGCAAAGTTATTTCTTTATGGTTGCCTCAGGATAGAGAAAGCACTTTCCAGTGCTGCTGTTCCTATCATACTGGGCTCTAGAATCAAACAGGCTGCATGTTGGGGTGCTAAGCTGTTTTTAAAGTTCTGGTGTTTGCAACTTGAAGACTGACAGGTGGAGCACAATACAAGTGTCAAAATTTATTAGGTTATCTTAGATTTAATCAACTTTAGCTGTTAGAAAATCATGCACAAAAATGCTCCTTTCTTTCAGGCATCTGGGGAGCATCCCTGATCAGAGACTAAAATCCATGTAATGCTTGTATATAACGTAAGTCAGTCATTGCTTGGGTTGGGAATATAACATAAGCCTGTCATTGCTTGGGTTGGGAATGATAGAAGTACTTGAAATACTCATAGCTCAAGCCTGGAGTCATTTTTCTTACTGTGGTCCTAGGCAGCAAACAGAAACAGTTTTCACAGGTCTCCTGTTTCTGCCACAGATGTGAAGCTGAGAAGCTGAGAGAAGAAAATGCTCTTCTGAAAAACGAAGTGACTTTATTGAATGAGGAAGGTGGAGCCTCCAGCCTGAAGCTGAGGGAGCTAAACGGATCCCGAGAGGAAATGCGGTGAGGATCCGACGCGGCATGGACCATGTGAATGGCTTCAGGCTCTAGCTGCAGTGCAGGAACTTCTCTTGAAGTTCCTTCATGTGTTAGTCTACAAAACTTTGATACAGGCTTATTTCATGGTCTTGTTGGAAATCCAGCTGGTTGACAGTCTGTTCTTGGCTGCATTAAGAGAAGACTGACAGGGGACCTCATTGCCCTCTACAACTCCCTAAAAAGAGGCTGTAGTGAGGCTGGAGCTGGTCTCTTCTCCCCAGTTACTAATGCTAGGACAAGAGGAAATGGCCTCAAGTTGCATCAGGGGAGGTTCAGGTTGGGTGTTGGGAGGAAGTTCTTTCCTGAGCAGGTGGTCAGGCACTGGCACAGGCTGCCCAGGGAGGTGGTGGAGTCCCCATCCCTGGAGGTGTTTCAAAGGAGAGTGGATGTGGTGCTTGAGGCTGTGGTCTGGTGCTGAAGGTTGCTGGGATGAAGGTTGGACTGGCTGATGCTGGTGCTCCTTTCCAACCCTAGCACTTCATAGTGATGAGATGTTGTGCTGAGGGGTTTGGGTTAGTCGAGGACTTATCAGTGTGAGACTAATGCTTGGACTTGAGGATCTTGAAGGTCTTATCCAATCTAAGAAATTCTGTGAGTGTTGCCAGCAGGTTGAGGAGTGTTCTTCTCTAGTCTGCCCCAGCAAAGCCACATATGAAGGTCTGAGTGCAGTTCTGGGCTCCCCAGTTCAAGAGGGACCTGGATAAAGTCAAGCACAGGCTACAAAAACGCAGAGGAGCCTGGAGCATCTCTGTGAGAAGGAGGGGCTGAGACACCTGAGGCTGTTTATCCTGGAGAAGAGCAGCCTGAGAGGGGATCTGAGCAATGCTCAGAGTGTGGTCAGCAGGTTGAAGGAGATTCTCCTCCCCTTCTGTTCTGCCTTGGTGAGCCCACATCTGGAGGACTGGGTCCAGTTTTGGTCTCCCTAGTTCAGGAGATACACAGGGAGCTACTGCAGATAGTGCAGCCTGGAGAAGAGCAGCCTTAGAGGGGATCTTCTCTATGCCAATCAATAGCTAAAGGATGGGAGACAAGAGGATGGGGCCAGACTCTGTAAAGTGGTGCCCAGTGACAGGATAGGGGTCAAAGGGTACAAACTGGAAACCAGGAGGTTCCACCTGAACACGAGGTAAAACTCCTTTCCTGTGAGGGTGAATAGACTGGCATAGAATCATAAAACCACGAGGATGATCTGGGGACTTGAGCATCTCCCCTGCTAAAGAGAGACTGAGAGCCCTGGGGCTGTTTAGTCTGGAGACTGAGAGGAGATCTGATCAATGTATACAAATATCTAACGGGGTGGGTGTCAAGTGGATGGGGCCAATCTCTTTTTGCTGGTCAGCAGCAATAAGACAAGGAGTAATGGATACAAACTGGAACAGAGAAGGCTTCACCTCAACATGAGGAGAAGCTTCTTTACAGTTAGGGTGACAGAGCACTGGAGCAGCTGCCCAGAGGTCGTGGAGCCTCCTTCTCAGGAGACTCAAAACCTGCCTGGATGTGTTCCTATCTGAACTACCCTGGATGATCCTGCTTTGGCAGGGAGGTTGGACTTGATGATCTCTGGAGGTCCCTTCCAACCTCTAAAGTTCTGTGATTCTGTGAACTGTTTTGATTAGAAAAGCTCTTTAAGATGATGATCTCTACCTCTACCAAGACTGGTGGTAAACCATTCCCCTCTGCAGCTTTTAAACATCTCCAGGGACAGAGATTCAACCTCTTCCAGTGTTTTAAGAACCTTTTCAGTCAAGAAGCTTCTTCTAATATCCAGTCATATAGAGAGGTATGTTCACAAGTGACCTCAAATGTTAATAAGCTTTGATTTCTTTCTTTCCCTTAGGCAAAAGATAGAGGCAGTGAGAAAGGAGAAAGAGGCTGTGCAGAAGATGGTTGACAACCTGAAAAAGCAGGTATGTGAACCGAGCCCATAACCATGCCTACAAAAATCATCACTGTTACAAAGCTACTCCTTAAGTTGTCACAAAGGCAGTAGAAAATGACCTTTAGATACAATTAAACCTTCTCATTAACTCTTCAGGATTGGTATGAAGCTCGTTTGACCTGGTCAGAAGATAGCTGCCATGGTGCTGTAATGATCTAGCTCACAGACTGGAGAGCACTTTCCATAGTCAGCTTGGGAAGTTTATTTAATAGAAATATAAAGATAAAAATCTGTCTTCTGTTAGCCTTTGTGGGCAATGCTCTGCAGTGGCCCATGGGAAGCAGAGGTTATGTGACTCAGCTTCTGCTTATTTCCTAGCTGAGTGGTGGAATGCTGCCAGCTGTGACCCTTTGCTCTTTTTCATGAGGCTGTGACTTTTATGTTGAGTGGTTTGTTATGCTAGGCAAAGTAAAAGGATTGAGAAGCTCTTGATTCAAGGGAGATGTTGAGATACTGGAACGTGTCCAGAGAAGGGCAGCAAGGCTGGTGAGGGGCCTGGAGCACAGCCCTGTGAGCAGAGGCTGAGGGAGCTGGGGGTGTGCAGCCTGCAGAAGAGGAGGCTCAGGGCAGACCTCATTGCTGGCTACAACTCCCTGAAGGGAGGCTGTAGCCAGGTGGGGTTGGTCTCTTCTGCCAGGCACCAGCAGCAGAACAAAGGGGTACAGTCTCAAGTTGTGCCAGGGGAAGTCTAGGCTGGATGTTAGGAGGAAGTTGTTGGCATTGGATTGGGCTGCCCAGGGAGGTGGTGGAGTTGCCATCCCTGCAGGTGTTCATGAAAGGACTGGATGAGGCACTTAGTGCCATGGTCTAGTTGACTGGTTAGGGCTGGGTGCTAGGTTGTACTGGATGATCTTGGAGGTCTCTTCCAGCCTGGTTGATTCTATGATTCTAAATGTAAGGAAGAAAGTTCTCCACTGTGAGAGTGGTGAGACCGTGGCCCAGACTGCCCAGAGAGGTAGCAGATACCCCATTTTTGGAACCATTCCAGGTTAGGTTGTCTGGGGCAGTGAGCAACCTGCTCTTAGTTGCAGATGTCCCTGCTGACTGCAGAGGGACTGGACCAGATGGCCTTTAAATGTCCCTTCCAGCCCAACCATTCTGATTGTATGAAATGTTTTTAAAGATCACTCCCTTGTAGAATGAGTCATGACTTGACACTGCTGCCCCAATTCAGGTAGCAGATCTGAAAACCAGGAACCAGCAGCTGGACTCTGAAAACACAGAACTGAGCCAGAGGAACTCCAAAAATCAAGCAGATGTGCAGGATCTTAATCAACAGCTGGCAAGGGTGCTCAAGCAAAAGGAGAGAGAAGCTGGAAAGTGTACCTTGGAAGAATGGGAAAAGGAGAGGCTGGCACTGAAAGAGGAACTGGAAAACTCCAAAGTCAAGGTACAGGATTTCACTGTCTCTAATGGCATGGAAGAATGGGACTTCTAGGGATGCAGAGGTTCTGCTGGATTGACATCCTGGTTTAAGCTGTGCATGGCCTCTCCAAGTTTCAGACATACCTTCTTGTGGCAGTGGGTGTGGAGGGAAAGCACAGCAGCAGCCAAAAGCAGGCAGGTGAAAGTGGCCAGGCTTATCTTGAAAATGCAGTTCAGTGATGCTAAACATTTGCCTGCTTTTCCCAGCATGCCTGTTCTGCTCAGCCCAGTGCTATTCCTGCTCCAACTCAAGTCACTGGTTGCAGCCAGTGTCCTCTGGTTAACCCTGGTTAGCCTGCATGTCGCCTAAACTGAAATCTGAGACTTTTATTCTTTTGCAGTCCTCAAATCTGGTGTCTTCCTTGGAGATGGAGCTGTCAAAAATGAAAGTTCAAGCTCATATTTTGGAGCAGGAGAACCACATCATGAAGCAGGAACTCGAGAACACAAAACAGGTGTGGCATCCTGTTGGGATCTTAGAACCACTGGAGTTGGAAAAGACCTTTCAGATTGAGTCCAGCCATTAACCCAACACAGCTAAGTCAAATTAGCCATAGTCATAAGCACTGTGCCTACCAGTCTTATATATCTTAATCTTAAATAACTCAACCACTTGAGTGCCATCAGGTAATGCTGGTTTTCATTTTATCAGAGAACCATAGAATGGTTTAGGATGGGAGGGACCTTAGATGTGTGGCTGTGGTTTAGTGATAGTAGCTTAGCAGTAGTGGTGGGGTATTGAGCTCTAGGCAAGCAGTTTGACTTAATCTCAATGATCTCCTCCAACCTCATTGGTTCTGTGATTCTACCTGAAAGGAGACTCAAGCTAGGTGAGAATTGGTCCCAGGGAGGTGATTGAGGCCATTCCAAAATCTCCTGGAAGCCTTCTCTTCTTCAGGCTGCAGAGCCCCAAGAAGAGGGGGCTGTCTCTCAGCCTGTCCTCACAGCAGAGCTGCTGCAGCCCCCTGAGCATCTTGGTGACCTCGTCTGGACTCAGTCCAACAATTCCCACACCACCATCTTTAGGGCCTGGAGAATAAACTTATGGGGAGCAACTGAGGGAGCTGGGGATGGTTAGTGTGAGGAAGAGGAGACTGAGGGGAGACTTCATTGCTGTCTATAATTACCTGAAGGGACATTGTGGAGAGGCTGCTGCTGGGTTCTTCTCACAGGTGACTGGACACAGAACAATGGGGAATGGCCTCAAGCTGAGGCTGGGGAAGTTTGAACTGGACATTAGGAAAAAGCTTTTCAGGGAGAGAGTAGTCAGAGAGTGGAATGAGCTGCCCAGGGAGGTGGTGGAGTCACTCAGCCTGGATGTGTTTAAGGGTGGTTTGGCTGTGGTCCTTAGGGCTGTGGTTGAAGGTGAATTTTGTAGAGTAGGGTTCTAGGTTGGACTTGGTGATGCTGAAAGGCTTTGCCAACTTGGATGGTTCTGTGGTCCCTTTTCCCTAGCAGAAAGCAATAGGACGAGGAAAATTGGTCCCAATTGCACCAGGGGAGGTTTAGATTAGAAGAAAATTCTTTGAAGAAAATTAGAAGAAATAAAGAACATTAGAAGAAAATTCTTTGTTGAATAGGTCACAAAACACTGCAACAAGCTCCTGAAGAGAGCTGATTGAATCTCCATCCCTGGAGCTGTTGAAAAGCCCCAGAGATGTGGTGCTGAGGGCCATGATTTTAGCCCCAGGCTTGGTAAAGTTAGACAGTGGCTGGACTGGATGATGTTGAAGGTCTTTTCCTGCTGAAACAATTCTATGATTCTACAATGATTTCCTGGAGGGCTTGGTTATCTCCAGTATGAGCATGGCTCAACTGGCTGTGTCCAACTGTGCTAATACATGCAGATGATGAAGGCTACAAATGCATTTGCTCTCCTGATTAGGGCTCCACAAAGTCATTTTCTGCCCAGCAGTAAAGCACTCATTTGATGAACACGATGCTCAAGACTGACAATGGTCTTAAAAAGCAAAAGCAGATGAGGGCTGTTCAGCGAAGAGTGAATTGTGGCTTGAGTGTAATTAAAGAGAGAAGATTGAGTGAGCAAAGATAGAACAGCACAGAAGGAGGTAGGAAGCGCTGCTGGGAGGAGGAGGATCAGAAGTCAACAGTACAGTGGCTTCTCTTTATTTCACAGAAGAGGCAGAGAAAGCCCTAAAGCAAATCTGAGAGATCCCAGGACACTGTTATCATAGAATCAGTCAAGGATTGAAGGGACCACAATTATCATCTCGTTCCAACCCCCTGCCATGGGCAGGGACACCCTACCCTAAAGCAGACTGCACACAGCCTCAGCCAGCCTGGCCTTAAACACCTCCAGCCATGGGGTCTCAACCACCTCCCTGGGCAACCCATTCCAGCCTCTCACCACTCTCATGCTCAACAACTTCCTCCTCACCTCCACTCTGAATCTCCTCATCTCCAGGTTTGCTCCATTGCCCCCAGTCCTGTCACTCCCTGATATCCTGAAAAGTCCCTCCCCAGTTTTTTTGTAGGCCCCCTTCAGATCCTGGAAGGCCACAAGAAGGTCACCTGGGAGCCTCCTCTTCTCCAGATTGAACTCTTTCAGTCTGTCCTCATAGCAGAGATGCTGCAGCCCTCTGAAGGGCTGTTGCTGTGATGAGGGTGCTCTGGGTCTCATGACTGATGCTTGTGTGGTCATTTGTACCAAACTGCAGTACACATTTCAAAGTGGTTTGGTTTTATATCATGAGAGTGGCCAGATTTCATTGCTGTCTGTAACTCTGAAGGGAGGTTGTAGCCAGGTGGGGTTGGGCTCTTCTGCCAGGCAACCAGCAACAGAACAAGGGGGGGCAGAGTCTCAAGCTGTGCCAGGGCAGGTCTAGGCTGGATGTTAGGAGGAAGTTGTTGCCAGAGAGAGTGATTGGCGTTGGAATGGGCTGCCCAGGGAGGTGGTGGAGTCACTGTCCCTGGAGGTGTTGAAGCAAAGCCTGGCTGGGTCACTTTGTGCCATGGTCTAGTTGATTGGATAGGGCTGGGTGTTAGGTTGGGCTGTATGAGCTTGGAGGTCTCTTCCAACCTGGTTGATTCTATAAAAGGCTGTCCAGAGGGATTGTGGAACATCCATCCTTGGAGGTATTGAAACCCTGACTGGACAAGTTTCTGGGCAGCCTCTTCTAGCTGACTCAGTTTGAGTGGGAATCATAGACGTGTTTGGGTTGGAAAAGACCCTTAAGGTCATCAAGTGCAACCATCAACCTAACACTACCATGGCCATTAAACCCCATGTGCCATGTCCATGTGCTTCTTGAACACCCCCAGGAAGGACTGGACTTTAGGTGATCTCCAGAGTTCCCTTCCACCATCAACAGCTCTGATTCTTGAGAAGTCACTTTGCCTGAGGAAGTTTCACAGCAATTAAGTTTGGGCTTGGGAAGGAGTTTTTGCTGATCAAACTAGCTGAAACCTTCATTTCTTCTTGACAGAAGTTCTAACCTTGGAGGTGTTCAAAGCCAAGTTGTATGGGGCCTTGAGCTGCCTGGTCTAGTGGGAGTTGCCATGGGCAGGAGAATTCAAGCTAGATGGTCTTTGGGGTTCCTTCCAACTCAAACCATTCTATGATGCCTCTCTCTTTTGCTCTATCTAGAGTGAGATGTGTGGCCAAGAAGCTTTGTGTAATACTTGCCAAATTGGGAGACAGCACAGCAACGTAACTCTGAGGGCTTTCTTTTCCACAGCTACCCAGTTGTCCTGACCTCTCTGACCTTCAAAGTGAAGTTTCAAGTTTAATTGCTAAAAATGAAAACCTGCAGAAAGAGAAGGAAGCTCTGAGTGAGGAATTAAACAGATGCATTGATAAGGTAGGAGATGGCAAGAGCCAGATCACATCGCTCCCTACATGCTGTAACAGGCTGTTAAAGTTCTTTTACCATCAGCTGTATCATCCTAAACTGGAAAAGTACTTTGGATTTTTTTTTCTTGCCTTCAAGCCACTGCCTTTTTTTTTTTTTCTGGATGCTCTTAAAGAGAAAGGTTAAATTCTGGAGCACAGCTCTACTGTAATTTGATAATCATAGAATCAACCAGGTTGGAAGAGACCTTCCAAGCTCATCCAGCCCTGTCCAATCGACCAGACCATGGCAATACGTGCCTCATTCAGTCTTCTCTTGAACACCTCCCTGGTGGTGGAGGAGCCCATTCCAATGCCAATCACTCTCTCTGACAACAACTTCCTCCAAACATCCAGCCCAGACCTCCCCAGGTACAACTTGAGACTGTGTCCCCTTGTTCTGTTGCTGGGTGCCTGGCAGAAGAGACCAACCCCACCTGGCTACAGCCTCCCTTCAGGTAGCTGTAGACAGCAATGAGGTCTGCCCTGAGCCTTCTCTTCTCCAGGCTGCACACCCCCAGCTCCCTCAGCCTCTCCTCACAGGGCTGTGCTCCAGGCCCCTCCCCAGCCTTGCTGCCCTTCTCTGGACACCTTCCAGCACCTCAACATCTCTCTTGAATTGTGGAACCCAGAACTGGACACAGTGCTCAAGGTGTGGCCTGAGCAGTGTTGAGTCCAGGGGCAGAATAACCTCCCTTGTCCTGCTGGCCACACTGTTCCTGATGCAGACCAGGATGCCATTGGCTCTCCTGGCCACTTGGGCACACTGCTGCCTCATCTTCAGCTATACTCCCAGATCCCTCTCTGCTTGGCTGCTTTCCAGCCATTCTATTCCCAGCCTGTAGTGCTGCTTGGTGGTGTTGTGGCCAAAGTGTAGAACCCTGCACTCGGCCCTGTTCAGTCTCATCCCATTGGCCTCTGCCCACCCATCCAGCCTGTCTAGGTCCCTCTGCAGAGTTCTCCTACCCTCCAACAGATCCACACCTGCTCCTAGCTTGGTGTCATCTGCAAACTTACTGTTGCTGGACTCAATCCCCTGCTCCAGATCATCAATAAAGATACTGAGCAGGACTGATCCCAGCATTGATCCCTGGGGCACACCACTTGTGTTAAGTATGATTATCTCAGTTTTAATAATTTAGAATACTAAAAATAGACCAGCACTGCACAGTAAAACTCCTGATGCCTCAGAGAGGCTGATTTACAACTTGAATTTGCATAACATTGTTCCTTTCTTCCCATAAAGTTCAGTTGACCGCATCATAAAATTCCCACCTGTTACCTCAAACCCAGTGGTCCCCTGGTCCAGATCATCAATAAAGACATTGAACAGGACAGGGCCCAGCACTGATCCCTTATGTAGAAAATTCCAAACATTGCAAGGGACAATCCTATAAATATTGCAGCAGGACAAAGAGGACAGTGTTTTTCCACTACTATTGCAGCCTTGAACTGGAGCAGAGTCACTTCTCATGGACGTTACAAATAATGATCCTGTTGTCTGGAGGTTCTGGCTGGGAGCTGAGGGTCTGGGCTTTTTCTTTGTTGTTTGCTGTCCTGAGTTTTCTCTGTGTTGCTGAAGTCTGGAAGTCCAGTTGAGTTCTGCATCTGGGTCAGGGCAATCCCCACCACAAATGCAGGCTGGGCAGTGAGTGGCTGGAGAGCAGCCCTGAGCAGAGGGACTCAGGGATGCTGCTGGACGAGAAGCTCAACATGAGCCAGGAGTGTGCACTTGCAGCCCAGAAAGCCAAGCAGAGCCTGAGCTGCAGCAGCAGAAGTGTGGCCAGCAGGTCGGGAGGTGATTCTCCCCTTCTACTCTGCTCTGCTGAGACCCCACCTGGAGTACTGCATCCAGTTCTGGAGCCCCTATTACCAGAAGGATGTGGAGATGCTGGAGCATGTCCAGAGCAAGGCCAGGAGGATGCTCAGAGGGCTGCAGTAGCTCTGCTGTGAGCACAGACTGAAAGAGTTGGGGCTGTGCAGGCTGCAGAAGAGGAGGTTCCCAGGTGACCTTCTTGTGGCCTTCCAGTATCTGAAGGGGGCCTACAAAAAAGCTGGGGAGGGACTTTTGAGGCTGTCAGAGTGTGACAGGTCTAGGGGGAATCAAGCAAAGCTGGAGATGGGGAGATTCAGGCTGGATGTGAGGAGGAAGTTGTTCAGCATGAGAGTGGTGAGAGGCTCCCTGGTTGCCCAGGGAGGTGGTTGAGGCCCCATCCGTGGGGGTGTTTAAGGCCAGGCTGGCTGAGGCTGTGTGCAGCTTGCTCTAGGGTAGGGTGTCCCTGCCCATGGCAGGGGGGTTGGAACTGTGTTCAGTTTTGTGCTCCCCAGTTGATGAGGGACAGGGATCTGCTGGAGAGAGTCCAGTGGAGGGCTAGGAGGATGATGAGGGGACAGGAGGGCATGGCTTATGAGGAGAAGCTGAGGGACCTGGGGCTGTTTAGTCTGGGGAAGAGAAGACTGAGAGGGGGTTTGATAAACATTTATGAGTATCTGAAGGCTGGCCCGGGGCAGGGCAGGGGGACAGAGTCTGCTCACTGCTCCCTGGGACAGAAGAAGGAGCAATGGGTGTAAGTTGCAGCAAAAGAGGTTCCACCTCAGCACAAAGGAACTTCTTTACTGTAAGGGTCACAGAGCATTGGAATGTGCTTCCCAGAGAGGTTGTGGAGTCTCTTTCTCTGGAGCCTTTCAAGGCCTGTCTGGATGTGTTCCTCTGTGATCTGTGTTAGAATCATAGAATCAACCAGGTTGGAAGAGACCTCAAAGATCATCCAGTCCAACCTATCCCCCAGCCCTATCCAGTCAACTAGACCCTGGCACTAAGTGCCTCATCATCATATTAGATAGTATTGTCCTGCTCTGACAGGGGGGTCCCTTCCAACCCCTAATATCCTGTGTTCCTGTGAACTAGATGATCCTTGTAGTCTCTTCCAACCTTGATTTGATGATTCTAGTGAAAGAAAATCCTGACTGAGACGTGCTTACTGAGGTAATCTTTCAGGTGGCTACAGTAAGCTGCTTAGAGAATGCAATTGGCAGCTTGAAGCAGGAGCAGAAGTGCTGGGAACAGCAGAGTCAGACACTGAAAGCACAGCTCACCGTTTCACAGGAGAAGGTATAGTCGTAGAGCTGGGAACAGCCCTGGGTCAAAAGCATATTTGTAATCTCTTCTCATGCTTTTTCTCTTCTTTGCCCTTAAAAGCAGCCCTCTTCTAATGTGGGCAAAGATGTCATGCAGCTAAGAATGGCTGCAAAGTGACGTCCTGAAAGAACAAGAGGAAACTTGTTAAATGCAGTGAGACACTTTTTTCCCTTGAGAAGAAGTGAGGTTGTTTTGCATCTACAACCAAGTTCCTGTTGCCAGTTCATTCTGCCCAGTTTGTCCTAAAATATCACTGTTCTGGTAGGACCTTGTCCTCCTCCTCACAGGATGAAAGATTGCTAGGGGTTGGAAGGGACTTCTGATGATCATTCAGTCCACCCCCACTGCTAAAGCAGAGTCACCCACAGCAGCTTGCCCAGGATCATGATGTCCAGGTGGGTTTGGAACCTCTCCACAGAAGGAGACTCCATTACCTCTCTGGGCAGCCTGTTGCAGGGCTCCAGCACCTTCAAAAGAAGTTTCTTCTCATGTTCAGATGGAGCCTCCTGGGTTCCATTTTTGCCCCTGTTGTCCTTTGTGCTATCACTTAAGCAGCACCAGAAAGAGTCTGGTCCCATCTTCTTGCCCCCCACCCTTTGGCTTTTGCTGAGCATTGAGAAGATCCTCTCTTAAGCTGCTCTCCTCCAGGCTATAACAATTCCCAGGCCTCTCATCCTCTCCTCTCCAAATAGGGAAGGGGAGCAAAGGGTTATCTTCCTGGCAGATTACACTTGCAATTTCTTCTTGACCGTGGGCTGCCAGGGAGAATAAATAATGCAAGAGAAATCTTCCCAGCGTATCATAGCAAATATTCAGGGCTGGAAGGTGTCTCTGCTGAATGCAGTACTCTGTCTGTGCTCAAAAAGGACAGCTACTGATGTTGAACCAAGTCAGAAAATGATCTAGCATTTAGCTCTGCTTTGAAATCCTCATCACAGCAGAGACATGGACCTAGGAGAGCAGGGCCAGAGGAGCCCACAGCAATGAAGTCCTTTGCTGTGAATCCAGGCTTGAGAGAGTTGGGGTTGTTCAGCCTGGAGAAGAGAAGGCTCCAGGGAGGCCTTTTTATGGCCTTGCAGGACTTCAAGGGGACAATGAGAAAGCAGGGGACAGACTTTCAAGCAGGGTCTGTTGTGGCAGGACAAGAGGTGATGGTTTAAGTTATAGAAGGAGATTCAGACTGGAGAGAAGAAAGACATTTTTGATGCTGAGGGTGGTGAGGCACTGGCCCAGGCTTCCCAGAGAGGGGGTAGGTGCCCCATCCCTGGAACCATTCCAGGTCAGGTTGTTTGGCACTGTGAGCAACCTGCTCTAGTTGCATGTGTCCCTGCTGACTGCCAGGGAGTTGGACTAG
Source organism: Pogoniulus pusillus (assembly GCF_015220805.1). Classification (NCBI taxonomy): domain Eukaryota; kingdom Metazoa; phylum Chordata; class Aves; order Piciformes; family Lybiidae; genus Pogoniulus; species Pogoniulus pusillus. The sequence goes on along the minus strand of NC_087264.1, from coordinate 20,333,333 downwards.
ATGACCTTGAAAGGTCTCTTCCAACCCAACCTAGGCTGATTCTATAGTTTTTAAAGTTGGCAGTCAGTTAACAATTTCTTCACTCCTCCTATCAGAGACTCTCAATGTGGTGCATATACATCCTAGCAGGCCCAAGTGAAGAGAAATCTTGGTCCAGCACATACCAACCTTTGTTCCTTCTCCTTTTACAGGTTCAGAGCCTAGATGAAACACTGCAAAATGCCAACCTGCAAATGTCCAGACTGAAATCGGACTTAGAGGTGGCACAACAGGAGAAGGAAGCTCTTAAACAAGAAGTGATGTCTTTACACAAGCAGCTGCAGAATGCCAATGAAAAGGTAATGGACCTCAGGTGCCTCAAAGTCAAGTCAGCTTTGCATACCAGCAGTTAGAGACACTAAGATTATAGAGTGATGGAATGGTTTGGGTTAGAAAGGACCTTTTGAGGTCATCTAGGCCAACCAACCAGCTGCTGCCTTTCTGTAGCTTGCTGCTGTAGCCAACTTATTTGTTTAGGTTGGCTTGTCCATCAAAAGGACACAAATGAGTGCTGCAGGCTTGAGCAAGTAGGCTCTGAGTTATGCAACTCTTGAGTTGAATTCTCTTTTACTTCTGAAAAGTGATATAAAGCTAATTTAAAAAGAAAAGCTGTAAGGAGGTTGGTACCAAAACCAACAGTGGTACTTTCTGTATTTCATAGACTATAGAATGAGTTGGGTTGGAAGGGACCTTTAAAGATCATCTAGTTCCAAGCACCCCAGCCAGGGGCAGGGACACCTTCCACTAGACCAGGTTGCTCAAGGCCTCATCCAACCTGGCCTTGAACACCTCAAAGGAAGGGCCATCCTTGACCTTCATGGGCAATCTGTCCCAGTGCCTCACTACCTTCACTGTAAAGAATTTATCTCTGATCTCCAGTCTAAATTTCCCCTCTTCCACCTTATATCTATTTCTCCTCACCCTATCACTACAAGCCCTTGTAAGAAGTCCCTCCCTGGCTTTCTCCTCATCCCCCTACAGGTGCTGAAAGGCTGCTTTAAGGTCTCACAGGAGCCTTTTGTTTTCCAGGCTGACCAGCCTCAACTTTCTCATCCTGTCTTTGTAGGGGAGGTGCTCCAGCCCTTTGATCATCCTCTTGGCCCTCATTTGTTCATTTTAAAACAGTTAATTAGTCTTGTTGGTCAGGCTTGATGGGGCTCCCTGCAACCTGGTACTTGCTGCAGGAGGCTTCATAGAATTGTAGAATCAGTCAGGGTTGGAAGGGACCACAAGGAGCAGCCAGTTCCAACCCCCCTGCCATGCCCAGGGACACTCTACCCTAGAGCAGGCTGCCCACAGCCTCATATGGCTGTATTAAAGAGAAAATTCTGGTAACTCATACCTAAGATTCTGCTCTGACTTAGAATTAGAATCATAGAATCAGTCAAGGTTGGAAGGGACCACAAGGAGCGTCTAGTTCCAAGCCTCCTGCCATGGGCAGGGACACCCTACCCTAGAGCAGGCTGCTCACAGCCTCATCCAACCTTAAACCCCTCCAGGGTTGGGGCCTCAACCACCTCTCTGGGCAACCCATTCCAGCCTCTCACCACTCTCATGCTCAACAACTTCCTCCTCACCTCCAGTCTGAATCTCCTCACCTCCAGCTTTGCTCCATTCCCTCCAGTCCTGTCACTCCCTGAGAGCCTCAAAAGTCCCTCCCCAGCATTTTTGTAGGCTCCCTTCAGATACTAGAAGGTCACAAGAAGGTCACCTGGGGGCCTCCTCTTCTCCAGACTGAACAGATATTCTTTGGAGGTCCCTTCCAGCCCCTGACATTCTGTGATTGCATGAAAGGCACAGTATTGTACCAGCCTCTCTTAACAGATAAGGGATTGTATCTGAGAGAGGTTGTAGGCAGCAGTCTTGGGATGGATGTTACAAATTCAGTTCTCAATTTGTCTTCAAGGAGTATTTCATGTCCACGTGGGAATGAAGCTGTTTCAGAATTATGGGACAGGAGCTCAGTTACTGCTATTACTGCATAATAAATGAGGCTGAGTTCTCTGATTTGCCTGCTGAGGCTAAAAAATGGAGCACTGATGGATGTTTTGTGGTGCTCTGGCATCGAGCCTTCTGGCACGGGGCCGTTAGCTGTGATTTTAGTGCAGGGAAGCACTTTGGATCTGCACTATGATTAGTATGTTGGGTTTCTTAATGGAAAACAGTGTAGAGGCCTGAGGGGGGAAAGATGGAGAATACAGTGACTGTTTAGAGTCTGCAGTTACTAAAGGCCTCTTTAAAGCCCACTGAATAGAGAAAATGTCTGCTGCTTTGTTGGAGGCCTAACCCTGCAATTCTGTCTGTCTCAAGAACCGGGTTCTAGAACAGGCTGTGCCTTCCTCAGGGCTGCAGGACCAACAGAGGCAACTCCACTGGGAAGAACTGGTCCAGCTGACGAAACAAGAGCAGCAGCTGCTCAGTCAGGAGAAAGAGAGGCTGCAGAAGGAGGTCCAGAGCACCAAAACAGAGCTGGTTCACTCCAGAGAGAAGGTAAGCTGAGCAAGATAGCAGACAATGGAGGAGAGGTCCTTGTTTGCTAGGCAAAATTCTGCTGTAGCCCCCTTCAAATACTGGAAGGCTGCAAAACAGTCTCCCCAGAACCTTCTCTTCTCCAAGCTCAACTCCCTCAGATTATCTTCCTAGAGGGGTGCTCCAGCACTTTTCCTCATGTTCTCCTCTGCTCTCTCTAGATCCGACAGCTGGAATCTACAATCCTTTCCCTAAAGCACCAAAAGCATCAGAGCCAGTCAGGTATCGTCAAAGCCATAGAGCAAGAGAAGCTAAGCTTGAAGAGAGAATGTGAACAGCTTCAGAAGGAGTTGTCATCTGCAAACAGGAAGGTAGGTTTTAGGTGGTGAATACATGACTGACTGCAGTGCTTTGCCTTCTCAAAGAGCTGACATGAAAGCTCTCATCTTCTTTTTATTCATGGAATGGCTTGAGGTGGAAGGGACCTTTAAAGGTCATCTAGTTCCAGCCCCACTGTCCTGACCAGGGACACCTTCCACTAGACCAGATTGCTCAAACCCTCATTCATCCTGGTCTTAAAAACATCCAGGGGTGAGGAATCCACAACTTCACTGGGGAACCTGTTCCAGTGTCTCACCGCTCTCATAGTAAAGGACTACTTTTTAATGTCCAGTCTAAATCTACCCTGCCATAGTTTAAAGCATTGAATGGTTTAGGTTGGAAGGAACCTCAAAGCTCAGCCAGTTCCAGCTCCCTGCCATAGGCAGGGACACCTCCCACTAGAACAGGTCACTCAAGGCCTCATCCAACCTGGCCTTGAACACCTCCAGGAAGATTGTGGAGCACAGGATCACAGAATGTGATCAAAGATTAGTAGAGACTAATACAGCTATAGACAGAAATACACAAGTTGAAAAGTGATACAGAAACACAACAGCCCTCCCAGAAACCAGAGTCCCCAGGAGGGGCTCCCAACCACCCTTCCACCTCCTTTTCACCCCTTTACCTTGCACCAGGGTTTGCTTTATGTGCAAGGTGAGTTTGGAGGGTCAGCATGGGGGGTTAGGAGGCAGAAGGATTAGTCACACAGAAGCAGCCCAAGGAGAAAGAAAGCACAGGCTCCCAGAGACCCACACCGACAGACACTGTGTCTTATCTGTGTTTTGTGTTCTTGTTTTTATCCATCTCAGCAAGTATGAGTGCAGCAGACATCACCATTGCTTCCTTTTCACAGCCTGTCATCTAATTTCTCTCACTAAAATGTTCCAGTTAGGCTCAAACTAGCACACATTCTTATGCTAGGGGCACCAGAACTGGATGCAGTGCTCCCGGTGGGGGTCTCGACAGAGCAGAGGGAGATGATGCTGTGTAACATTGTCTTGGACATCACTTGCAGCAAAGCTTTACACTTGTCCAAATACTTATGTCTTTTAGTCTTGAATTTTCTTGATGTGCAGTTTTTCATGAACTTGAGTGGTGGAAAAAAAAAGAAGAGATAAAATAATCACAGAGTTTCTTAGATTGGAGAATACCTTCAAGCTCATCGAGTCCAAGCATTAGTCTCACATTGATAAGTCCTTGACTAAGCCAAACCCCTCAGCACATCTCATCACTATGAATCACTATGGTTGGAAAGGAGCACCAGCATCAGCCAGTCCAGTCTTCATCCCAGCATCCTTCATCACTAGACTGTAGTCTCAAGCACCACATCCACTCACCCTTGAAACACCTCCAGGGATGGTGACTCCACCACCTCCCTGGGCAGCCTGTTCCAGTGCCTGCTCAGGAAAGAACTTCCTCCCAACATCCAACATAAGCCTCCCCTGATGCAACTTGAGGTCATTTCCTCTTGGAAACCTCTCTAAATATATTTCTTGTCTTTAATAGATCAGTCAGATGAATTCTCTGGAAGGTGAACTGGAAACCAGCTCAGAAAATGAAGGGCTAAGGAAAAAGCAAGTCAAACTGGATGATCAGTTGATGGAGGTACTTTTCAATCAGTGTTGGCTGTACTGAATGATGTGGGGCTTTGTGACCTATCTCGCTGAATCTGTGGATGATTTCATTAAGAACAACTCCTAGGTGTGTAGGAACAGAGGAAACTAATCCAAATTAGAAGAATTCATCTCCCCTAATGCCTAATCTCATCTTTCATGAACAAGCCACAGGACAAACAGGCTGCTGTTTATCAGAAGACTTCAGATATCAAGCAGCAAAGAAGCTTGTTTCTGTACTTGAGGCCAGGCTAATGCTTCCCTCACCCTTTCTAAAATGTTTAACCTCCACTTTCCTAACCAATGTTTGCCTAATGCTGCTTGAACCTTCTTAGTTACTGATTTAAGTTGTTGAATTTAAACCTTCCTATTTGTCTGATGTTGCTTGAAACATACAAACCTGTTCTTACTGATTTAAAACACTGAATTTAACCCTTCCTATTTGTCTAATGCTGCCTGAAACAGAGAACCTGTTCTTACTGCTTTAAATTGTTAGATTTAACCCTTCCTATTTGTCTGATGCTGCTTGAAACATACAAACCTGTTCTTACTGATTTAAAACACTGAATTTAACCCTTCCTATTTGTCTAATGCTGCCTGAAACAGAGAACCTGTTCTTACTGCTTTAAATTGTTAGATTTAACCCTTTCTATTTGTCCGATGCTGCTTGAAACATACAAACCTGTTCTTACTGATTTAAAACACTGAATTTAACCCTTCCTATTTGTCTAATGCTGCCTGAAACAGAGAACCTGTTCTTACTGCTTTAAATTGTTAGATTTAACCCTTCCTATTTGTCTGATGCTGCTTGAAACATACAAACCTGTTCTTTCTGCTTTAAATTATTGGATCTAAGCCTTCCTATTTGTCTAATGCTGCCTGAAACAGAGAAACCTGTTCTTACTTACTGCTTTAAATCATTGAATTTAAGCCTTCCTATTTAATCTGTATTGTGAGAGGTCAATGATTTACACGGCTTGTTATTAATCTACAAGCAGGAGTGACAACTTGACATGAGATTCTTCCAAAGTCTGCTGTTAAATGTTAAATATTCAGTTCTGCTGGAGATGGATCATGCAGGATGTTATGGAAACTGCACAATTCCAGGGTGTCCTTGCTTAACTGTGTTTTGTATCCCTCAAGCTCAGGCTAGACCTCTGAGCTCTCTCTTCGGCAGTCTTGCCTAAACTCGATGTCCTGGATTTGAGCTTAAAACATAATATGAGGCGGGGGGGGGGAAGAGGAAACACAAACCACTCATTTTTTTTTGGCTTGTTCCATAAAGCAGCTTCTAGAAGAGGCATTTTAAAGTAGATTTCATGGTTTTCAGCAAGAGAGCAATCGGGGAACACTTTAACCGCATGCACGAAGTAATTAGCTCTGAAATTGCTAATTTGATTAGAAAAGATGAGATTATTTTTTGACAAGTGACTGACAAGAGTGCATGCCTGCCCTCTGCTTGTATTTTTATGGCCTTAATGAAGCTTTGGGCACCTTCCCAACACTGTTAAACCCTTTACTATAAACTCCAAGCATGGAATTGTGGAGTTTCCCTACAATTCAGATCTCAAGCTCAAAGGGCTCTTGTTACTCCTGATTAACCTTTTCCCAGCAGGTGTGTTTAACATTTGCTTAGAACTTTCTGCCTTCTAACGTTGTGTTTTGTGCCTGTTCTCCTTTTTCTTCATGGCTAACCTGTCTAGAACTCAGTGGTTGGAGCTAGCAGAGAAGGGTGCAGTTCTCTTTCTGACATAGTGTGCGAAGGTAGAGCAATTGCTTTTGATCTGCTACCATGGCATGGAGGGAAAAAAAAACAACCCCACCACATTCCTTTCTTTTATGGATTTCTGTTTTGTTTATTCCATGCATCTTTTAAGGAAAAGAAGCCACTATTCATTTTAGTGTCAGACTTAGCTGCACTGAATTCCTGTGGTTAGCGTGTAGTGCGCTTTGGATTCTGTACTCCAAGCTGAATGCTTGCTGTGAAAGAGGAGGGGAGTCGCCAGCTGTAGTCCAAAGAAAAAGGGGAGGGAGGGGAGACACCAGCTGTAGTCCAAAGAAAAAGGGGAGGGAGGGGAGACACCAGCTGTAGTCCAAAGAAAGAGGGGAGGGAGGGGAGTCACCAGCTGTAGTCCAAAGAAAGAGGGGAGGGAGGGGAGTCACCAGCTGTAGCCCAAAGAAAGAGGGGAGGGAGGGGAGTCACCAGCTGTAGCCCAAAGAAAGAGGGGAGGGAGGGGAGTCACCAGCTGTAGCCCAAAGAAAGAGGGGAGGGAGGGGAGTCACCAGCTGTAGTCCAAAGAAAGAGGGGAGGGAGGGGAGTCACCAGCTGTAGCCCAAAGAAAGAGGAGAGGGAGAGGAGTCACCAGCTGTAGCCCAAAGAAAGAGGGGAGGGAGGGGAGTCACCAGCTGTAGCCCAAAGAAAGAGGGGAGGGAGGGGAGTCGCCAGCTGTAGCCCAAAGAAAGAGGGGAGGGAGGGGAGTCACCAGCTGTAGCCCAAAGAAAGAGGGGAGGGAGGGGAGTCACCAGCTGTAGTCCAAAGAAAGAGGGGAGGGAGGGGAGTCACCAGCTGTAGTCCAAAGAAAGAGGGGAGGGAGGGGAGTCACCAGCTGTAGCCCAAAGAAAGAGGAGAGGGAGAGGAGTCACCAGCTGTAGCCCAAAGAAAGAGGGGAGGGAGGGGAGTCACCAGCTGTAGTCCAAAGAAAGAGGGGAGGGGAGCGGCCAGCTGTAGTCCAAAGAATTTAAACTGATGGTACCAAAACCAAAAATGAAAAGTGGCTCAGCTCCTTCCTTTGTAACCCACTGGCTGTGATGCTTGGAGGTGTTTGCATACCTGCATGCTTTTTTCCCTCTCAGACTGTCAAATGTTTCCTTGCTATTAAATGATGTGTGATCAGCGCCATCCCAAATAGTTTAGCAAGTTCATTGTTACTCCACTTTTTCTCTCAGATGAATACAACCAGAGTATTCTCTTCCTTAGCCACACAACTGGTAGTTGTTTTTAAGGTGTTAAGGTTAATTTACTGGCTGGAGAGCATCCCTGTGGAGAGGGACTTAGGGGTGCTGCTGGATGAGAAGCTCAATATGAGCCAGCAGTGTGCACTTGCAGCCCAGGCTCTGGTTGGCTTTCTGGGCTGCAGCAGAAGTGTGGCCAGTAGGTTGAGGGAGGTGATTCTCCTCCTCTATTCCGCTCTGCTGAGACCTCACCTGGAGTACTGCTTCCAGTTCTGGAGCCCCTCTTACAAGAAGGATGTGGAGATGCTGGAGTGTGTCCAGAGAAGGGCCTGGAGGATGATCAGAGGGCTGTGGCACCTCTGCTGTGAGGAGAGACTGCAAGAGTTGGGGCTGTGCAGTCTGGAGAAGAGACTCCCAGGGGGCCTACAAAAATGCTGGGGAGGGACTTTTGAGGCTCTCAGGGAGTGACAGGACTGGGGGGAATGGAGCAAAGCTTAAGGTGGGGAGATTCAGAGTGGCTGTGAGGAGGAAGTTGTTGAGCATGAGAGCGGTGAGAGGCTGGAATGGGTTGCCCAGGGAGGTGGTTGAGGCCTCATCCCTGCAGGTGTTTAAGGCCAGGCTGGGTGAGGCTGTGAGCAGCCTGCTCCAGGTGGGGTGTCACTGCCCACGGCAGGGGGGTTGGACCTGGCTGTTCCTTGTGGTCCCTTCCAACCCTGACTGATTCTAAGATTCTAATTATCTGTTTCTTCAGCTCTTTCATTAGATCACAGAATGGTTTAGGTTGGAAGGGACCTCAAAGCTCATCCAGTTCCAACCCCCCACCATAGGGTTTCCTTACTACTAAACGATGTGTGATCACTGCCATCCCAAATAGTTTAACAAGTTCCTTATTGCTCCACTTTCTTTCTCAGATGAATACAGCAAGAGTATTGTCTACATTAGCCACACAACTGGTAGTTGTTTTTAAGGTCTTAAAGCTAATTAACTGTTTCTCCAGCTCTGTCATTCGATCATAGAATGGTTTAGGTTGGAAAAGACCTCAAAGCTCATCCAGCTCCAACCCCCCACCATAGGCAGAGACACCTCTCACTAGAACAGGTCCCTCAAGACTTCAACCTGGCCTTGACCATCTCCAGGGAGGGAGCAGCCACAACCTCCCATGGCAACCTGCTTGAGTGCTTCACAGCATTACAGGAAACCCTAAAAAAACTCATAGAATCATTATGGTTGAAGAAGACCTTCAAGGTCATCACGTCCAACTTTGCACCCAATAACTCCATGACCACTAGACCATGTCCAGAATCGTAGCATTTTTAAGGTTGGAAAATACCTTTAAGATCATCAGGTCCAACTGTAACCCAACTACCATGATCGTGTCCTGAACTGCTACATCCTATCCCAGACAACCAACAACAGAACAAGGCCTGGAGCACAGCCCAGCGAGGAGAGGCAAAGGGAGCTGGGGATGTGCAGCCTGCAGAAGAGGAGGCTCAGGGCAGACCTCATTGCTGTCTACAACTCCCTGAAGGGAGGCTGTAGCCAGGTGGGGTTGGGCTCTCCTGCCAGGCAACAACAGAACAAGGGGACACAGTCTCAAGCTGTGCCAGGGGAGGTCTGGGCTGGATGTTAGGAGGAAGTTGTTGTCAGAGAGAGTGATTGGCATTGGAATGGGCTGCCCAGGGAGATGGTGGAGTCACTGTCCCTGGAGGTGTTCAGTCAAAGCCTGGATGGGGCACTTAGTGCCATGGTCTAGTTGATTGGACAGGGGTGGGTGCTAGGTTGGCCTGGATGATCTTGGAGGTCTCTTCCAACCTGGTTGACTCTGTGAAATTTTACTTTAGTCTAGAAAAATGCTACATTTTTTTCATCTAACCATCTTCGCTCTTAATATTGTCTGAAAGTCAACCTAATGCTGGTCTAGTTTATCCAAGTTTGACTTTTGTGGTTGCAAGGCTACCACAGTGAAGCTGTGCCAGAAATAGCTCTTTTCTGTACTGGATGGGTGCGTCCAGTAACTATCAGAGCATTGCTGTGGAAGGTAAACTGCTCGGGACAAGTCTGTTCTGAGGTTCTTGTTTTGCTGAAGCAAGGACTATTGGGAATGAGATCCTGTTGTTCCACATGAGAAACCCAGTTTTCTCAGAATCACAGATTGGTGGGGGTTGAAAGTAACCTTGGAGGGGGGTCTAGTTCACAGCCCTTGCTCTAAAGCAAGGTCCTCACAGCAGCTTGCCCAGCACCACAATGTCCAGCTCAGTTCTGAATCATTCCAGAGAAGAGAATTCTACAGCCCCTCTGGGCAGCCTGCTCCAGGGCTCCAGCATCCTCACACCAAAGAATTTTCTCCTCCTGTGCCAGTTTGTGCCCATTGCTCTTTGTCCTGCCACTGGGCACCACTGAAAAGAGTCTGGCCCCATCCGCTTGACTCCCCACCCTTTAGCTCTTGCTGAGCATTGATCAGCTCCCCTCTGGGGCTGCTCTTCTGCAGGCTCTCAGCCCCAGGCCTCTCAGCCTTTGCTCCTCACAGATTCTCCAGGCTCCTCAGCATCTTTGTGGCCTCTGCTGGACTATCTCCAGTAGTTCCCTGTCACTTTTGAACTGGGGAGCCCAGAGCTGGATACAGCCTTATTAGGGCAGAGTTTAGAGGGAGGAGAACCTCTCTGATCTGCTGGCCACACTCTTCTTAATGCACCCCAGGAGACTGTTTGTCTCTGACCACAAGAGCTCGTTGCTGGCTCACAGTGAGCTTGCCCGGCTGGCAACACTCTCCTTAATGCATCCCAAGAGACTGCTTGGCCACAAGAGCACACTGCTGGCTCACAGTGAGCTTGTTGTCCACCAGCATTCCCAGGTCCTTCTCTTCAGTGCCCCTTTCCATCAAGGTAACCTCTCACCTGTACTGGTGCAGGGTTTATTCCTCCCTAGGTGCAGGACTCTACACCTGCCCTGTCGGACTTCATGAGGTTCTTTTCTGGCCAGCTCTCCAGCATACAATTGTTCACAAGTACATGACCAAAAGACATCTCATGTGAAGGGCAGTGCTGCTTTCTCCTGATGGCTGCCTGACTTTACTCTCCAGATGCTCCACTCCAGCACCAGTGTGATGCTTAGCCAATCTCCGCACTCCCAGGAGCTCCAGCAGCAAGGCTGTGCTGTGGTGCCCAAGGAACAGTTCCTGCAGCTCCAACACCAGCTACTACAAGCAGAGAGGAGAAGTCAGCGTCTTCAGGAAGAACTTGAAAGTCGACCTTCTGAAACAAACATGCAACAGGTAAGACTCTTGATTACTCTGCAGGCTCCAACTCTGAAAGGCTATCTGGTTAGTTTCCTCCTTTGTTCAGTATAATGAGATCCCTTCTCTGTTTATGCCAGTTCAAAAGTTAATTAGAATCCACTTTTATCCAAGATGGGTACAAACCAAACCTTGGCTATTTAGCATCTTGAGCCTGAGCCATAGCTTAATCATGAACCACTTCCATTTGCATTCAACTGGCTTTTCTCCTGATCAATCCAGTTTTATCCAAGATGGGTACAAACCAAACCTTGGCTATTTAGCATCTTGAGCCTGAGCCATAGCTTAATCATGAACCACTCCCATTTGCATTCAGCTGGCTTTTCTCCTGATCAACAGGCAGTAAGTGTTTCTAGGGAGCATTTTTTGGTTCATTTTCCTTTCTATATCCAATGTCCATGTCTGGAACCATCATTTGCAAAGTGTCATATACATATTGATATATTGCACAAGCAGAAACTCATCACATAAAATAGTGGTGTGGGCTGTTGCTGTTACATGGAGCTCTCTCAGCTGTAGCAGAGCAGAATGCAAACAAATTAATCCTTTTTATAAGGTCAGCTTTATCTTTCATAATTTGGCTATAAGACAAGATGCTGTTTGCAGAAGGTTGTTACTTGTTTAGGCTCTGTCTCTGGAAACATTCAAGAGCAGACTTCATGTGGCTGTGGGGAGCCTGATGTAGTTGTAGGTATCCCTGCTCACTGCAGCAATGTGCTCTTGTGGCCAAGGAGGTCACTGAAGTCCTAGGATGCATTAAGAAGACTGTTGCCAGCAGGGCAAGCTCACTGTGAGGCAGCAGTGTGTTCCTGTGACCAGAAACAAACAGTCTGCTGGAATGCATTAAGAAGAGAGTGGCCAGTAGGGCAAGTTCACTGTGAGCTAGCAGTGTGCTCTTGTGGCCAAGCAGTCTCTTGGGATGCATTAAGAAGAGAGTGGCCAGTAGGGCAAGCTCACTGTGAGCCAGCAGTGTGCTCTTGTGGCCAAGCAGTCTCTTGGGATGCATTAAGGAGAGTGGTACCAGCAGGACAAGCTCACTGTGAGCCAGCAAAGTGCTCTTGTGGCCAAGCAGTCTCCTGGGATGCATTAAGGAAAGTGTTGCCAGCAGGACAAGCTCACTGTGAGCCAGCAACATGCTCTTGTGGTCAGAGACAAACAGTCTCCTGGGGTGCATTAAGAAGAGTGTGGCCAGCAGATCAGAGAGGTTCTCCTCCCTCTAAACTCTGCCCTAATGAGGCTACACCTGGAGTACTGTATCCAGCTCTGGGCTCCCCAGTTCAAAAGTGACAGGGAACTACTGGAGAGAGTCCAGCAGAGACTACAAAAATGCCGAGGGGCTTGGAGCATATCTCCCCAGGCTGAGACCTGGGGCTGTTGAGCCTGGAGAAGTGCAGCCTGAGGGGACATCTGATCAATGCTCAGCAAGAGCTAAAGGGTGGGGAGTCAAGAGAATGGTGCCTAGTGACAGGACAAGGGGCAACAGGCACAAACTGGCACCTAGGAGATTCCATCTGAACAGGAGGAGAAAATTCTTTGGTGTGAGGATGCTGGAGCGCTGGAGCAGGCTGCCCAGAGGGGTGTTGTGGAGGGGAAATTAATTGATGTGAGAGGATCTTTTCCAAAATGAATATTGTTTATTAATGTTGCTATTCAGAGCTCTCACCACCCCCAGCTGCTGTCGAGGAGGGGGATTCTGCCACCTACACCGATTGTGGCGGAGGGGAGAAATCAATTGGTGCGAGAGGATATCTATAAACATATATGTTTATTAACTCCAATGTTCTGAACTCTCAACACCCCCAACCGCTGTATTTTAATATTAAAAGGATCTTACACGGTTCTAGGATTAATACCACACCATAACTTATTAATAACTAGCAAACATTCAAACTATAAACAGAGAGGAGTTTCCCCACGGCTTAATGCCGCTTGGGGTCTATATACTGTTTGCCCAGCAGATGGGCTGAAGCTCTTTCTGCTCTATGGCAGGAGGCAACAGATATTACAGAGGCATTAAAGCATTCACTTACAAATTCTTATTAATTACCAATCACCCTCTGGGGCTATGTCACAGCCTGTTACTAATGTCCAAACTTCAAGGGAGCTTTGCCCGTGGACTTTGAGGCTGGAATTCTCCCGGCTTCAGGGGAAGGGAGAATCTTCCCGGTGTCTGGGGAAAGGACAATCTCTGACCTTCTTCTCCTGGTGATGGATGCAATCTTTGCTCTTGTCTCCTGGCTTCTTCTGGACACTCTGTCCAGGACCTCAGGTGCAGGAGGAGTACGATGCCATGCCATCTGAGCATGGTCTCACGCTGGCCATGCAGGCCAATCGTGTGCAGACAAGTGGGGTCTGCTTCCTGCTATCTCAGTGGCAGTGGAGCTTACCAGGCAATAATAAGGCAGCAGGCATGCAATAGGGCACAGCTGCACGGGAGACTGAGCTCCATAGGTAAAGGCAGGCGATACAGGATCTAATCCTGGTAACTCACCACAGTGGTGTGCAACTGTGCACAGCTGGTTGGGAGACTATGGGAGATCCTGTCTGTAATAACAGCAAAGCAAGCAGGCATAAGCAGTGCTGGTGAGTCTAAGTGAGCAAGTGAGCGATCAGGGGAGCCTGAGCACTTTGCTTACCTATGTACCCCCATTTATCAAATGTGGGCCGAGATTAATGGCCTCTTGGCCACTAGAATGACCAGTCAGGTTGGCAGTCAGCCAAACTTTACCATAATAGGCAAAAGCCACAGGCCTGGACTTTCCAAATATGGTAAACACACAGGCTAGCACCCGGCAAGCATGAGCTGGGCATGTGGGCTTGCACAAACATTATATAACCTGGACCCTGGGCAGGCCAGACTTCATGGCACCAGGTCTGTTGTGCCCCTTTGTGCTCGTTTATCCATTTAATGTGTTTACCTCTGGTTTGGGCAGAAAAACATGTCCAGGCAAGGCATAAATAAACCTTTTTTTGGGCCTGCAGGCCCTCCACAACAACCACTAATTTTAATAATATTTGGGTTCTTACACAGTTATGGAAACATTCTATGATAGTATCTACATCTAGTAATAACCAGCAAAATACAGAAACATTAATTGAACTGGAAGAGACTATTCCCGTGGTTAATGCTGCTTGTGGTCAAATATGCTGCTTGCCCAGGAGCTGGGCTCAAGGAGCAATTTCTGCTCTGTGGCAGGAGGCAGTAGAGAATTACAGAGAGGCATTTAAGCATTTACTCACAGATTGTTACCCACTCGTGGGGCTTAGCCACAGTCCAGACAGTGCCCAAACACTTTCAGGGGACTCTGTCTTGTTGGACGTTGAGGCTTGAATCTTCCCAGCTCCTGGGGAAAGGATGCAGTCAGTCTCTGACCTTTGTTCTCCTGGCTTCTTATGGACCATCTGTGTATATATCCAGGGATTCTAGGCAGGACCTTCAGGTGCAGAGGCAGCTGTGGTGCAGTCTCAGCACGATGTCACGCTGGCCACATAGGCTGATGGTGTGCAGGCATCCAGGGTCTGCTCCTGGTAACTGGCAGCAGTGGAGTTTAGCAGGCAGGCAATAAGGCAGTGTGCAATGGCAGCAGGGCTGGGCACAGCAGAGAGAGCAAGCAAAGAGCAGGGAGGCAAAGCAGGGACGCACAGGCAGGTTGTTCACCTGCCTATCTCCTTGTATCAATGTGGGCCCAGATTAATTGCCCTTTGGACACAGAACAGCCAATCAGGATGGCAGTTAGCCAAACCTTACCATATGAGGCAAAGCCACAGGCTGTCTTTTCCCTAATTTGGGAACAGCACAGGCCTTGCACTAGGCAGGCACAAGCTAAGTGTGTGCACCTTACACCACAGGACCCTGGGCAGGCCAGACTCAGTGGCTCCAGGTTCTTTTGTGTCCGTTCCCGGGCTTGCCTCTGGTAGAGCAGAAGAACATGTCTAGGCAAGGCAGGACATGTACAAGCCTATTTTGGGCCTATCAGGCCTACCACAACAAGGGGTTGTGGAGTCTCCTCCTCTGGAGAGATTCTAAACCCACTTGGACATTTAGATGCTGGGCAAGCAGCTGCGGGGACCCTGCTTTAGCAGGGAAGTTGGACTAGACAGTCTCAAGCTGTGCCAGGGGAGGCCTAGGCTGGATGTTAGGAGGAAGTTGTTGTCAGAGAGAGTGATTGGCATTGGAATGGGCTGCCCAGGGAGGTGGTGGAGTGGCCGTGCCTGGACGTGTTCAAGCAAAGCCTGGCTGGGGCACTTAGTGCCATGGTCTAGTTGACTGGCTATGGCTGGGTGCTAGGTTGGAGTGGGTCTCTTCCAACCTGGTTGATTCTATGATTCTGTGATCTCCAGAGGTCCCTTGCAAACCTTGCCCCCATTCTGTGATTGTATATTCCAGAAAAAAAGAGTATTCTGAAGAGAGAAGCTATGCAGTCACACTTGCTAAAGCTTCAGAATCCTCTGTGGAAATTCTCTCGTAAGAAAGGCAAAAAATCAAAGTTCCCCTCCCTCCCAAAAAAAAAAAAAAAAGTTAAGAACTTACCTTGAAAAGAACACTTCCCTGAAGGTGTTGAAGACCAGGTTGGATGAGACCTTGAGCCACTTGGTCAAATGGAAGGTGTCCCCATCCATGGCAGCAGGGTTGGAACTAGATGATCTTTAAGGTCCCTTCCAACCCATTCTATGAATCAATAAAAATCAATCAGTTGTGCAGTTCTCTCTCTTTCACCTGGGTCCTGACAGAAGTCCCTTACCAGAGACTAATAGGCCTGATCAGCTGCAGTGGTAAGTAGAGAGTGTGCAGCTTGAGGTTTGAAACCAGCAAAAGCCAGAGGACAGCAGCTGCAGCAAATGCTGTGTTCTTGCATTAGGAGAGGTGACTTTTGTCATTCTGCATTTGACAGCCTGGGGGGAACAGTTTGCAAGTCAGTCACATGCTCGAACTTGTAGTTCTAACAGGTACATCGTTTCTGTTCTTCCTGTAAAAGCTTTTCCTCTGGAAAGCTTCATGAACTTCAAAACACCTTCAGAGAGGCTTTGCAAAGATTTGTTGTCTGGTTTCAATGCAGTAATGCACTGAAATCCTTTGCTTTTTGTTTCCCCCTAATTGTTCTGTTGAGTTTGGGTTTGGGGTTTTTTGTTTAGGGCTTTTGAGTTTGGTTTAGAGTTTTGGTGCTTTTTGTTGGGTTTCTTTGTAAAATTTTGTCTTTTTTCTTCGGGGGTTTCTCTCTTCCCCCCTCTTCCTCCTTTGCCTCTCTCCCTCCTCTCTCCCTCCTCTCTCCCTCCTCTCTCCCTCCTCTCTCCCTCCTCTCTCCCTCCTCTCTCCCTCCTCTCTCCCTCCTCTCTCCCTCCTCTCTCCCTCCTCTCTCCCTCCTCTCTCCCTCCTCTCTCCCTCCTCTCTCCCTCCTCTCTCCCTCCTCTCTCCCTCCTCTCTCCCTCCTCTCTCCCTCCTCTCTCCCTCCTCTCTCTCTTCTCTTTCTTTTTAATGATGTGGGTTTCTGGCTGGCTGGTTGGGGTTCTTTGGGGCTTTTTTCTTCAGGTGCCTGGGTATTGCAGTTTATCACATCTCCTGCAGCTTTCCTCATAGGCTTTACTAAATGACTTTCTAGAATCATTATTAAACACATGCCCTCTAAAACTAGAAGCCCAAGTCTGGTTTAGTTTGTCTCAACTTTGATGTTCCTGGTAGCATCTCTTGCTTTAGTTCTCGCTGTTGATTTCTTTGTCATCCTGATTTCCTCAGGTTAACATTTAGTTGAGCTTATGTACATTTTAATGTCCTCTTTAGCACCTTGAAAAATTGCTTCCTAATCCCTCATCATCATCTTTTCACCAGTGAGTACAATGTCAGGTTATCTCCATGCTTTGTGTGTCAACCTCTTTGCTTAGTTTTGCTGCTGCTGCTTGGCACTTGGAAGCTTCCTTAGATCCTTCTGTGTAATAAGCTATCCAAAGTTATCCCCTTCCTTCCTGTTTTCTGGACCTGTGTTCATCATGCTTTGCCATTTTCATTGCTCTTTTGATCATGGCTGTGATGCTTTATGTTCTTACTCATTTGATGGTCACTCTTGAGATATTGTCCTCCAAAGGCTGCTGCCATACATTCGAAGTCCACTAAGTTAAAGCTCCTGAACCTTTTGTTGTTGCTGTGTTAACCTCTTCTGGATTGCAAGTGACTTGTTTTGCTGTGCCTTAGTGCTGTGATCTTTGACTGCTGCACAGTAGCAACTCCTGCACTTGTCCTCATATACCCTACCCAGTGACTAGATTTGGGCACCTATTAATGACTTCATTTTTCCCTAAGTTCTTTTAGAACCTCTGCTAAGCAGTATTTTTGTTCAGAGTCACTCAACTTCCCCCTTTCTTCAGCTCTTTATGTCAAAGTTTTGACCAACAGCTTGGAAAATCTCAGGAAAAAGGCTTACAACTAGATGTAAAATAGAAATAGGAGCATCCAAAGGGGGTTAGATGGACAATGATTTTCAGACTTTGAGGTATAGCTAGATACAAAAATGTCTCCCACTTCATGTATTTATGATTAGTAGTATTTATATATAGTAAACTGATATATTAATATAGCTATGAAAATAGAGAGAATGGTCTGCCTTTCTTTATATATATGTAAGAAATTAACTGCTCTGCTAATTGCAGTTAATGAAAAGGAGCCTGAGATGACACCTCATTGCTCTCTAAAACTACCTGAAAGGAGGTTGTAGTGAAGTGGGTGTTGATCTTTTCTTACAAGTCACAATGGATGAGACAAGAGAAAATGATCCCAACTTAACAGCAGGGGAGGTTAGACATTAGGAAAATGGAAAGGGTTGCCAAAGACTGCCCAGGGAAGTGATTGGATGTATTAAAAAGCCATCTAGATACTGTGCCCAAGGAGATGGAGTAGTAGTGGCCTTGGCAGAGGTAGATAATGGTTGGGATTCTAGATACTGTGCCCAAGGATAGGGAGTAGTAGTGGCCTTGGTAGAGGTAGATAATGGTTGAAATTGATCTTGAAGGTGTTTTCCAACCATAATGATTCTATAATGACTGCCACTGACCTTTTTATATCCCTTTTTAAACATGGAGCCACCTGAAAGAGAGTCATTTCCTCTACAACATGCATCCTGAGCATTTTTCAGTAGTGCCCAGTGACAGGACAATGGAAAATGGGCACAAACTTCAACCTAAGGAGTTCTGCCTAAGCAGGAGGAGGAACTTAGAATCATAGAATCAGTCAGGGTTGGAAGGGACCACAAGGAACATCTAGTTCCAATCCCCCTGCCATGGGCAGGGACACCCGACCCTAGAGCAGGCTGCACACAGCCTCAGCCAGCCTGGCCTTAAACACCTCCAGCCATGGGGCCTCAACCACCTCCCTGGGCAACCCATTCCAGCCTCTCACCACTCTCATGCTGAACAACTTCCTCCTCATGTCCAGCCTGAATCTCTCCACCTTGAGCTTTGCTCCATTCCCCCTAGTCCTGTCACTCCCTGAGAGCCTAAAAAGTCCCTCCCCAGCATTTTTGTAGGCCCCCTTCAGATCCTGAAAGGCCACAAGAAGGTCACCTGGGAGCCTCCTCTTCTGCAGCCTGCACAGCCCCAACTCTTTCAGCCTGTCCTCACAGCAGAGCTGCTGCAGCCCTCTGAGCATCCTCCTGGCCTTGCTCTGTACATGATCCAGCATCTCCACATCCTTCTTGTAATAGGGGCTCCAGAACTGGATGCCCCTATTAAATTAACTTAATTAATTTAACTTAATTTACTTAAAGGAACTCTTCAATTTAAGGGTGATGGAGCCCTGGAGCAGGCTGCCAAGAGAGGTAGTGAAGTCTCCATCTCTGGAGAACAGTCAATACCTATCTGGACCTGTTCCTGTATGACCTTCTCTAAGTGAACCTAGCTTAGTACAGGGGTTGGACTCAATCTCCAGAGTCAGTCACCAATCAATCTACAGTTCTGTGATTCTGTGCATCAATCCCAGTCTGCAGATGTGTGATGCTAATGTTTAGAGAAATCCAATCTCTCATACTCTGCATGGGTTCTTTTTTTTTTGCTGTGTGTGGATTGATTTCTTTTTGTGTCTTGTGTTGCTTGCTTTGTGTTTGGTGTTTTGTTTTTTGGAGTTTTGTCTTTTTTTTTTAATGATTCATAGT
Organism: Pogoniulus pusillus; assembly: GCF_015220805.1. Classification (NCBI taxonomy): domain Eukaryota; kingdom Metazoa; phylum Chordata; class Aves; order Piciformes; family Lybiidae; genus Pogoniulus; species Pogoniulus pusillus. Next base: position 20,314,452 of record NC_087264.1, on the reverse strand, counting down.
TACTTACAAGAAACAATCTGGATATCAGGGTGAAGTATCCCACTTGCCTTCTTTCTCTAGGCCTTGCTACCGGAGCAGCGAGCAGTGCATGCAGATTCCTACCGGAGGATCGGGCACCTCTGACAGTTTGGCTGCTTCTGAATCTCATTCCTTACCATGACAAACACACACAAACACATGAACTGGCATAAGCTGAGAAACTTGAGGATCAATTTTTTTGTGCTTTTTATTTATTTATTTATTATGTTTTTTTTTTTCTTTACAAACCAACCAAACAGTTAAGGAAAGCAAAAAAAAACAACCCAACTGAAACAGAACAAAAAAAAGAACCCTACCTAAAACAGAACAAAAAAAAGAACCCTTACCTAAAACAGAACAAAAAAAAGAACCCTTACCTGAAACAGAACAAAAAAAAGAACCCTTACCTGAAACAGAACAAAAAAAAGAACCCTTACCTGAAACAGAACAAAAAAAAGAACCCTTACCTGAAACAGAACAAAAATCCCCACCTAAAACAGAACAAAAAATCCCTACCTGAAACGGAACAAAAACCCCTACCTGAAGCAGAACAAAAAACCCCCCTGACCTAGACAGAACCAATAACCCCCCCCCCCCCCGACCCAAATGGAACAAAGAAAACCCCCCTGACCCAAATGGAACAAAAAGAATACCCCGACCCAAATGGAACAAGCAACATACCCTGACCCAAACGGAACAAAAAACCCCCTCACCCAAACCCAACAAATAACCCTGATCCAAGCGGAACAAAAAACTACCCTGACCCAAACAGAACAACAAAACCCCCTGACCCAAACCCAACAAATAACCCTGATCCAAATGGAACAACAAAACCCCCTCACCCAAACCCAACAAATAACCCTGATCCAAACGGGACAAAAACAATCCCCGACCCAAACGGAACAAAACCACAACCCTGACCCAAACAGAACAAAACCACAACTCTGACCCAAACAGAACAAAACCACAACCCTGACCCAAACAGAACAAAGGAACAACCCCAACCCAAACAGAACAAAACCACAACCCTGACCCAAACAGAACAAAAGAACAACCCTGACCCAAACAGAACAAAAGAGCAACCCCGACCCAAACAGAACAAAAGAGCAACCCCGACCCAAACAGAACAAAAGAGCAACCCCGACCCAAATAGAACAAAACCACGACCCCGACCCAAACAGAACAAAGGAACGACCCTGACCCAAACAGAACAAAACCACAACCCCGACCCAAACAGAACAAAAGAACAACCCCGACCCAAACAGAACAAAAGAGCAACCCCGACCCAAACAGAACAAAAGAGCAACCCCGACCCAAACAGAACAAAAGAACAACTCTGACCCAAACAGAACAAAAGAACAACTCTGACCCAAACAGAACAAAAGAACAACCCCGACCCAAACAGAACAAAACCACAACCCCGACCCAAACAGAACAAAAGAACAACTCTGACCCAAACAGAACAAAAAAACCAACCCCTACCCAAACAGAACAAAACCACAACCCCGACCCAAACAGAACAAAAGAACAATCCCGACCCAAACAGAACAAAAGAACAACTCTGACCCAAACAGAACAAAAGAACAACCCCGACCCAAACAGAACAAAAGAGCAACCCCGACCCAAACAGAACAAAAGAGCAACCCCGACCCAAACAGAACAAAAGAGCAACCCCGACCCAAACAGAACAAAAGAACAACTCTGACCCAAACAGAACAAAAGAACAACTCTGACCCAAACAGAACAAAACCACAACCCCGACCCAAACAGAACAAAAGAGCAACCCCGACCCAAACAGAACAAAAGAACAACTCTGACCCAAACAGAACAAAAGAACAACTCTGACCCAAACAGAACAAAAGAACAACCCCGACCCAAACAGAACAAAACCACAACCCCGACCCAAACAGAACAAAAGAACAACTCTGACCCAAACAGAACAAAAAAACCAACCCCTACCCAAACAGAACAAAACCACAACCCCGACCCAAACAGAACAAAAGAACAATCCCGACCCAAACAGAACAAAAGAACAACTCTGACCCAAACAGAACAAAAAAACCAACCCCTACCCAAACAGAACAAAACCACAACCCCGACCCAAACAGAACAAAAAAAGAACACCCCTGACCCAAACAGAACAAAACTACAACCCTGAACAAAACAGAACAAAAACAATCCCCGACCCAAACAGAACAAAAAACACCCCTGACCCAAACAGAACAAAACCACAACCCTGACCCAAAGAGAACAAACAGAAAACCTCAAGCAACCACCCCCAACCAACCACCCACCCACCCACCCCCAACCGAACAACAGAAACACAACAACAACAAGAGTCTCCGTAGTGTTCTTTATTTGTCTAGAAGCTGTTTTGTTGGGAGTGCATAAAGCTGTCTCTTTCTTTTGGTTGTTTTTAAGTGTTGTTTTGTTACAAATGCTCCTTTATTTATGTTATTTAAAGTGTGGAAGTCGTTGACAGCGTGAAGAGAGGCTATTTTTTTTTTCCCCACAAATGGTACTAATTTTATATGAGGCTGGGAGAAAATCTGGGGTATTTATACTGATCTTTTTTTTTTTTTTTGTATAAGATGTATAAAATTTTTACCAGGGAAAGGTGAACCATTTTTTTTGGATGTAAATGAAAAATAAAAATGGTCTCTTTTTTTTTTTTTTTAAACATAATGTCTCTTGTCTTAATAGCGTCAATATTGGTTGGTTCCTGTGATTCTGTTAATAGTTGCAGCTTTGTGAACAAGATTTGGATAAAATCACAGAATCAAGCAGGTTGGAAGAGACCTCCAATCTCATCCAGCCCAGCCTAGCACCCAGCCCTAGCCAATCAACCAGACCATGGCACTAAGTGCCTCATCCAGGCTTTGCTTCAACACCTCCAGGGATGGTGACTCTACCACCTCCCTGGGCAGCCCATTCCAATGCCAATCACTCTCTCTGGCAACAACTTCCTCCTAACATCCAGTCTAGACCTCCCCTGGCACAGCTTGAGACTGTGTCCCCTTGTTCTGTTGCTGGTTGCCTGGCAGAAGAGACCAACCCCACCTGGCTACAGCCTCCTTTCAGGGAGTTGTAGACAGCAATGAGCTCTGCCCTGAGCCTCCTCTTCTGCAGGCTGCACACCCCCAGCTCCCTCAGACTCTCCTCACAGGGCTGTGCTCCAGGCCCCTCCCCAGCCTTGCTGCCCTTCTCTGGACACCTTCCAGCACCTCAACATCTCTCTTGAATTGAGGAGCCCAGAACTGGACACAGCACTCAAGGTGTGGCCTGAGCAGTGCTGAGCATAGGGGCAGAATAACCTCCCTTGTCCTGCTGGCCACACTGCTCCTGAGCCAGCCCAGGATGCCATTGGCTCTCCTGCCCACCTGGGCACACTGCTGCCTCATCTTCAGCTACTCTCTTCCAGCACCCCCAGGGCCCCTTTCTTCCCGACTGCTCTCCAGGCACTGTAGTGCTGCTTGGTTGTTGTGGCCAAAGTGTAGAACCCTGCGCTTGGCCTTGTTCAGTCTCATCCCATTGGCCTCTGCCCACCCATGCAGCCTCTCAAGGTCCCTGTGCAGGGCTCTCCTACCCTCCAACAGATCAACACCTCCCCTGGCACAACTTGAGACTGTGTCCCCTTCTGCTGCTGGTTGCCTGTCAGGAGAGCCCAACCCCACCTGGCTACAGCCTCCATTCAGGTAGCTGCAGACAGCAATGAGCTCTGCCCTGAGCCTCCTCTTCTGCAGGCTGCACACCCCCAGCTCCCTCAGCCTCTCCTCACAGGGCTCTGCTCCAGACCTCTCACCAGCTACGTCACCCTTCTCTGGACACCCTCATGAGCAAGAATTTCATTCTAATAGCTAATCTAAATGGAGCTCCTTCCAGTTTGAAGCCATTATTCCTCATCCTATCACTAGATAGGAGTTTCTGGTGTTAGAAATAAAGTATTGGGTGGAGTTCAATCAGTCCCCTCAAGCCATCTTTCTACAGTGTAAGTTTAGATGAGCAACTACCTACCCAAAACACTCCTCTCCATCTTTCATTTTTCCTCCCCTACATGAGTGCAAGTACTTCTTGTTTTGAAGGTATTTTTTTTTGGACAGGATCTTAGGCATTCAAAACCTGCCTGGATTTCTTCCTGTGTGACCTCCTTTAGGTGAACCTGCCTTGGCAGGGGGATTGGACTCTCTGATCTCCAGAGATCCCTTCCAACCCCTACCATTCTGTGTCTCTGCTACATTAATACCTCAGTGGTGGTGCTAGTTGTGCATCGCTTTTTTTGAGGGGAGTCAAAGTCCACAGCTTTCTAGAGCAGTATGTCCAGAGCTGCAGATTCCAGCCCTGCTGGGGTCACCTCCTGCCTCTTCCAAGTTGATTTTGATGTGTGCTAGGGCTCAAGGTTAATCTTCTCAGCTGACTTCCTAGAACAAGAGTAACAAACCACCACTAAAATAGAGAATCCTCTTTCCTTGCAGTGTCTCAAATGCAAACAGGTTTCTTGTAGTTCCTGGGGGGTTGTAATTTACTGGGGGGGGGGGGGGGTTTATTTCACTCAAACATTGGTGTGACAGATCTCTTACGACACTTTCAGTTGGGCTTACCTCAGGGAAGAGAAAGAGCACTTGAGAGTTACCATTTGGAAAGGTTATTTATGGACAGTTAATCTGAAGTACACTTTAAAATCAAGTTTGGGATCATGATGTTCTGTTTTTTAGGGTCTTTCTCAATTTCAAGGGGGCCTGGCATGGGAAAGTTGTCAGACAGGAGACCCTTATGGCCTCACCTTTATTGTTTTTCCTGAAGTGGTGAAGATTTTGATCTCTGGCAGCCTGGAGAGAAGGGGGTCGAAGGGGAAGACCTTGCTTTCTATGACTCTCTGAAAGGAAGCTGGGGCCAAGAGAGGGTTGGCCTTTTCTCCCTAGTAACAGGTGACAGAGTGAAAGAAGATTTAGGTTGGATATTAGCAGAAACTTCTTCTCTGTAAGGCTCCTCAAACATTAGAACAGGCTGCCTGGGGAGGTGGTTGAATCCCCATTCGTGGAGGTGCTTCAAAGAGGCAGAGATGTGATACTGAGGGACGTGGCTTGGCACCAGACTTGGCAGAATTAGAGAATGGTTGGACTTGATGATTTTAAAGGTCTTTTCCAACCATCTGTTGTCCACAGTTCTGTGATTCTGTGGCACCTGAGTTACAACCAACACTATTTTTTTGTTTCTAGTTATTCATCTACTTTCCCAGCTCTGTTCTTGCTTTAAATTCATGGAATCATAGACCCAGGGGCTTTTTATTCTGCAAAAGAGGAGACTGAGAGGAGATCCAATCAATGTTTATAAATATCTGAGGGCTGGGGGTCAGGAGGGGGGAACAGGCTCTGCTCACTGCTCCCTGGGATAGGACAGGGAGAAATGGATGGAAGCTGCAGCACAGGAGGTTCCAGCTCAACACAAGGGGGAACTTCTTTGCTGTAAGGGTCTCAAAGCGCTGGCACAGGCTGCCCAGAGAGGTTGTGGAGTCTCCTTCTCCAGAGACTTTCCAGGCCTGTCTCAAAGGAGCAGGTGTGGATCTGTTGGTGGGTAGGAGAGCCCTGCAGAGGTGTTAGCACTCAAGGTTAATCTTCTCAGCTGATTTCCTAACACAAGATCAACAAACCATCACCCAAATAGAGAAACCTCTTTCCTTGCAGCCAGTGTCTCAAATGCAAACAGGTTTCTTGTAGTTCCTGGGGGGTTGTAATTTACTGGAGGAGATTACACTCAAGCATTGGTTTAACAGATCTCTTATGACACTGAGATAGATACTGCACTTTCAGGTGGGCTTGTCTCAGGGAAGAAAAAGGGCACTTGAGAGTTACTATTTGGAAAGGTTATTTATGGACAGCTAATCTAAACTACACTTTAAAATCAAGTTTGGGATAATTATGTTTATTTTTTTAAGGTGTTCCTCAATTTCAAGGGGAGAGCTGTCAGACAACAGACCCTTATGGCCTCACCTTTATTGTTTTGCTGAAATGATGAAGATTTTGATAGGTAGTTTTGATGGGCACTTAGGCAGCACCTAAGAATGGAGAACTATCCAGATGTGTCTATCACAGTCAAGACAGAACTTAGGATTTTCTTGCATCTGAAGTGTAACTTAAGAGTTGGAAAACTAATTTAAAGCTGTGAGTGTCCTGTAGTGTTGCCATAACTTGTTGCTCCCACTTATTTTCTTAAAGATTAAATCAGAGGGGAGGGAGGGGAAAGAAGAGACTGGTGAAAGTCAACTCATTTTTGGAGAGCTGCTGTTTGTTAACTGATTCTCACATAAATGTTGCTTTCCAGGGAGGCCATGAGCAGCTTCTAAAAATGATGGAAGAACGTATGATGGATGTTGAACAGAAACTAAGGCTTGTGAAGAGGCTTCTCCAAGATAAAGTGAATCAGCTCAAGGAACAAGTAAGCAGTCTTAACTCTCTTCCTCGAATCATCCCTGTCACTCTGTTAACAACTGAGTGGGCAAAAGCTGCCAAGTCATGCCTGGCAAAGGAGGAAAAAGAATTTCCTCAAGAGCACAGACAGGACTATTGTAAAGTTATTCATTTCTCTGTGCCCCTTCTCCCAAGGCACCCTTGGCTTCACGTGGTTTGGGGGTTTTGGTTCTTGCCATGCTCTGCCTTCACAGGATCACAGGCTCACAGGATGTTAGGGGTTAGAAGGGACCCAAGGAGATCGAGTCCAACTCCCCTGCCAGAGCAGGACAATGCTATCTAACACAGATCACAGAGGAACACATCCAGACAGGCCTGGAAAGGCTCCAGAGAAGGAGACTCCACAACCTCTCTGGGCAGCCTGTGCCAGTGCTCTGTGACACTTACAGGAAAGAGGGTCCCCCTTGTGTTGAGGCAGAACCTCTTTTGCTGCAACTTACACCCATTGCAAGTGATCAGAGCCTGTCCCCCACTCCTGGCCAGCGTTCAGATACTTCTAAACATTTATCCAATCCCCTCTCAGTCTTCTCTTTTATAGACTAAGAAGTCTCAAGTCTCTCAGCCTCTCCTGATAAGCCATGCCCTCCAGTCCCCTAATCATCCTCATAGCCTCCGCTGGACTCTATCCAGCAGATCCCTGTCCCTCTGAAACCAGGGAGCCCAAAACTGAAGGCATTATTCAAGATGAGGTCTCAGCAGGTCAGAGTAGAGGGGCAGGAGAACCTCCCTTGATTTGCTGGACACACTCTTCCTAATACAGCCCAGGATCCCATTGGCCTTCTTGGGCACAAGGGCACATTGCTGTGCCATGGGTAACTTGGTATCCACCCGGACCCCCAGGTCCCTCTCCACAGGGCTGCTCTCCAGCAGATCACCTCCCAGCCTGGACTGGGGCAGTTTGTTATTCCTCCCCAGATGCAGGACTCTGCACTTGTCTTTGTTGAACTCCATCTGGTTCCTCTGTGTCCAGCTCTCAGTCTGTCCAGGTCTCTCTGGATGGCCACACAGCCTTCAGCTGTATCAGCCAAGCCTCCCAGCTTGGTGTTGTCAGCAAACTTGCTGAGCAGACTCTCTGTGCGCTTATCAATGTCATTGATGAAGATGTTGTCCTCAGTAATGGGTTCAGTTTTGAGCCCCTCACTACAAGAAAGACACTGAGTTGATGGATCATGTCCAGAGGAGGGTTGCAAAGTTGGTGAAGGGTTTGGAGAACAGCTCTGGTGAGGAAAGGCTGAGGGAACTGGGATTGTTTGGAGAAGAGGAGGCTGAGGGAAGACTTCATTGCTTTCTACAGCTACATGAAAGGAGGTTGGAGTGAGGTGGAGGTTGGTCTGTTTTTCCAAGTATCAGGTGATAGAACGAGGGGGAATGGCCTGAAATTGTGGCAGGAGAGGTTTAGGTTGGATATTAAGAAATATGTCTTTCCTGCAAGAGTGCTCAGGCATTGGAACAGGCTGCCCAGGGAGGTGGTGGAGTCACCATCCCTGGAGGTGCTCAAGAAATGTGAGAACATGGCACTTTGGGACATGGTTTAATGGCCATGCTGGTGTTAAGTTGATGATTAAACTTGGTATCTTAGAGGTCTTTTCCAGTTAAACTCCATGAAAAGGTGTTTGGAACTCCCAGGTGTGACATAATAACAACATGTGATGAGGTTGTGGAGTCTCCCTCTCTGGAGATATTCAAGACCCACCCAGATGCGTTCCTGTGTGATCTGGTATAGGTGATCCTGATCTGGCAGGGAGGTTGGACTGGATGAGCTTTTGTAGTCCTTTCCAGCCCCTAACCTTCTGTTATTCAATGTTTTCTACTAAGGTTCAGTCTCCTTTTTCATTCTAAGGAAGCCTTCTGCTGACAGGACCTCCTGCCAAAGGGCTGTTGCCAAAAGCATGTAGAAAAGTGCTAGGCTGCTCCCCCCAATTTTGAAGTAGGAGCTGGTGGTCCAGACTTCAGAGGCAGTATCTCAGTGGAATCACTGGGTTTGTGGGTCCTTATATGAGCCAGACTCATTTATAGAGGGTGAATGCAATGAAGCAGCATCCATAGAATCATAGAATCAACCAGGTTGGAAGAGACCTCCAAGCTCATCCAGGCCAACCTAGCACCCAGCCCTAGCCAGTCAACCAAACCATGGCACTAAGTGCCCCAGCCAGTCCCTCCTTGAACACCTCCAGGGACGGTGACTCCACCACCTCCCTGGGCAGCCCATTCCAATGCCAATCACTCTCTCTGCCAACAACTTCCTCCTAACATCCAGCCTAGACCTCCCCTGGCACAACTTGAGATTCTGTCCCCTTGTTCTGTTGCTGCTTGCCTGGGAGAAGAGACCAACTCTACCTGGCTACAGCCTCCCTTCAGGGAGTTGTAGATAGCAGTGAGGTCACCCCTGAGCCTGCTCTTCTCCAGGCTAAATAACCCCAGCTCCCTCAGCCTCATCAAAAGATGATGAAGGGAATGGAACATCTGTCTTATGAGGAAAGTCTGCGGGTGCCGGGGCTCTTTAGCTTGGAGAAGAAGAGACTGAGAGGTGACCTCATCAATGTTTATCAAGATGTGCAGGTGAGTGCCAGGAAGCTGGAGCCAGGCTCTGCTGGGTGATGCCCAGGGACAGCACAAGGGACAATGGGTGGAAGCTGAGCCAAAGGAAGCTCCATTTAAACATGAGGTGGAATTTTTTTTCTCTGTGAGGGTGACAGAGCACTGGAACAGGCTGCCCAAGGGGATTGTGGAGTCTCCCTCTCTGGAGGTATCCCAAACTTGCATGGATATGTTCCTGTGTGATCTGGTCTAGGAGATCCTGCTCTGACAGGGGGCTTGGACTGGATGAGTCCAACCTGACATTCTGTGATTCCTTTCACCATCCTGAGTAAATCCCATTCTATTTCCAACCCAGCTTTCCAAGAACACTAAAGCAGATGCAATGGTCAAGGACCTCTACGTGGAGAATGCACAACTGCTGAAGGCTCTGGAGGTGACAGAACAGCGGCAGAAAACTGCTGAAAGGAAGAACTATTTGCTGGAAGAGAAAATTGCCAGCCTGAATCGGATAGTGAAGAACTTGGCATCGCCGTCGTTAAAGTCAGCCTCTGAGATAAGGTCATAGCAAAGCCATTCAGGTCTGCCACAGCCCCCTTGCACTTTACTGAAATGTTGGCATTTCAGCTTTTTTTCCCCACTGTGTTGCCTTTTTTTTTCTGTACTGATGAGTTTTAGTGAACAAAGGAGAGGAAAGAGCTCAATTCCAAACCTGGACACTGCCAAAAATAGATTTTAATTCTTTTTTATTATCTTTAATTCCCAAGTTGGTTGTTTTTTTTTCTGCTCAGTTTTGGCTAAAAGTTATCCTCACTACAGGTTAACTTTAAGGTTAACTCTGATGTTTGGGTTTAATGTAAAGTCTGAATTTGCTGTACTTGAGGTGATTATTCCTGCCTAGATTGAAGCCAGGGTCCACCACAAACTTACATCACTGAATTAAACCTTTAGTTTTGGCTTCCTACAATACTTCACAGCCCAAATATTGATAGGTCAGTCAACAACCCAGTCAACAACCTCATTTTAAAGTGCTGGTGAAAGCAAGGCTTTCCTGGTACAGCCCTGTGCCCCAGCAAGTGGGTTCTGGTATATTGTGAAGCATTTTTTCACAGCATACTGTGATACTGTGAAAAAATGCTCCACTTTAGACAGAATTTTGGGTTGTTCTTCGTGGCTGTTTCTCTGCAGAGCTCAGACCAAAAAAAAAGAAATGTTGTCTTAAAAAACTATGTAAAGAGAGTTATTTTCTCCACCTAAGTGTGACAGTATTTCATCTGAAGAAAGTTCCCAGCTGGCAAAGAAAAAAAACCCCAAACTATTATGTATTTTTGCTTTTCCTTTTAAGCTGTGCTGCCAGACAACTTAAAAATGGTAGAGAGGTACATGGTAAGGAGTTATTCTAAACAAAGGCAGGGCCAGTGAAGATGTGAGGTTTATATAACTTGTATATTCATAGATATATTCTTATATAACTTGTAGATTCATTAAAGCAGTGGCATAGGTTTATTAAACAACTGGCAGAGGAATGAAGGAGGGAGGATTAGAGTGGTTTTTTTTGGTGATATCCTGTCATTTAGGGCTCAGAAATGTGGAGCTTTGCCAGCAATGCAGCATTCAAGTGATCATTTTGAAAGGTTTGACTCCTGCAGAAGATCTGAGGGCAGGATCTGTTACTAATTGTGAGGAAACATATTCGCCGTGAACGTGATGAACTCAGGGAATAACAGCCTAGATTAGCTTCCTTCACCATCATCAATGTGGATATTAGTGCCAGAGGATAAAGATAGATCTGCATTAGGAAAAGCAGGAGAAAATCAAGCTCTGTTTGGATGAGTATTTCCTAGGCCTCTGTTCAGTCATGAAGGTGGAAGAGCATCAAGGTTTGTAGTGACAGGTCCATTTTGATCAGTCAGAGAGGCTGGGAAATGCAAGTTTTCTGAGAACACCTTCAAATATGGCACAGAAGCAGCTGAAGGAGGAGCTTGCATGCTCAAACACTTGTACATAACCTATGAGCAGTTTAAATGCCCTGTGCCACCATCAAATCAGTAAGACACGCTCAACAACGTAACTAAAACTGGTAAGAAGGGCCACAGCGGCAATTCTTGAAACTGGACCTCGTTAAATATGCAGGAATTCGGAATGCAGGGGAAGGTGGTGGGATGTTTTGTCTCCAAGACAGCTAGCAGGGTGACAGTTCTGACAACAAAGCCAAAAGTCCCCCAGAACCTGGGACAAACTGCTTGCAAGATGTGGGATAGACCATGGAACATGATGCCATGTGGTACTACTGTGTGGTTACAGGGGATGTCAGTTCTGTCTGGGTGCTTATACACCCATTTTGAAGGGTTGAGGGACTGTATTAGATATAGATGGTATGACCTCCTTCTCTTCTTTCTCCTTCTCTCTTTCTTCTTCTCCCTCCTCCTCTCTTTTTCTGTCTTCTCTTGCTCCTTCTCCTTCCCTCCTGCTCCTTCTCCTTTTCCTTTTTCTCCCCCTCTTTCTCTTTCTCCCTCTCTTTTTCTCTTTCTCCTCCTCTCTTTTTCCCTCTCTCTTTCTCTTTCTCCTCCTCTCTTTCTCCTTCTCTCTTTCTCCTTCTCTCTTTCTCCTTCTTTCTCCTTCTCTCTTTCTCCTTTTCTCCTTCTCTCTTTCTCCTTCTCTCTTTCTCCTTCTCTCTTTCTCCTTCTCTCTTTCTCCTTCTCTCTTTCTCCTTCTCCTTCTTTCTCTTTCTCCTTCTCTCCTTCTCTTTCTCCCTCTTTCTCTTTCTCCTCCTCTCTTCTTTTCCTTCTCTTTCTCTTTCTACCCTCTCTCTCCTTCCCCCTCTCTCTCCTTCCCCCCCCCTCTCCCTCCTTCTCCTTCTCTGTTGCTTTGAGGCAGTAGAGTAAACGATGCAAATAGAATGATGTAAGAAGAAGGTGTTGGGGTATAACAATAATTAAGTATAAATTATTTTGCTGTTCTAAGCAACCTGCACTGGGTGTTCCTCTAAGCTATCTCAGCTTCAGGGATTGACACCTCCTGCTTTTTTAGGGGCTGCACAGTTGTATTCCAGCAACTTGAAATGTCAGGCTGACAAACTGCATTGCTATAAACCAGAGCTTTTTAAAAGTTGAAGCAATGAAGAGCTTGTTGCTTCTTTTAATATTAATCACTGGTGCCAGCTATAATTATTCTCTGTGTGCAGGTACCAGGGCCATGTGTCAGCAACACATTTTGGGGTGCTGAGTCAGGGAAATCAGCAGAGTCTCAAAATAATCCTAGGAAATAATGTAAAGGGGGGTGGGATGATCAGAACTGTAAGTGGGAAAATATAATTAGGCAACACTTAACTTCACATCTTGACCTGTGTTTACTTCCAATGCTCAGTCTGTGATCAAAGGCTGCAGAGAGGGAGTGAATATTTCACTTAAATTATTGTGCAATTAATTTCACATTACTCAATCTTCAAGGTGAGACTACTTAAGTCGTACTCTTGATCTCCTGGATTGTTACCAGGCTTTTTATAAACCAAACATGCAGAGTTTTCCAGAACACAGTACCATAAGAAGGGAGAAACAGAAGGAAGAAAGAGAGAAAAAAGGTTTTTAACTTCTCCTTTTCTCATCTTATCCCACCCTGCTCTACTTTTATTTAACTCAGCTTCCCAAAACTAACCTGAGAAGAAGAGGAGGAGGAAAATGTCTAGTCAAGATTTATTTTTTTTAAACAAAACTCCACTGGAATACTTGGGAGAATTAATTCTCAGAAGTGCCTTTTGGAATTACCTATTCTAGAGCCTTCCCCTCCCGTTGGTGTTGCTACAGGGACAATTCAGGACAAGGGAAAGCAGGGGAAGGTGATAGTGGTGCTGCTTACAAACAAGCGTGGTGTTGCTTATGGGTTCCTTCTATCAGCTCAGAAGATAAGCAGCTGATTTTGCCAAGCCGAGGCTACTGAAAGTAAGCAAACAAACATGTCAGTTGCTAAGCATTGGTGGTCTTTGTGTGCACAAATGTGTCTCCTATGCAGTACAAGCATCTTAAAGATACCAAAGTATTTCATAGTATTGTACCAATCAAAAACCACTGAATTTCTAGACCTCATGCATACAACTGGTCTCACAAGTTAAGATATGTTAACTCCTTTGTTACCAGGAGGCAGTTGAAATGTTTTCAACTCATGCTTTATGAATCACTGTGAAAATAAAGGCACATAGAGATCTCTTGGGGCGGGAGTTAAAATGAAGTGTGTTAAATTCACCCATTTGGAGCGCTGCCTGTCAGCTTAAAACGCTTTAAAAAGCAGACATTGTCACACATCCTTTGATGATTGCTTCAAATCCGAGGAGATGGAATTATTTTTAATGCTTTGGGCATCAGAATTCTTTTGATTCTTCTTGGAATTCTGATTCAGCTTCTTCAGATTCCTCGCGGTTCTTTGGAATTCTTCAGATTCATTGACAATTCTTTCAGTTGATTTGGGGAGGGGGAAAAAAGAGAATCCTTCAATTCCTTCCCAATGTATTAAAAAGAAATAAATATATTGTAACATATTTAATTGTAGGCAGATTATATGTGAGGTAGAGCAGGGGGCAGTTTGGGTCTACCTAGAGCAAAATCCTTTGTGTTTATTTCCCACATCACTGTCTCAGGTTTTCCATCACTTGCCTGTTCAGTCTCCTGTACAAATAACTTCTGTATAGATGAAGAAAAAAAGGGTATATATATATTTTTTTTTCCTATCAAGTTTGCTTTGTTCCACTGTAATATATTGTCCTTACAGCATCATGTATAAAACTGAACGATGAACCAACTTACACATTATTTATAATGAATGTACAAAAAAAAAAGAAAGGGGAAAAAATAAGTTAAAAAATAAAAACCCTGTATGATTCATATTTGGGGTCTTTTGCTTTTTATCCACTAGGAAAAAATCTTTTGGTATCTTCCCATGGAACTTGTGATATCCATGAATTCGTCAGATCATCGAATCATAGAAGGGATCTCAAAGCTCATCCAGTTCCAACCCTCCTGCCACATGCAGGGACACCTCCCACTGGAACAGGTCACTCAAGGCCTAGAATCATAGAATCAGTCAAGGTTGGAAAGGACCACAAGGAGCATCTAGTTCCAAGCCCCCTGCCATGAGCAGGCTGGCCAGAGCCCCACCCAGCCTGGCCTTAAACACCTCCAGGGCAGCCCATTCCAGGCTCTCACCACTCTCATGCTCAACAACTTCCTCCTCATGTCCAGCCTGAATATCTCCACCTCCAGCTTTGCTCCATTCCCCCTAGTCCTGTCACTCCCTGATATCCTGAAAAGTCCTTCCCCAGCCTCATCCAACCTGACCTTGAGTGGGAGGTTGTGGAGCACGGAATCACAGAATGTGATCTTTGATCACATGTGGACTTACTAAATGCCAAAGTCTTTAGGGGTCCTTGTTCTTAGCCTAATGACACCCTGAATTTGCCTTCCATATAGAATTTACTAGAGTCTGAATTCCCTGAGCGATGCACAAAAAGAATTGAGGTCTTGTGAGGTGGACGTGGGACAATCCACATTTCTGGTAGGCTCCATCTAAGCAAGCCAAAACAGCTAAGGGGCAGTCCAGCTTTATCCCTCTTTATGCCCTTCTGCACAGTGGTGCTTCATCTGCCCACTGAAAAGCACACATCGTGGTTAGGGTTCACAATCACAGCCCTTGCCTGCCTTTTGACATCTCTGCAAGTCCTTCTTTTAAAACACAATGAGATGATGCCAGGATCCCTACCACAAGCACTGATTGTGAGTCACATATTAAGCGATTATTTGTTAGAGCTATAAATGCTACTGGAAACAGCAAACCTGGAGACACTGGCAACCTGTGCCAGTGTCTCACCACCCTCATGGAAAGAACCCTTTCCTAACAACCAGTTTCAGTATCCCCTCTGCCAGTTTAAACCCATTCCTCCTCGTCCTGCCATTACAAGACCTTGTCACTAGTCCCTCCCCAGCCCTCCCGTAGGCCCCTTTCAGATACTGGAAGGCCACTCCAAGGTCTCCTGGAAGCCTTCTCTTCTCCAGGCTGCAGAGCCCCAACTCTCTCAGCCTGTCCTCATAGCAGAGCTGCTGCAGCCCTCTCAGCATCTTGGTGGCCTCCTCTGGACTGGCTCCAACAGTTCCATGTCCTCCTTGTGCTGGGGGCTCCAGAACTGCCCCCAGGACTGCAGGTGGGGTGTGAGGAGAGCAGAGCCAAGGGGCAGAATCCCCTCCCTTGCCCTGCTGCCCACACTGCTCTTGCTGCAGCCCAGCACAGGGTTGCTGTCTGGGCTGCACTCACACTGCAGGCTCATCTTGAGCTTTTCACCAACCCAGACCCCCAGGTCCTGTTCCTCAGGGCTGCTCTCAGCCATTCCCCACCCAGCCTGGATTTGTGCTTAGGATTGCACCCACCCAGGTGCACGACCTTACACCTGGCTATAAAAAATTAGAAAAGAAGAGTTTGGCAGGACTAAAAGGAGTTTCTTCCTTTAAGAGAGTGTAAAATTGCTGACAGTGTGAAAAAAAAAAGGGAGAGGGGGGAAACAGGTAATAAACACATTTCTAAGGTTATCTTTTACCGACCTCAACTAAAGTTGGTTGAACCACAGAATGGTTTGGGTGAGAAGAGACCCTTAAGGTCATCCAGTCTGCAGTCAGTCAGCAGGGACACCTGCAGCTAGAGCAGGTTGCTCACAGCCCCAGACGACCTGACCTGGAATGGCATCTGCCACCTCTCTGGGCAACCTTGACAGGGTCTGGCCACCCTCTGTGTAAAAGATACCTTCTCTCCATTCTGAGTTTCCCTCGTTCACTTTAACCATCCCCCCTCGTCCTGTCCCAGCAGGCCCAGCTCGAAAGCCTGTCCCCAGCTTTCTGAGTGCCCCCTTTAAAGCACGAAAGGCCACCAGGACTCCCAGGAGCTTTCTCTTCCTCGGGCTGAACAATCCCAAGTCTCTCTCAGCCCGGCCTCACAGCAGAGGCCTCCCAGCTCTGCCACTATTGCTGTGGCTTCCTCTGGCCCCACTCCAACAGGTCACAGGCTCACAGGATATCAGGGGTTGGAGGGGATCCAAGGAGATCGTGGAGTCCAACCCCCCCTGCCCGAGCAGGACCACACAATCCAGCGCAGATCACAGAGGAGCAGGTCCATGTCTCTGAGGACTCCCGAGCTGGACTTGAGTGCTCCAAGGCAAGTTGCAGACCAATTCTTCACCTTTTTATTGAAAATATTGAGTGCTCCTTATACATCTGTCGTGCTTAAACTCATAAAGTCATCCATTTGGTAACCTGAGTGGAAGGTGGGGCAAAAGGTACCTGCTGGAATCACACAATGCCCCAGCCCTTCAGCTCCCGCGGGACCCGAGCTTCCCGCACCCAGCCGGCAGCTCTCCCACCGCTGTCCTGCCCGACATGCTGAGTATCCCTGCAGCCCCCCGCGGACGTGTGGCTGGCTGCATCTCGCCTTTCCCAGCCCTCGGGGCCGCATTTCGGTGGTGGACTGGGGGAGATCAGCACCAACGCTCCGGAGGACCTTGCCGCCGCCAGCCGGCCGCAGTGTGCGCCCTCCCCTCCGCGCGGGGGCGCTGTGGCAGCGCTCGGCGCCCCACTGCCCCGCGGCTTAGTCCCCGGAGGGCGGAGGCTGCCTTCCCACAAGCCCCCGCGGCCCGCGCTCCGCCGTTTGCCCCGAGCGCGGCGGTGCCCGCACGGAGTGCGTGTGTCAGCCCCGCACCTCCCCGCAGCCCCGGGACGCGGCCATGAGGGAGCCGAGCAACGGCCGCAGCGCCTGAGGGGGCCGTTAGCGGCCGGGCCCTGCCCTGCGGAGCGGGGGAGTGGCGCCGGGTATGCGGGCGGTGGTAGCGGGCCGGGAGGTGGGATGCTGTCGCGGAAGAAGACGCGAACGGAGCTTTCCAAACCGGGCGAGGTGCAGGGCAAATACGTAAAGAAGGAGACCAGCCCTCTGCTTCGCAGTGAGTGTCGGGGACGGGCTCGGTTGGGTGAGGGGGATAAGCCTGAGGCCTCCGGGGCTGGGCCGGGGGCCAGGGAATGAGGGGCTGAGGGGGGGCATTCTTTGTGTGCTGCGGCTGGTAAGGCCGCACCTCGAGTACCGGATTCAGTTTTGGGCTCCCCACTGCAAGAAAGACATTGAGGTGCTCAAACGCGTCCAGAGAAGGGGAACGAAGCTCGTGAAGGGTCTGGAGAACAGATCTGGTGATGAACAACTGAGGGAACTGGGGCTATTCAGCCTGGAGTGAAGGGGGCTCAGGGAAGACCTGCTAGCTCTATAGTTTCCTGAAAGGAGGCTGGAGCCAGGTGGGGCACAGTCTCTTTTTGCAAGTAACCTCAGGTTGCACCAGGGGAGGCTTAGATGGAATATTAGGAACAATTTTGAAAGGCCGTCAAGTTCCTGCACAGGCTTCCCAGAATAGTGGTGGAGTCCTCATCCTTGGAGGGATTTACAGGATGTGTAGATGTGGTGCTGAGAGGTGTGGTTTACTGGTCTTGGTGGGTTTGAGTTAATGATTAAGCTCAATGATATTAAAGGTCTTTAACAAAAAGGCAATTCTCTGATTCTCTGACCACAGTCCAGATGGCCCCAGAGGCCTTGCACAGCTTTTGGGGTTCCACTTCTGAGGGAAAGGGGGGCAAGCCCACTTGTTGAGACCCAACAGCTGGTGGAGAGAGCTCAAAAGTCAAAGGAAGGTTGGATTTGAAGGAGAGCCCTGTCATTGCGAATTTTTTAGCAAGTGGGAGGTTTACAGGATCACAGGGTATTAGAGATTCTAAGGGACCCAAGGAGATCATCAAGTCCAACCCCCCTGCCAGAGCAGGACCACACGATCTAGCACAGATCACACAGGAACACATCCAGACAGGTCTTGAAAGTCTCCAGAGAAGGAGATTCTACCAGTGCTCTGGGACCCTTACAGTAAAGAAGTTCCTCTTTGTGTTGAGCTGGAACCTCCTGTGATGCAGCTTATACACATTGCTCCTTGTCCTATCCCAGGGAGCAAGTGAGCAGAGACTGTCCCCCCACTTCCTGACCCCCAGCCCTCAGATGTTTATAAACATTGATTGGATCCCCTCTCAGTCTTCACTTCTCCAGACTAAACAGCCCCAGGTCTCTCAACCTCTCTTCATAAGCCATGCCCTTCAGTCCTCTCATCATCCTTGTAGCCCTGAGCTGGACCCTCTCCAGCAGATCCCTATCCCTCTTCAACTGGGGAGCCCAAAACTGAAGGCAGTATTCAAGATGAGGTCTCAGCAGGGCAGAGTAGAGGGGAAGGAGAACCTCCCTTTATCTGCTGGACACGCTCTTCTTCATACACCCCAAGATCCCACTGGCCCCAAACAGATGCCTTTTATGTGAATGGATGGGATGATCTCTGTCTTTCCAGAAGCCAGTGGTTGTTTTCCTCATCTGGGCTGTGTGCATTGCCAAAAGGTATGCACTTTGAAAATGAGATAACTGTAGAAGACAGTTGCATAAAACCCTCGCGGATGTGCTCCAGTTCTTAACCATGAATCAACTTGATGAGGTCGTTGCTGTGTACCTTGGATGTGATGATCTTCCTATGCTTAACCTGATGCTCAGGCCACAGCCTTATTTTCATTAAGACTGCACAAAACAGTAGCAAGTACACATCAAAAGTGCACTTAGGTTTGTTTTGGTTAATCTTTGAAAAACAACCTAAGATTTGTGGAGTCTCCTTATTCAGAGAGATTCCAAACCCACTTGGACATCCTGGGGTGCATTAAGAAGAGTGTGGCAAGCAGGTTGAGGGAAGTTTTTTCCCCCTCTGCTCTGGTGAGGCCACATCTGGAATGTTATGTCGAGTTCTGCATTCCCTGGTTTCAAGGACAGGGACTTGCTGGAGAGGGTGCAGAAAGGGGCAACAAAGATGATGAGAACCTCTCTCTTCTGAGGAAGGACTGTGAGAACTGGGGCTTTTTGGTCTAGAAAATAGCAAACTGAGGGGGAAACACTTCAGTGCTGATCAATACTTCAAAGAGTGGGTGTCAGGAAGATGGGAGCAGTCTTTTTTTCAGTGGTGCCCAGTGATAGGACAAGGGGTAACAGGCACAGACTTCAACATAAGAAGTTGTATCTAAACATGAGGAGGATCTTCTTTAAGGGTGACACAGCCCTAAAGTAGGCTGCCCATAGAGGTGGTGGTATCTTCATCCCTGTAGACATTCAGAACCCACTTAGATGTGTTCCTGTGTGCCCTTCTCTAGGTAAACCTGCTTTGGTAGGAGGTCGAACTTGATCTTTAGAGGTTCCTTCCATCCCCCACCATTCTGTGATCCTGTGACAATGTAATTAGGAGGAAGTTCTTGCCAGAGAGAGTGATTGGCATTGGAATGGGCTGCCCAGGGAGGTGGTGGAATTGCTGTTCCTGGAGGTGTTCAGAAAAAGACTGGATGGGTCATTCAGTGCCATGGCCTAGTTGATTGGGGAGGTCTGTGTGTTAGGTTGGACTGGATGAGCTTGGAGGTCTCTTCCAACCTGGTTGATTCTATGATCATGGGCAGCCTGCTGTGGGTGACCCTGCTTTAACAGTCAGAGTTGGACTAGAGGTGATCTCCAGAGGTCCCTTCCAACCCCTACCAGGGCTGGGGTTTTGTGTGAAATGTGTTATGCTATAATTGCAGGATTAGCTTAGAGATCACAACTAGCATTGAGTGATTTGCCGGCAGGAGTAGGCACTTAGCTTTTCTGGAATTATTTGCTGCATGAACAGTTGGTTCCCCAGCCAGCAGGCAAAAAACATTTAGTAGACTGATGATGTTGACTTAGTCTTTAAAAAGAACAACCTCCCCCTCCCCCAAACCCATAAAGTTGTTTCATATTAAGATATAGGCTTATCTAAGGGGTTCACAACTTTACCGTTAGCTCACCTAGAGGGAAATTACTCACGTCATGTTCAAAGTGATGCTAAGGAGAGGAGTAACAAATCATAGAATCATCGGTTCCAGTCTAACCCAACACTACTAAGTCCACTGCTAAACCATGTCATTGATGGTGTGGAGGGAAGGTGATTTAATGTTTGGTTTTTTTTTGGGGGGGGGGGGGGGGGGAGTTGTTTATTGTGAAGGCAGACATAGAGTCTGTTTTTGTTGGAAAAGACCGTTAGGATCATCAAGTGCAACTGTTAACTCTACCAAGGCTGATGCTAAACCATATTCCTCAGCACCACATCTCTGCCTTGCTGAAACACCTCCAGGGGTGGGGATTCAGTCTATTCTGGCATTTCAGAACCCTTTCAGAGGAGAACCTTCTTCTAATTTCCATCTTAAACGTCCCCTGGTACATTTCCTCTTGTTCTTTCACTTGTTCCTTATGAGAAGAGACCAATTCCCACCTGGTCCCAACCTCCATTCAGGGAGTTGTAGAGAGCCAGAAGACCTCCCCTCAGCCACTTGTTTAGACTCAACAGTCCTGGTTCCCTCAGCGATTTGTCACCAGACCCATTCCCTATACCCTTCACCAGTTTTGTTGCCCTTCACTGGACATGCTCCAGCACCTCAATGTTTGTCTTGGATTGAGGGCCCCAAAACTCACACTAAGATGTGGCCTCACCAGTGCTGGGTCCAGGGGGACAGTCATTTCCCTGGTCCTGTCAGTCACATTATTGCTGAGCCAGGCCAGGATGATGGTGGCTTTCTTGACTACCTGAACACACTGGCTCATCTTCAGCCAGCTGTCTGCCTCTGCACTCTTTTGGTAGTGCATGTGATGGTTCTGTGCACCAGCACTACACCATTCCCATTATGCATCAGAGGTGCCTTAAAGGGCTTCTAGAATTCAAATTTCCTCACTTCCGTGGTGTAAATCAGCCAAATCATAGAATCATAAAATCAACCAGGTTGGAAGAGACCTCCAAGATCATCCAGTCCAACCTATCACCCAGCCGTAGCCAATCAACTAGACCATGGCACTAAGTGCCTCATCCAGGCTTTTCTTGAAGACCCCCAGGGACGGTGCCTCCACCACCTCCCTGGGCAGCCCATTCCAATGGGAAATCACTGTCTCTGTGAAGAACTTCTTCCTAATATCCAGCCTATACCTACCCTATACAAATGTGTAACCTATACAAATGTGTGTACAGTCAAAGTTCTGACTTCTCTTTCCTGCCATCCATCAGACCTGATGCCTTCATTTATCCGTCACGGTCCAACCATTCCAAGACGAACTGATATCTGTCCTCCTGACTCAACTTCTTCTGGCTATGCTTCTGGTGGAGATGGAGTTGTTTCCAGAAACCAGAGTTTCCTTCGCGCTCCGGTGCAGAGGCCACCTCATGAAATAATGAGGCGTGAAAGCAACAGACTGTCTGCTCCTTCCTATCTTGCAAGAAGTTTAGCTGATGTCCCTAGGGAATATGGCTCTTCCTCCCAGTCCTTTTTAACAGAAGCCAATTCTGCTTTGGAAAATGGAGATGCTGGTGCCCGTTGTTACTATTATGATCATTTTTATGATGCCCAGAGGAGACGTCAGTTAAATGATCGTGTCCATGAGGACTACAGGTATTATGAGCACAACGATCTTTTCCAGAGGATGTCACAGAATCATGGGAGGCACACTTCAGGTAAGAGCTGCTTAATTAGTCATTTAACATGTGATTTTGATGAGACTTTTGGTGTAGGGGTGTATCCTGGATGATTGGGTTGTGTTTTTAGGAGTTAAGCTGTGTGTGGCAGTCGCTTTGTATTGACATCTGTGTGATCTGAGAGTCTTCACATTTCTTAGTACACAGTGTTCACATTTCTTAGTACACAGTGTTCACATTTCTTAGGGTTAGGAATTTGAGCACATATATTCAGAAAGGAAAAGTATATTTAAACGAGGATTTACTTATTAAGTAAATGGGATAAGGATGAGAGAGTTGTTCTTTAGTGCCAAGCACATATGCAACTCCTCATGATAAAGTTGATTCAGTTACTGGCTAGCAATGAATTTTCTTCATTAGAGGACATCTGCTGTTTTCACAATGTAGAGAATAACCATTTATTAAATGTTTAAACGTTATTAAACATACATTAATTTCTAACATGACCATTTTTTATTATTATTGTATTTTAACTCTCACCGTGTTATTCTTTCATTTCATTGTGTTAATTTGACCTCAATTAAAATATAAATAGTCAAAGGGAGGACTGGCTGCAGTGTGTAATTAGCAAATTGGCAGATAGTGCTGAAATTCCCAGTCCTTGACTAGTTTTATTCTTTTAGTTTGTAATATTGTGTGTAAGTATACCTTTTTTCCTGAGTTTCCCTGGAGCTTGCCTTTGTTTTCTAAGGGAAGAACAGCATAATAAAGAAGAATATATTAAATATTACTTAGTTGGAATGCTTGATTTTATCTGTCATGCCACTGAAGAATGATTCTTTGATGCATTGTGCTGTTGGGGATCTACTGTTGGGATTAAGAAGTCTGAGATAATAAAAGTAGCCATGGAAAGGTCACCTCAGAAGTAGAAAACTTGGATGTATCAAAGCACTGTGTATACTACAAAACCTCTGCTTAAGGAAGAGTTTGAAGCAAGTATTTCAAACCTTTCTAGCATGAAATATGTTGTTAGGTTTTCATTACTTAAAATCTCTAATAAAATAAATCCTCTGTCCAGAAAAAATAAATCTACAAGGAAGGGCATCAATAATTTAAGGCTTCTGATGTGTAGGGAATTAAAACCTGATAGTGCCTTCTGGAGTTTTTAATTGAAGAAGCACCTCAATGAAAAATGATAGACGATTAAGGCTGGTGCTGTCAGCCAGGAAATTCTGAAATCCTAAGATTTAAGATCCTCATTTATTTTGCTAAATGTCAATAATTTACCAATAAGTGCTAAATACAGCCCGTCCACCTAGACTTTGCATGGAAGCTCTCCATCTCTGGTCAGTTGCTCAGCCAGCAGTCCTTAAACATTTACCTGCTACAGGAATCAAACATCCCTTGGGCTGTGCTGGGATATTGTAGGGAGGAGAGGATTTGATGAAGCAGTCCATCAGTTTAATGTCAAAATGACTGCAGTGACTCTGTGTGCCGAGGAGGGCTTCGAAAACCAGTGCTGCTGCCCCATAGAACTCAAACAAGGTTAAGAACTGTAACTCTCAAGCTGTTAGTTCAAAAGTTTAATCTAGCAAGTCTTTAAAATCACCTTTTACAGGCCTATTTTTCTCAACTGTAGCAATATGGATTTCTTCCTAAAAAGGCTTTTTCCTCCCCTTCTCTTTGTCTACACATCCCCCCTTAGCCACTGGAAATCATAAAGGACCTGCTCATGTTTGGTCTGTAATCCATTTTCATATTGCTACATTGAGAAGTTTGAACAGATTGTACACTGTTTTGTAACAAGTGACTCTTTTGACATTAGGAGGAAATTTTAGACGTTAGGGAGAAATTCTTCCCCGTGAGGGTGGTGAGGCTTTGGAACAGGTTGCCTACAGAAGTTGTGGAGGCTTCAAGCCTGGAAGTATCCAGCACCAGGTTGGATGGGGCCTTGAGCAACCTGGTCTAGTGGAAGCTGTCCCTGCCCATGATGGGGGGAGGGTTGGAACTAGATGATCTTGAATTGCCCAGGGAGGTTGTGGGTGCTTCCTCCCTGGAGTTGTTTAAGACCAGGTTGGATGAGGCCTTGAGCAACCTGCTCTAGTAGGGGGTGTCCCTGCCTATGGCAGGGGGTTGGAGCTGGATGATCCTTGAGGTCCCTTCCAACCTAGACCATTCTGTGATTCTATGAATGTCCATTCCAACCCAAACCATTCTGATTCAACCTCATGCATTTGTAGAGGCAAAAATAGTGAGCCTTTTGTCTCTGAAAGTCCTTCCCTTTTCCTCTTTTATTTTTCCCTTTCATTTCATCACAGAACATGAACTCTTAAATTCATGTTTCTGTTTCACTGCAGTGTGAATGTTGACCAATATCTTCAGCTTTTACACATCTTTTCAACAATTGCTGTTACTTTTTTCTCAGTAAATTGGTTACCTGACCCCAGAATAAGAAAACCTTAGCTTTTCTTCCCTCTTGCATCTCACCATTAAGCTTTTTTTTAATTTGAGCTATCTGCTGTCTTCAAACCTTCAGCATTTTCTTTGAGCTACGCTAATCTTTCTGTAATTCCTAGTTACTTTTCTTGCATTTCCAGAATCTTGAGGCAGGCTTTTTACTTCCATTTTCTAAGTTTTTCCTTGCACATCTCCATTGTTACTTCTAAGTGTTTCACCTAATCATAGTTCTTTTTCAGTACAATTGAAGACAAAATTGCTCAATACCTACAATTTCAACAGAAGTCTGTTTATTAGCTCCAAGGTATGGATGCTGCCTTTTACCCTTTTCTTCCTCTCGCTCTCCCTCAGAAGGTCCCCATTTGGGTTGATTGCCACAGAAATGTTGCCTGATGAACATAAGACACAGCTGGTTAGTCATAGTTCATTCAGTGGTGGTTACAACTGAGATGACTTTTGGGAAGCAGTGGTTTGGCAGTGAGGAGGTACACATGAATTTCAGCTTTCATTCAACATAAAGATTCTCCTCTTCAGTTTAGAGAGGAATTGGAAACATGTGGTAACCAAGAGCTTCATACTCAAAGTATTCAGCCAAATACTGAAGTTCCATGGTTGTTCAGCAGATGTTGACAGCACTGGACTATGACAGCACATAAGCATTTCTCCTTCAAGTCATGTTTTTGCTCTTGGTTGTGATTCAATTCTATCCTGTCCTTGGTGTGATTCATTTTGATTCTGTCCTCCTTGTTTTCATTACATTCATTTTTAACTTCCAGTTTAGTGGTGCAAAAATGTCTTATTTGTGAATATTTAGCTTCCTCTGTGGCATTCCTTTCTAATTTATTTTTGGTGTCCATTTCAAACTTAACTCTGGGAGACTTTACCTGTCTTTCCTCCACATCTCTTTCCTCTCTTCTAGGTTAAAGTTTTGGGGAGGTCTGTGGTTGAAGTTATACCTACAATGTAGATTGGAACTAACTTGTAACCAAGACCTCAGAGTTATTTGTGCCTCTTTGAGCGGTAAGCTAAAACATTCTTCTGTGTATATCAAAATTGCTGAGATGAAAATCATCCTGTAATGAGACTTTCTGGTGGTCACACAAAGCAACAGAGGAGGAGAAAAATTATTAATGCGAGTAGGCTCATCTTGTGTAAAATTGTACTCCTAAAAATTGCAATCTGAGATTCATGTTTAATACAACAGCAAAATAAACACGAATTATTCAGTTAAACTTGTTTGTAGTATCATAGATTGCTTTGCGTTGGAAGGAACCTTTAAAGGTCACGTAGTCCAACCCTCCTGCACTCAACAGGGACATCTGCAACTAGAACAGGTTACTCAGCGCCCCAGACAACCTCATCTGGAGTGGTTTTGGGGATGGGCATCCTAGGCCATCTACCACCTCACTGGGACACCTGGGGCAGGGTCTTGCCACCCTCAGCATCAGAAATTTCTGCCTTCTCCCTAGTCTAATCTACCTCTCTTAGTTCAAAGCCATCACTCCTTGTCCTCTCGCAACATGCCCTGTTCAAAAGTCTGTCCCCAGCTTTCGGATCAGCCCCTTTAAGCCTTGAAAGGCCACCAGAAGGTCTCCCTGGAGCTTTCTCTTCTCCAGGCTGAACGACCCCAACTCTTTTAATCCGTCTTCACAGCAGGGGTGTTCTAACCCCCATGTCATTGTTGTGGTCTTCTCTAGACCCAGTCTAACAATTCCGTGTTCTTGTGCTAAGGATTCCAGAGCTGGGCCCGGTGCTGCAAACGTGGTTTGAACAGAACAGCAGCAGAGCTAAAGTCTCAAGGGTTTTCTTGATAGCTGTCTGCACTTCATGCATTTTAAAACAAATGGCAGTTACTGCCCTTTTCTTCCTTTGTGCTGATTTTGCAGTAATTTCTTTGTAGCCTACTTTGGGAATCTTTTATTTTACTTCCTGTCATTTTCCTATTTGTTGGTTTATCCTTGCTTGGAACATCACATTCCCCCTGACAAACAAGATACTTGTGCTCAGGAAGTGCCTTCAGATGCTTTGAAATGAGTTGGGAAGGCCCAGAACCTGCAGACCCAGCAAAATAGGACAGATCTTAGAACTGCTTCTTGCTGTTCTGTTATTACTGCTCTCTTAAAATGAAACAGTTTTTTTCATCTTCTCTTCCTGTTCTTCATTCTGGTTTGATGAGGGGAAGGGAGAGAATTTTGGCATACTGAAAAAGGCTCTCCAAATAATTGACTTAATTAAAGACAAGTATGAACGCCTTTTGTTTGGCTAGATTTGTCCTTCAACACTTGGAAGTTTGGTTGAAGCTAGTTGTGCAGAGTTCATAGGCTTTGAAATTTCTCTGCACTGTATCTAATAGCCAAAGTGAGTCTTTATCTTACTATTTTTGCTGCATGGAATGCTAAGGTGATGTGACTTTTCTTCAGTGCTTTTCAACAATCAGATTGAAGAACTGGTCTTTGCTAACCTGGAAATCTTTCTTCCTAAGAGCCTGAACTTCTTTCCAGACTCTTTACAATAAAACTCTTTCCTTGGGCTGTGAAATCACTAACGCATATCACTTGAAGTTCTCTTTGTTCTGTACTAAGGGAAATAATCAAACAGAAATTCTTGATTGAAGAAGATGCTAAGTATCTTTCTTGTTTGTGATATTATTAGCTTAAGATACAGTTTTTTAGAGAGCTCTCTGCACTGATAGGAGTTGTTTTGACATTCATGGAAATAAGATAAACAGTGGTCTGAATGAAGGAGTTTAAAATGCTGTATGTCTGGCTTTCCCTGAGCCTGGAGCTGGGTCTAAGCTGTCTTGAAGGTCATGTGGCACCCTCTTCTCCATCAAAGATTCAGAGAGGCCTTTAGGAAATAAAAGGGCAGTGTTTTCAACAGGACCTGTTGTGACAGGACACAAATGATGGGTTTAAACTAAAGGAGGAAGATTCAGACTAGATGAAAGAAAGAGTTTTGGTGCTGAGGACTGTGAGGCTGTCCCAGTTTGCCCATGGAAGTGGTGAAAGCCCCATCCCTGGAACCATTCCAAGTCAGGTTGTCTGAGACTATGAGCAACCTGCTATAGTTGCAGATGTCCCTGCCAGCTGCAGCAGGGTTGGACTAGATTACCTTTGAGGTCACTTCCACCCCAAATCGTTCTTTTGAGTCTATGATTCTGCATCTTACAATACACTGGAATGTGCTGTTCAAAGTTCAGTTTTGGGTTCTGGTATTAGAACACTTGCTGAAGATTAAGAGAGTATTGTTGAGAATAAGAACATAGGTCCTGGCCTCCCTTTGAATCTTGTTTAGCATAAGCAGAGTAATGCTGAACACAAAACACTAGCACAAGTGGTTGACATTTCCTTTGCGCTTTCTCAGAGCGCTGAGAACACACAGCAGTGATACTCCTGAGCAAGCAAACTGCACTCAGCAGGATTTTCTTTTGCTTTTCCTCTTGGCCTGACTTGACAATACATTCCAGATCTCAAACTGAACATAGTGTGTTTCACAAGTAAAAGAAAAAAGCAAAGCTACAAATAATGTTCATGGACACAAGTTCTAATCTTACTGTTCATGATTTTTTGTATTTGATATTACCATTCACACAATCACAGACAGATAGGTATTGGACGGGACCTCTGGAAGAGCAGCTTGCCCAGGATCACAATGTCCAGGTGGGTTTGGAATCTCTCCAAAGGAGACTCCACAACCTCTCTGGGCAGCCTTCACAGGTGCTCTACCTGCTCGCACAGCAAAGCCGTTCTCCCTTTTCTTCAATGGCATCTCCTGTGTCCCTTTCCAACCCTCACCATTCTGTGAATATCCTTGGTGTCTTCAGTAAAATCTACATGAAGCTTTAGACTGAAGACCTTACCTGAAATTTAAACACAGAAGAGTATCAGACTTTGGTGATTTGATGCAGAAAATGTAATGTTGGTTTTAGGATGGCTTGTAGCTTTCTTTTATGGGTATACTTTGAAGAAGTTCACATAGACATTTACCTTTCCAAGTGTCATTTGAACTGGATACTTTTTAGGGGGGGTGGTGTGTATGTATATATACACACACACACACACATATATATATATGCACACACCATACATATATATATAGTCTTTCATACATATATATATATATATATGAAAGTCTTTTTTCACCTTCTATTCTTGTTCAAAACCACAGCAAGGTCTTCATACCCACTCTTTTCTTGAAGGAAGCATCAGCTGAACTTTGTAAGGAAAACAAATAGACAATTTCTTTTGATCTGGTATAACTCCACTTCTAGAAACATTTTAATTTCACTAATTGCCACTTCAAATGTTATAAGACATTATGGCTCTGCTTCTTCATCTATGAAGGCAAAATGGGAATGTAT
This sequence comes from Pogoniulus pusillus, assembly GCF_015220805.1. Taxonomy (NCBI): domain Eukaryota; kingdom Metazoa; phylum Chordata; class Aves; order Piciformes; family Lybiidae; genus Pogoniulus; species Pogoniulus pusillus. Next base: position 20,286,068 of record NC_087264.1, on the reverse strand, counting down.
AATCTCTTTGTGGTCTCTTATTTTTGTTCTTTGCATCTTAAAAAAATCCAGTTGCCATTTGGAGAAATCCTGTAGCTAGAATTAAATGATGGTGTAAACACAGAACCATGCTGATGCCTTTCCGTGGCATGCAGCATTGCTTTTTAGCCTGCTTTCTAGGTGATTTCTCTATTTAATCTAGAGTTTCAATTTCCTTACCCAAAAAGGACCTGAGTTCATCTTTCAGTCTCTTCAGGCATTGTGCCAATAGAACTTCTGGTGCAGAAGATGGCTTATGCAGCTTTTTGTGCCAGCTGCCAAATGTTAGAATACAAGAATCTTTGCCCTAAAAAATAAATACCCCCGTATTTGCTGCTGTAACCATGCTAGAATTCAGTGAGGGGGGACTGGAACAAAAGTACAGACACATGCTGCTGGTTTTAACAGGAAAATATGTTTGTGCCTTTCTGGATGTTCTCTCCCTTAGTCAGGTTTGTATCTGCTGGGGCCAGTTCTCTTAATGTCTTTATTGATGATGTAGACAAAAGCACCCTCAGTAAGTTTGCAGGTGACCTAAAATTGGAAGGGAATGTTCATCTACTCAAGGATAGGGAGGCTTTACAAAAGGATGTCGACAAGATGGATCAATGTGCCAAGGACATCAGGATGAGATTCAGCAAGGCAAAGTGTTGGGTTGTGCCCTTGGGTCACAACAACCCCGTGAGTGCCTCAGGCTTGGGGTGGAGTGGCTGGAAACTGTCCAGTGCAAAAGGATGTTAGGGGTGTTAGTCAACAGCTGGCTGAAGATGAGCTGGTGTGTGCCCAGGTGGCCTGGATGGATCAGCAATAGTGTGGCCAGCAGGAATAGGGCAGGGATTGTCCCCCTGTATTTAGCACTGGTGAGGCCACACTTTGGAGTGAGTGTTGGAACCTCCGCCCTAAGAATGACATTGAAGGGTCTGGTGAGCAGGTGTTGTGAGAAGCGGCTGAGGAAATGAGATTTGCTTAGCCTGGAGAAAAGGAGGCTGAGGGGAGAACTTTTGGCGCTCTTCTACTCCCTGAAAGGAGATTTGAGCTAGGTGGGGGTTCCCTTCTCCCAATGAACAAGTCATAAGACAAGAGGAAATGGCTTCAAGTTGTGCAAGGAAAAACTTCATCACTGAAAGTTTTGTGACGCCCTTGAAAAGGCTGTTTGGGGAGTCACCACCTCTGGAGGGATTTCAAAGCCGTGTAGATGTGGTGCTGAGGGGCATGGTTTAGTGGTGACCTGACAATGATGGGTTAGTGGTTGGACTTGATGATCTTAAAGATCTTTTCCACCCTAAACAGTTTTAAGATTCCATGTTCAGTTTCTCTGGTAGTGGTGATTGAATCGTCCCTGCTGTTGGGTACATGAGAGTACCACACAGCGATCCAGTTATTCGGAGAAAATAGGGAATTTGTTTATCAAAGTTCACTGTGTCCAAGAAACTTAAATGTTTGTATTTTTGTCACTGGAATGAAAACAAAATCAGTGACATAACCATAGCTAGAGTCTGAAATAGTTTCCCTGGCCCCGTATGGCTAAAGGTCGGGAAGCCTCCAGAATGTTTCTTCTCACTGGAAATTACGGTCTAGGTTGCTAAATCCTGATGAGAGATGGAAGCTGTGACATGAAACCAGTCATCCACTTGCCTTTATAAAGCTAACTCTTCAAGGCCAACTAGTTTAGGATGTGATAAGGACACAAAAATATATGTAGGAGAGCAGAAATGTTTTCAAGAGCAGCACTCAGAAGGAAGTCTGTGAGCTCTTTTTAATTTCTCTTTTATTTATTCTGTTGCTTTGGAGCCTTCAAGTACTTCATTGTTGATGTTTTTGCTCTTGTGTTAGAATGTCAGTTTTCAGCCTATCCAGTTTCATTTTATGTGTAAACTAAAGTAGGAGACATCCCTTGTGTGTACTGTTGAAAAGGACCTTGGCCTTTGCCAGCAGAGTATGAAAATGCCTGAGAAATAGAACAGTTCTGCTGCTATTCCACTACTGCTGTTCCTTTTTGAGTTGATGATCACACCTGAAACTTCTTTTTAGTAGTTTGCTTTAGCTGAGGTAGGCTCTCTCTGTCCCTTCTACTCTCTCAATAAATCAGAGAATCATAGAATGGTTTGGGTTGGAAGGAACCTTCAGGATCATTTAGTTCCAACACCTTCTGCTAGACCAGATCACTCAAGGCCCCATCCAACCTGCCTTTGAACACTTCCAGGGTTGGAGCCTTCACAACTTTCCTGAGCAATCTGTTCCAGTGCCTCAACAACCTTATGGGGAAGAATTTCTTCCCACTGACTAATCTTAATCCAGCTTCTTCGATTTTGAAGCCATTAATCTTCATCCTGTCCCTCTATGACTTTGTAAAACATCCCTATCCAGGTCTCCTGTAGCTGCCTTCAAATGCTGGAAGGCTGCTGTATGGTCACCCTGAAGTCTTCTCTTCTCCAGGCTGAACAACCCCTGCTCTCTCAGCCTGAACTCTCTTGTACTCAGCCTTCTCAGCACTCTTGTGCTCCAGCCTTCTAATAGCGTTTATTGCCCTCCTCAGGCCCAGCTTTAAGAGTGTCATGTCTTTCTTGCATTAATCACACAATAACATTCTTTCTGAAAACCAGAAGGAAAATAATCACTGAAGATGGTGCTTGTGATGGAGTCAATTTCTGACTTCTAAGAAAGTGGAAAAAGTGGCTCCTGTAACATTTCTTTTGACTGGGGGAAATAGAATCATAGAACAATTTGAGTTGGAAGGGATCTCCAAAGGCCATCTAGTCCAATTCCCCTGCAGTCAGCAAGGACATCCTGCACTAATTCAGTTTGCCCAGAGCCCTGATGAGCCTGACCTTGACTATCTCCAATGATGGGGCCTCAACTGTCTCCTTGGGCAACCTGTTCCAGTGCTCCACTACCTCCACGGTAAAGATCTTTCTCCTAATATCCAACCTAAATCTCTTCTCTAGTTTAAAACCACTAACTTCTATTCAGTAATGGTTTGTATATAATTTTGTTACATACTTCAACTTGATCTCCAAAAACACCAAGCAAAAATATTTATCCAGTTTGTAAAAAAAATAAGCTGAGCTGACAAATGTGAGAAAGGCAAAGAAATACAAGGGAAACAGGACTGCCCAGATTCACAGATCACTTGCTGCACAATTTAACATTCAAGATCACGGCAAATAGACCATTCCATCTTCCTGTTCTCATCTCCATCCTTTTCCTCTCCATTGCCCTCCCTTCTCCACCATATCCACCTCTTTCTCTCCTGCACAATGCATTTTCCCCAAACTCATAACACCTGGGTTCTGGTGGAGTCTCCTCCCACCCCAGGTGTCACCACTTAGCCCTCCCTACCCACTCCCCTTTTCAATCTGGGTCTTGTTGGAGTCTCCTCCCACCCCAGATGTCACCACTTAGCCCTCCCTACCCACTCCCCTTTTCAATCTGGGTCTTGTTGGAGTCTCCTCCCACCCCAGGTGTCACCACTTAGCCCTCCCTACCCACTCCCCTTTTCAATCTGGGTCTTGTTGGAGTCTCCTCCCACCCCAGGTGTCACCACTTAGCCCCCACCCACCCACTCCCCTTTATAAGTGGCCCCAGGACAGGCAAGCCCCAAGCTTGCCCAGTTGGGCAGAAGGATCCTCTTCGGATCATCACTGGTGAGTGCTCTGTGGTGCATCACTGGGTGAATGGTGGAGGGGATTCAAAGGCCGGGGGGCCTGGTGGGCCCCCCGGCTAGGTAGGGCTAGGTCTGATGATTGCTCTGACATTGCTCATGTGATTGCTCCGACATAGCTCACGGGTGCTGGGTAAAGGGAGTGGTAACTACAATAAGTAATATTGTCCTAGGGTGGTGAGAAAATGTTTGCAACAACCAAGTTTCTTCAGTGCTACACAGGACTGGAGTGAGGAGATAATTGTAATTTCTTTAAAGTCAGAGCCTGTCTAACTATACAACTGTGGGTGACTGAAGGTAACTACTTTAAAAAATTTAAGAAAAAGAGTTGACTTTAGTTTGGCTATTAGAAGAAACACTTTCTCTGAAAGGGAGAACACTGCAAGAGGCTCCCTAGAGAGGAGATTGAACCCCCATCCCTGGAAGTGTTTCAGGCAGTCAAGAGATGCGGTGCTGAGGGACATGGTTTAGCATCAGGCTTGGTAGAGTTAGAAGAGTGGTTGAACCTGATGATCATAAAGATGTTTTCCAACCAAAATGATTCTACAGATTTGAGTCATTGTGTCCAATAGCAGGAGGCTTACAAGCAGTGGAAAGAAGCTTTCAGACTTCTTCATGATGTGGCTTGGTTTTGTGGTTGAGGCTTTGAGGTTTGGTTTGGTTGTTTGGGTTTTTTTAGTTGTCTGTAATTATTATTATTATGGCTTTTGTTCTAACAAGTTTCTTGATTATACGAGGGAGGAAGAGATGACACTGGGATTGCACTCACTTCTTCAGTAAATCTCTCACCATCCATCACAGTCATTTTTAAAAAACTTTTCTTGCTGGAGAAGTTGTCCTTCTCCCAGTGCAGCCCACATCACTCCAGAAAGATGGAAATTATTTCACAAACTTCCTTCCAACATCTGTGGGAGGGAGGAACTGAATGAAGTGAGATAATGTGAAGAGAAGAGGAGATTCTGCTGTCTTATCTCTTGTCCAGTTTGCATTCAGAAGGCCTGACCATCCCACCATAAACTAGTCTAACGAGCAAGGATAGTTTTGGCACAGATGATGTGGTAACATCAGCCTCAGGGTGTGCAGAATGACCCCGTGTACAGCTAAGGGCTTATGCAGGATGCTGTGTGAGTCCAGCTTTTCTGTTTTCTTCTCTTGCCAGTGGCACTTTCTTGGGCACTATTGCATGACTTGAGGCAGAGTGGCTGGAAAGCTGCCTGGTGGAAAAGGACTTGGGGGTGTTGGTCAATAGCTATCTGAAGGTGAGCCAGTGTGTGCTCAGGTAGCCAAGAAGGCAAACAGCATCCTGGCCTGGATCAGCAATAGAGTGAACAGCAGGAAAGGGCAGTGATTGTGCTCTTGTGTTCAGTACTGGCAAGGCCACACCTTGAGTACTGGGTTCAATTTTAGACCACTCACTCCAAGAAAGATATTGAAGTGCTGGAGTAGGTCCAGAGAAGGGCAGCAAAGCTGGTGAAAGGTCTGGAGAACAGGACTGGTGAGGAGCAGCTGAGGGAACTGGCATTATTCAGCCTAGAAAAAAGGAGGGTGAGGGGAGACCTTCTTCCTTGCTACAACTCCCTAAAAGAGAGTTGGAATCTGGTGAAAGCTGGTCTTATGTCCCTAGTGTCAAGTGATAGGACAAGAAGAAACAGCCTCAGGTTGCACCAGGGAAGGTTTAGGCTGGACATGAACAAATTTCTTCCCTAGAAAGGCATGTCAAGCTCTGGGAGAGGCTGCCCAGGGTAGCGGTGGAGTCTTCATCTGTGGAGGGATTTCAAAGCTGTATAGATGTGGTGCCGAGGGACGTGGTTTAGTGGTGACCTTGCAGTGCTGGGTTAACAGTTTGACTCAATGATGATAAAGGTCTTTTGTAACCAAAACAATTCTGTGATTCTGTAACACTCAGAACAGCATAGTTCTGACTTTCCCTGTCCCTCCTCTCTTGGTTTACCTGATCCCATTACTGTTCTTGAGTGATTGAAGCTTTGTTGATATTCAGTGACTTTTCTGGATAGTTGTAATTTGTGGAAAAAGAAATATCCCTGGGAGGTTTGGGTTTATTTTGTAGATGAATAGGTCATCAAAATTACTTGATTCATCCAAACTATTGATGCAGCTCTAATAACCTATTGACAGAAACTGTCAATTGCATGAAGCTGTGACATTTGTGATGTCAGCTCTGTACACAGCAAATTGAAACAATGAGAGCACCTTCATCTTTTAAATCTCCAGGGGTGAAGACTGCTGGCTGTGGGCAGCCTGTTCCAGGGCTTGACAGCTTTTTCAGGGGAAGAAGTTTCTCCTCATGTCCAACCTAGACCTCTCCTGGTGCAACTAGAGGCCATTTTCTCTTCTGGTGCTTGTTACCTGGGAGAAGAGACCAGCCCTCACCTTGCTCCAGCCTCTTCTCCTACCACTGTGGAGAGCCAGACGGTCTCCCCTTAGCCTCTTCTTCATCTGATCTAGTTGGAGGTTTCCCTGTTCACTGCAGCAGGGTTGGATAAAATGATCTTTAGGGTCCCTTCCAACCCAGTGCAATGTGTGAATCTGTGAATCCCTGGCACGCTAATGATGTCTCTAAATGAGAAAGCAAAGCTGCTTTGACTGTCTGTGAACAGAGCTGCCTAGTGGATCTGGAGTTGGAGGAGAGTGAAACAAGCGAGACTTACAAAGACAGAGTTGTTGTAACCTGATTGTGCTTTTATACTAGAAAACAAGTGCCCACACCATAAACACCATGCTCAGGGTATTGTTCAGAGTCCAGAGTGCCTCAGGTGGTGGTGGTGTAGTTGACTTTGTACATCATGTTGGGTTTGGCTATGAGCAGCAAGACTAAACAGCACTCTGCCTTTTTTTTGTTTGGGGATTTTTTTAGGCATTGGTAGAGTCGCTGCTACATCTTTAGGAAACCTAACAAATCATAGTTCTGAAGATTTACCTCTTCCTCCTGGCTGGTCAGTGGATTGGACTATAAGAGGAAGGAAATACTATATAGATCATAACACTAACACGACTCACTGGAGCCATCCACTCGAGCGAGAGGGACTGCCTCCAGGATGGGAGAGGGTTGAGTCAGCAGAGTTTGGAGTCTATTACGTCGATCACATCAATAAAAGAGCTCAGTATAAACACCCTTGTGCTCCCAGGTAAGCCATCTGTCCATTTCTCTGCTTGGGTGTTTGTTAAGACAGTGGAACTGGGTTTGTCTTGCATGTAATGTGCCAAGAAACTTATTTTTAGACATAAGCTTTACTCAAGATGTAATTGTTGGGAGTTTGTCTCATCAGTTACTATCTTAAGCTTAGAAATAGGATATTCTTCCTAACTCCCTGAAACAAAGCAGCTATTCTCCACCTTGCTGAGAGCAGAACTGAACTGTAGACTGAGAAGAAACTTGATCTGATATTTCAGGAGACTGACTAAACAGCACACACCATCTGAAACATGAATTGAGTCTTGTCTAGAGGGAAAATAATGGTCAGGATTTAAAGGAAAAGTAATGGCCAGGATTGAGAGTGGGAGCAGGGCTGAGAATTGAGAGGGGGAAGAGGGCCCCAAATTTAGAGGGGGATCAGGGCTCTGAATTTAGAGGGGGATCAGGGCTCTGAATTTGGAGGGGGAAGAGGGCCCCAAATTTTGTGAGGGAACAGGGCTCTGAATTTAGAGGAAAAGTAAAGTTACACCAAATCTAACAGTTAATCTACCCAAAAGAGTTTTTTAACATGTGACAAAAAAGGAGGCTGTCCTTTGCCACAGATGGAATAACTCTTAGCAGCTGCTGCCTGACTAAATTTATTTCAACATATTAAATGGTGGATTATTTGGCTGCATCATTATTTGCCTTTGAAATCTTTTTAAAGCATCTCATTCTTTTGCCCTGCTTTAGCATCCTTGAAACAGGCAGTAGGTGAGCAGGTCTGAGGTGAGTTTTGGTGTGCTGACAGCAGTGACAGAGCTGTGGCTGGAGTGAAGCACAGAAATAGCAACAGAGAAATGCTCTTAGTGAGGAGCTGCCAAGGCAACACTCCCTGTCCAGTTGCAACATCAGCCTTTGTGTGTTCACATTAACAATTTAATGATACCAGTGTGTGGAAGGTACCAGTTGGGGGGTCACAAGTTATCTCTGTCTTCTTTGTGCAGTGTTCCCCGTTATGACCAGCCTCCTCCTGTGACTTACCAGCCACAGCAAGCTGAAAGAAGCCAACCTCTACTGGTCCCTGCAAATCCCTACCACACTGCTGAGATCCCAGACTGGCTGCAGGTCTATGCCAGGGCTCCTGTCAAGTGAGATTTGCTTTTTTTCACTCTGCATTTCACAATTCATACACATAACCAAGAAGGAAAACAAATGCACTGCGTCCAGTTCTGGGCTTCTCAATTCAAGAGAGATATTGAGGTACCTGAGTGTATCCAGAGAAGGGCAATGAAGCTGGTGAGGGGCCTGAGGAGAGGCTGAGGGAGCTGGAGATGTGCAGCCTGCAGAAGAGGAGGCTCAGAGGTGACCTCATTGCTGTCTACAACTACCTGAAGGGAGGCTGTAGCCAGATGGGGTTGGTCTCTTCTGCCAGGCACCCAGCAACATAACAAGGGAACAGAGTCGCAGGTTGTGCCAGGGCAGGTCTAGGCTGGATGTTAGGAGGAAGTTCTTTCCAGAGAGGGTGATTGGCATTGGAATGGGCTGCCCAGGGAGGTGGTGGAGTCACCATCCCTGGAGGTGTTCAAGCAAAGCCTGGCTGGGGCACTTAGTGCCATGGTCTAGTTGATTGGATAGGGCTGGGTTGGTCTGGAGGAGCTTGGAGGTCTCTTCCAACCTGGTTCTATGATTCTGTGATTCTTTCCTAATCACATAAAAGGGTGGTGAGACACTTGAAAAGATTGCCCATCCCAGGAGGTGTTGAAGGTCAGGTTGGATAAGGCTTTGAGCAATTTGGTCTAGTGGAAAGTGGGGGGGTTGGAGCTAGCTGATCTTTAAGACCCTTCCAACCCAAACTGTTCTATGAATCTATGAATAAGAACTGTTCCTGATAGTGTGCAGCAAAGATGTGCCAGATGTTCCTCTCTTCAGTTCAATTTCTTTCAGACATTACTGAAACCATCACAGTCCTCTTTGCAGATATGTGACTTGCAGAGTAATAGCAGCCTTATTGGAAGGGGGCTACAGGACACCTGGAGAGGGAGATTTACAAAGGTGTGGAGTGATAGCAGAAAGGGTGATGGCTACAAACTGAAAGAAGCTGGATGTAAATCAGACATAATTCTTCCCCACGAGGATGTCAAGGCACTGAAACAGATTGCTTAGAGAAGTTGTGGAGGCTCCAACCTGAAAGTGTTCAAAGTCAGGTTGGATGGGGCCTTGAGCAATCTGGTCTAGTAGGAGATGTCCCTGCCCATGGCTAGGGGTTGAAACTTGATATGCTGGAGGTCCTTGCAAAGCACAACTTCTGTGATTCTTTGATAGTCGAGAGTCAAAGACAAGATTTACTTGCAGTGTATTTGTGAAAACAGCAGCACATGCTTATAAAATGTGGGAAGTACTTGTAGGGTGTTAACTTCCTAATGTTTCTTTTCCTTCCATTTGAAAAAGACAGACATGTTTTCCTCCACACCTAAGAATTTTGAATACAGACCAAGATCTGTCTCTCTAGTCAGGAATTTTAATAGGAGAGCTTCTCAATGCTGATTGATACCTAAAATGAGAGAGTCAGAAGGATGGAGCCAGGCTTTTTTCAGTGCCCTGTGACAAGACAAGTGGTGACCTTATTGTGGCCTTCCAGAATCTGAAGGAGGCCTACAAAAATAGCTGAGGAGGGACTTTTTAGGCTATCAGGGAGCGACAGGACTGGGGGGAATGGAGCAAAGCTGGAGATGGGTAGGTTCAGGCTGGATGTGAGGAGGAAGTTGTTGAGCATGAGAGTGGTGAGAGCCTGGAATGTGTTGCCCAGGGAGGTGGTTGAGGCCCCATGCCTGGAGGTGTTTAAGGCCAGGCTGGCTGATGCTGTGGCCAGCCTGATCTAGAGTAGGGTGTCCCTGGCCATGGCAGGGAGGTTGGACCTAGATGAACCTTCCAACCCTGACTGATTCTTTGATTCTAAGACTCGGGAACAGTGGTCATGAACTGGGACCTAGGAGGTTCCATCTGAACACGAGGAGGAAAATCCTTTGCTGTGAGGGTGCTGCCGCCCTGAAGTAGGTTTTTATCACAGCCTACTAAAGAAATGCCTGATAATCTTGCTTAAATTGCCTGAAATTTGTTTCTCAGGCTGCAAGAGAAGCACCAACAAGAGCCCACACAACACCGGGTGAAATATTGAAAACAGCATGATCTGGATGTGCCAACGACCTAAATAATGAACCAGAGCTGCAGCCAAAAGCTAGCAGTGTTTCTAGGAAGCAAGTCCTCCTGTAGGTTACAGGAACTTGTTGTGTCTCTGGTGCAGACATGTACTGGTGGATTTTAACCCAGTTTAAATCTTTTTGGGCTGCTGGCAAGCCTAGTAGCCACAAAAAGTAATAAATTCATTACATTACAGTTATTAGAAACAGATAAAAAAGGATTTTTTGGTGGAATCATAGAATCAAGCAGGTTGGAAGAGACCTCCAAGCTCATCCAGTCCAAGCTAGCACCCAGCCCTAGCCAATCAACTAGACCATGGCACTAAGTGCCCCAGCCAGGCTTTTCTTAACACCTGCAGGGATGGTGACTCCCCTGAAGCCACTGAAGGACTAAATCTGCAATTAAAGACTGACCTGCTCAGTGCAGCAAAACTTAATTTCTGTATATTTTCCTTACCAAAAAAAGGTCATTATTTCACAAGTATTAAAAAGTAACTGTTTAAAATTTCTCTTCTGCAGAGCTGCATCCCCTAGAAAGCAGAATTAGTTTCATTGTGCTGGCTTCACTTTTTGTCTTGGAGAAGATTCCCTGCTCCTACAGCATTGTTCCTTTGGAAAAAAAAGAGTGTTTAGTGCCACTTAGATTTTTAGTTAAAAGTTCACAGAACAATGGGATCTCAACGTTGGTGGGGGTCAGAAGGGACCTCTGGAAATCTTTAAATGAAGAACTCCAGGAAAAATATTCATAGAATCAGTCAGGAGTTGGAAGGGACCACAAGGATCATCTAGTTCCACACACCCCCTGCCCTGGGCAGGGACACCCTACCCTGGAGCAGGCTGGCCAGAGAGAAGCTTAAGAAGAAGCAGCTTCACAGGGCAGAAGCTTAAGAACCCTGATATTACAGACAGGAATGCTCAGTCCAACTCTAAAAGTGGAAAGATGCAGCTCTGGCCTCTTCAGAGCACTCGGTAACCCTGCACCCATTTCACTAGGCTCAGAGCATGCAGCAGCACAGCTTTCTTTATCCTGAGACTAAAAGGCAAAGGTCTTTTAATCACAGTGCCAACAAGACAGGTCCTAGCCTTTCCAGGCAGAGAGCAGCCAGCCCTGTGGCATCCTTCTGATCATCTAGTCTAAGCCCTCTGTTAAAGCAGGGTCGCTCATAGCAGGGTGCTCAGGATCATATCTAGGAGGGTTTGGAGTCTCTCCAAAGGAGAATCCACAACCTCTCCGGGCAGTCTGCTCCAGGACTCCAGCACCCTCACACCAAATAATTTTTTCCCATGTTCAAATGAAACCTCTTGGGTTCCATTTTGTGCCCATTACCCCTTGTCCAGTGATAGACTGGGCACTACTGAAAAGAGTCTGGCTCCATTGCCTTCCACCCTTTAGGTCTCGATGAGCATTTAGAAGATCCCCTCTCAGGCTGATCTTCTCCAGACTGAATAGCCCCAGGTCTCTCAACCTTTTCTCCTCACAGGGGTGTTCCAGTCCCCTCAGCATCTTTATAGCGTCCACTGGACTCTCTCTGCTAGTTCCCTGCCTTTTTTGAACTGAGGAGCCCAGAACTGGACCCAGTCCTCCTGATGTGGCCTCACGAGGGCAGAGCAGAGGGGCAGGAGAACCTCCCTCAATCTGCTGGCCACACTCTTCTTAGTGTACCCCAGGAGCCTGTCCTTATGGCCACAAGAGCACACTGCTGGCTCACAGTGAGCTTGTTGTGCACCAGCACTGCGAAGTGCTTCTCTGCAGTGCCCCTTTCCGTCAGGGTAACCTCTCACCTGTACTGGTGCAGGACTCTACGCTTGCCCTTGTTCAGTTTCATGAGGTTCCCCTCTGCCTAGCTCCCCAGCCCGGGCAGGTCTCACTGAATGCCAGTACAGCCTGAGGGGGTGTCAGCCACTCCTCCCAGTGGTGTACCATCAGGAAACTGGCTGAGGGTCCACTCTGTCCTTCCATCCAGGTCACTGATGAAAATCCTGCTGGTGTGGTTCGTGGTCAGTGGGAAAGAAGCTAAGCTGGAAAGGTGGTGGTCATGTAGACTCAATAATCAGGTGCTTACAGCCATAGTTGTGCTTGGCAGATCTTCAAAGGCTGTCTGTCTGTCCTGGGAGTTTGATCTCTGCACTGACAAACAGTTGCAGTTTCATTGTCCTTGCACTGGACCTCGCAACACTGGGACTTTGAGCAGAATAAAGCCCTGTTAAAGTGCCCATTGTAGACCAAGGCTCAGATCAAACAAAGTTCTGGTTAGAGCTGGCCTGGGCAATTGTTATTTTTTCTCACCTTCTGCAGCTTGTCCTATTCCTGCAATTGGCCAGCCCCCACACCAGGGCACTCTGCTGCTCAGGTCCCCATTCTAGGGCCAGCATGAGCCCCACTCTCCACATCCCTGCTCATTTTGGGGTGATATTCCTCAAGTTCTCTCACACAAGGTTCTTCAAGCTCAAGTAGTCTGAGGTTAGCCCAGATATTCCCACTAGTGTTCCCTCTGAGCCTTGGGCAGTGTGTGTGTCTCTCAACCAGGCAGGTCTTCCTGGCTGCAAGCTGCTGTCACCCTGACAGTGTCCTCCAGCCATCATGCTGAGGTGGAAGGAGACCACCTTTGGTGCATCTCCAGATCTCTGAAGTTTTTAAGCCTGTGTATATAGGTCTGCAGTGGGGGCTGCTGACATGTGACTGATGGTGCTGGCTAGCATGAGCCATGTCTTCATTGTTTGTCCACATGGGCTTCAGAGCCTGAGCTACTGTGCTGCATGTTGCTCACCCAAACAGAGTCTTGGCCCAGAGTCTTGGGGTTTTCCTGAATTATTTCAATTGCTGACTCCTTGAGGAACATCCTGAATTTCAGCACCTCCTGCTTAAGTACTTAGGAGACCTGGCTCTCTACAACTCCCTCAAAGGAGATTGGATCCAGGTGGGGGTTGGTCTCTTCTCCCTAGTAACAAGTGAGAGGAATTGGCTTCAAGCTGCACCAAGGGAGGTTTAGCTTGGACACAAGGGAAAAAAATCTTCCCCAGAAGGGTTGTCAAGGCCTGGAAAAGGCAACCCAGGGAAGTAGTAGAAGATTCATCCATGGAGAAACTGAAAAGCCTTGGAGATGTGGTGCTGAGGGAACATGGTTTAGTGGTAACCTGACAGTGCTGGGTTAATGTTTGGACTCAATAATCTTAAAGATCTTTTCCAGCCTAAATAAAACAATTATTTTATTCTCTTAATAGAAGTTAACATAAAAAGGCCATGGTTCATAGAATCACAGAATTCTTTTGGTTGGAAAAGACCTTTAAGGTCATTGAGTCCAAACATTAACCCAGCATTGCCAGGTCACCACTAAACCATGTCCCTCAGCACCACATCCACGGGACTTTAAAATCCCTCCTGAGATGGGCATGCCACCACTGCCCTGGGCAGCCTGTTCAGGGGCTTGACAACAATTTCAGTTTTCAACCTAAACCTCTCCTGGTACAACTCGAGGCCATTTCCTCTCTTGTTCCTTGGAAGGACTGACTCCCACTTCACACCAGCCTCCTTTCATCCAGCTTCTGTAGAGTGCCTCTGTTGGTCTATGGCCAAGTATTTCGCTTGCAGGTGACTCATACCAGCTTCAGTTTGGTCTGTGTAGCCTTCTACACAAAGGAGCTGGTAAAACCCAACCTTGGTGGTAGTTGTGGCCAGATGGACTCGTGTGCCAGGGGCAGGAGATTTGACAGCTGTCTGCTCAGAAGTGGTCACTTTCACCAGGGCTGTCTGCCAGGAACAGATGCTCTTCATTCCTCAGTGCTCCAAGGCCAGAAGTACTGCTGGGGCTGGGTGTGTCAGTGCATGACAATAACACCTGTGGCATGGTAGCCATCTCCTTCCACCACATTTCCCTCTGTGTCACATTGCCTGGAATGCTGCTGCTCAGGGTTTTTCTTGGCCCTTTTGGGAAGATGAAGGGGGTTGTTTTTGTAAGCTCTTCCTTTGGTGAGGGTGTCTTATGTTAGTTCATGCTCTCATTGAGTCCAGCCAGCCTGGGCATCCTTCACCAAAGGGTTCATACAATCATGGAATTGTTGTTTTGGCTGGAAAAGACCTCTAAGGTCCTCAATTGCATTTATCAGCCCAAGAGGCCTGTGGCTGTTAAATCTTGACCCACGGTGCCATGTACACAGGTTTCTTGCATGCCTCCAGAGATGGTGACTCCACCTCCCTGGGCAGCCCGTTCCAATGTCTCCCTACTCTTGCAGGAATGGTATTTTTCCTAATATCCACATTGGCTATGAGGATTAGGAAGGGGCCTGGAGCATCTCTGTGAGGAGGAAAGGCTGAGAGAAGAGCAGCCTGAGAGGGGATCTGATCAGTGCTCAGCAAAAGCTACAGGATTGGGGGCAAGATGATGGGGCCAGACTCTTTTCAGTGACAGGTTGGACCTGATGATCTTAGGGATCTGGTTAGACTCCATGACTTTGGGGATCTGCTTGGACTCGTTCTTGAGGGTCTTTCCCAGCCTAAGCAATTCTCTGACTGTGATATCTTCAGCTTGCACACCCCAGTGGCAGGTAGGAGTCATCTGGCTGGGATCAGCCTTTAAGAATTACCACACAAACTGCTGTCTGTCGACCTGTAGCTGATTCTCTTTTCTATCCCAATCAGATACGATCACATTCTAAAGTGGGAGCTCTTCCAGCTGGCTGACCTGGACACCTACCAGGGGATGCTGAAGCTGCTCTTCATGAAGGAACTGGAACGCATCGTGAAGCTGTACGAGGCGTACCGGCAGGCCCTGCTCACCGAGCTGGAGCACCGCAAGCAGCGGCAGCAGTGGTACGCCCAGCAGCATGGCAAGAATTTCTAAGCTCACAACTCCTCCTTTTTTGGTCGTTTGGGTTTTTTTTTTTTTCAATAGACTTTTCTGAGGACACTTCAGAGCTTTAAAAAGGTTTTGTTGGGGGTTTTTTCCACACTTAAACCCTATGAAAAACCTGCTTTTTTTTTTGTGGAGAAGGCAGCTTATTTTTGTTGATGTTGCACCTTTGTTATTACCCTCTTTGAATATTTTTCTACCCGTTCAAGGTGTTGTTTATATATAAAGATGAGAAATGTTTGTTAATCTTTTTTTTCCATACCAGAGCTAGTTTGTTATTCCCAGAAAACCAGCCCAGAGGTTCCATCAGAACCTTGCTACTGGTTTTCTTTTTTCTAGCTGTGTTATTAAGAAGCTGACTTATTTTTTAAAGGGCAATAGATGCAAGTTAGGGAGAAACCTCTGGAATTTGAAACATTGTTCACATCCAAATCAATATTTCCCTGTTATTTCCCTTGGGATTTTTGTATCCCTCAGGACAGAGAGGTCTGCTCTTTGTTTACAGCTTTAATGTACAGAACGTTCAACACTGTTCCTTTCAGCAACCAGCCAGAAGCAGATTTCATCAATCTGAACCAAGTGCTTCACAAAAACGAGCTCCAAGTTGCCTTATTTTTTACTCTTGACATGTTACTACTTGAGATTTACTACTGGTTTTCAACAGCAATTCCTCAGAGGGGAACTAACTTCTTAAAGACCAAGATCTCTTAAAGACCAAGAGTTCTAAGCAAGCTTCCCACAGGTTTTTTTGATGATGGGAAGGGAACATCTGTCCAACAGTGTTGTCCAACTGGGGGTACCTCACCATGGCCAACAAGGAAGGGCTCTTAATAATAATTGCTGGTTTTCAAATAAAGCTTTCTTACATGGGGAACAGTTTCAATTGTAGTTATCCTCTCCAAATGGTTCATTGATTACCCCAAGCTGTTATTTATGGTTTCTTCTTAGTGCAATAAGCATTGTTAAAGAAAAAAACAAAGACATTTCTTGTAAACCCTCTTAATCCAATAAAATCGTTTTGTTTAATGAACAAAGGTTTTGTCCAGAGGATTCATTTTTTTTAATCATAGAGTACATTAGGTTGGAAGGGACCCTGAAAGGTTGTTTTGTCCAACCCCCCTGCAGTAAGCAGGGACATCATTTAAGCTTGAGGAGGGTAGATTTAAACTGAACATTCTTTATAGTGAAGGTGGTGGAGACACTGGAACAGGTTGCCCAGGGAGATCATGGATGCTCCCTCCCTAGAGGGGGGCAAGGTGGTATGAGGCCTTGAGTAACCTGGTCTAGTGGAAGGTGTCCCTGCCTATGGTGAGGGGTTGGAACTGGATGAACTGTAAGGTCCCTTCCAACCCAAACCATTCTATGAATCTCCATCTAGATGAGGTTTCTCAGGGCTCTATCAAGCCTGACCTTGAATGTCTCCAGGAATGGGCCTTCAACCACATCTCTGGGCAACCTGTTCCAGCATCTCACTACCCTTAGTGAAGAGTTTCCTCTTAATGTCCAGTCTGCCCTGCTCTAGTTTGAAACTGTTGTCCCTTGTCCTATCGCTACACGTCCTTCTAAACAGTACAACATTGGATCAAATGTTCTTATGAGCAACCAAAAGTTCCTCACTGAAAGGGTACTCAAAACACTGAAGCAGGCTGCCTGGGGAGGTAGTGGAATTCCCATCTCTGGAGGTGCTTAAAAGATGCAGAAATGTGCTGAGGGACATGGGTTAGCACCAGCCTTGGGTAGTTAGAGAATGGTTGAACTCCGTGATCTTAAAGGGTCTTTTTGAACCAAAATGACTTTATGATTCAAAACACCTGATGGTGGTGGTGGTGAACATACTGTGAAGCCAAGAGTGGCTTTGAGTTGTGGATGCAGTGATCCAGGTGAGTGCAGCAAGGGGATTTGGCCTGCGGTGAGGATGTTCCTGCTACCCCTTGAATAGCCACTGATGGCTACACCACCAACTGGAGGCCCAAAGGAAACCAAGCCTGTACCAAACTCAAGAAGCAGACACTCCCAGCTCCTTGGTCAGTAACTTCATCCTTCTTTTAGGAACCAAACACAAACTTTAATTGCTCTGACACTGTAAGAATAGAGCTGTGGGACACACCATCTATGCTCAATAATGGATCTATATGTACAGAAATAACAGTGAGACTTCTCCAGTACATGAACCAAGTGATGCTTCCCGCACGAGGTGGGTCACAAAGCACAGCAGAAGTGCCCTTAACAGGTTTGGAGAAAGCATGTTAATACATTTTTTTTATGATGCTTATGTCATTAAATAGTTAATTGGAAGGAAAACAAAAGAGAGGTTGGTTACATGTTATAGCAACTTGCTCAGAGGTCTGAAAAATGAGTTGGTTTTTGAATAAGCAAAGGTCTGGAAGAGTTTTTAGTTGTGGTATCATGTAATTAGTTGTAAATTTCTGCAGTGACCTCGTAACTAATGAAGAAGGGGGAAATAAGGCTTCATAACTGAGCTGGGAGGGAGGCTGTCACAAATTAAAAGCACTTTTGTTGTCGCAGCAGTGCCAGTATGTACAAATCAACAACAGAAACCATGCTGAGGTCACCCCCTCAAACACTCTGAGGTCTCCACCAGACGTGGGCTTTGTTCTTCGCTCTGTTGGGTGGCAGCAGCTTGTGATGGGACACGAGGACGAGAGTGTGGAGCAGAGATGTCCACGCCGCCTCCTCCATGCATCTCAAACCCCTTTAGAGCTTCTTCCTGTCGGAGGCCTCGGCGGGCTGGGCTCTCTGTGCGGGGAAGGCGTGGTGATACAAGTGCCGGTGGGTCGCGGCCGCGCTGTACAGTTTGTACAAAGCCTGCGGGGAGAGAGGGAGGGGAAGAGGGGAAGCAGGTCACATCCCAGCCGTGCTGCCGGGGACATCTCTCTGCCTTCAGGCTGCAGCAGCAGGTTCAACCCAGTCACGCCTGGTTTGTTTTGAGCACCAGCTCTTGGCTGTTGTCAAGCATCCAACAGGGAGAATAAAGATCAGTGATTCACGGATTTGCAAATGTGCCAGTGGTGGGAGGAGCACCCTTGGGCTGCAATAAAGCAAGGACTGCCTGGAGTATGAGTAAAGGACTCGGGTTCAGGGCCTCTGTGGGCTTTATAAAATCACAGGACAGTTTGGATGGGAAGGGACCTTTCAAGGTCACCTAGTCCGACCTCCCCCACAGGCAGCAGGGACATCTGCAACTACAGCGGCTTGCTCAGAGCACCAACCAACCTCACCTGGAGTGGTTCCAGGGATGAGGATTCTACCACCTCACTGGGACACCTGGGACAGGGTCTTGCCACCCTCAGCATCAAAAATTTCTTCTTTCTCTCTAGTCTGAATCTCCCTCTTCTGGGTCAAATCATCACCCCTTGTCCTGGCACAACAGGTCCTGCTGAAAAGTCTGTCCCCAGTTTTCCAGTCAGCCCCTTTAAAGTCCTGAAAAGGCCACCAGGAGGTGTCCCTGGAGCTTTCTCTTCCTCAGGCTGAAGAACCCAAATGTTCACAGCAGAGGGCCTCCAGATCTCCCATCACTGCTGTGACCTACTCTCTGGTCTCACTCCCAACAGGTCCAAGTCTCTGCTTGAGGATGAGGACCCTAGACCTGGCCCCAGCACTGCAGGTGGGGTCTCAGCAGAGAGGCAGAACCCCCTCCCTCCATTTGCTGTCCATGCCACTGAGGAATCTGCCCAGGCCATGCCTGGCCCTGGGCTGTGAGCACATGGTGCCAGCTCACGTCCAGCTTTTCACCCACACCAGCACCCCCAAGTCCTCCTCAGCGCTGCTCTTCCACAGGGAGTTTTAATTGGCACACTCAGCATTTTGGTTTACACCAGCAGGCCGATGAACAGCACCACACAGAGGGCTTTGCTCTGCAGTGGGCACCTCCTCTGATCAGCTTTCAGGTGACTGCAGGTTCTTTTCCTCCTCGTTTTACTGTGTGCCATTTGTACCCGAGGTTGTAGCCAAGGCAGCTGGGGCTGTCTGTGCGTGTGCTGGGATTTTTGAGGGACTGTAGAGGACCAGAGGAGGAGACTTCATGCAGCTTCTCTGTGCTCTGTCCTGGAAAACTGCCATCACAGAATGGCTTGGGCTGGAAGGGGCCTTGAAGATCATTTAGTTCTAACCCCACTGCCATGGTCACGGACTCCTTCCACTCAAGGCTTCATAGAACCTGGCCCTGCACACCTCCAGTGAGGAGGCCTCCAGAACCTGCCTGTGCAGCCTGTTGCAGTGCCTCCACCATCACTCATCTCCAAACCCTACCTAGGCCACCTTGCAGCAGTCTGTGCTCTTTAAGGCTTTTGCTTGGTGCCAAACCAGTCCCAGAGCTCTGGGTTTACTGGGCAGCCTTGGCTCCAGACTGCAGCAGCAGCAAAGGCCACGGTCTGCCTCTTGCTCTTGCACAAGCCGGAGCAGAGCCCACAGACCCAGAGGTCAGCAAGCTTCCAGCTGCTGCTCAGCTCTTGTGGCACAGTGAAGAAGCAGAGTGGCCATGCTGGGATGGCTGCTGGGGGAATGGGTTCATTTTTAACTGCTTTTGGGTGGGGTTTTTTTAGGTTACCCTTTGGAACTGTGGGAGCATCTCCAGCTTGCTTTTAAGAGGAACTTAATTCAGTAACTGACACTGACAGATGGAGCTGTCAGGCTTTGGTGACACAATGAAAGGTGGAGCTGTCTTTTGTCACATGGCAGCAGGCTACAGTGCTGGGCTACGTGCAGAGTAGCAAGGATGCTTTTTTCCAGTTTAATTAGCTGCTGCTGCTGAGGGCTCCTGCTGGTTGTCCACCCAGGTTTCCCTGCAGGGTTGCACCACCAGGCCCCCCTGTGGAGCTGTTCCACTCCTAATCAGGGTGAGAGGGGTAGCAGGATGGTAGGGGTTGAAAGGAAACCTCCAGAGATCCAGTACTGGGCATTCTGCCCCAGTTAGTGGCTGGGGAGATACAATGTGCCTCCCAGGCTCTGCCTTTGGCTTTCTCAATCCAGTATGGGGTGGGCTTGGCCCAAAACACACCCCCTGGCACTTTCAGCAGCACAGAGAAGCCTTGCCAAGTCTGGTGGCTGCTGGGGCAGGAGCCTGCAAGGTTAAAGGTTCGACTCAATAATCTTAAAGGTCTTTTCCAACTTAAATGATTCCCTAATTCCCTGAGTGCCATGGGTCAGTTAATGAGAAGGGTTAGGCACCAGGTTGGACTCGAGGATCCTAGAGGTCTTTTCCAACCTGGTTAATTCTGTGACACATCCACAATTGGTGCTACAAAACCAAGCTGAGGCTTCAGCTGGACCTCTTGACACACCAGTAAAATCCCCAAACAGAACTGAAGGGAGAAAGATGAAAATTCCCAGAGTAACAAACACATTCCCCACTCAAATCTCTCCCTCTCTTGGCTTCCAGCACCTCCTGGAGTGCAGTGCCCACCTTTAACCCTTTTCCCCCAGGATCACAGGGAGCAAGCAGAGCCCAGCTGCTGGTGGGTGTCTTGGTGCAGGGTCAGGCTGCCACCAAATCCCTCACAGCCCCATGTCCTCTGCAAGCCCAAAGGTGGCTGAAACATGCATCTGGGTCTGAGATGCTGCTCCCCAGGTGGCCACATGCGGAGAAGAAGAGCCACTTACCTCATTTGTGCTTCCCTGGGGGAGAGGCATTGGGGAGAAAAAGGGGAGAAGGAAAGAAAACAAAAGAGCATCTCTGTGTATCAGACATGTCCATGGGAGCACACAGGGCCACAGCCACTCGGTGCCACCACATTCCACGGGCTGGGGGGCTTGTTCTGCACAGGTTGAGCCTCTTGTAGGACACCACATGGCCTCATCCAGCCCTCCTGCAACTGGTCCCACCACCACGGGGCACTGAGAGCTCAGCATGTGCAAACACACCCAGGGCACTCAGATGCCAGCCCTGTGTATCTCAAAGGGCAGAGTCATGCTGATGCCTGCAGCAGGGCTGCTGGGACACAATCAGTCACACTGGGCCAGAACTTTCTGGAGAGGCCTTTCCTCCCAATTGAAATGCCAGGCCTGCACGGCCCATGGGGCCCAGCCAGCAGCTGCAGGCACTTTAACCTCTTTTGTACTTCCCAGCTGTTAAGTGGACATCTCTGGCTGTGTCCTGGTCTTGCTTAAACCACTCCCTACATTGGTCATGCAGAGCCACGGGCAAATCACACTGCAGCATGGTGCCAGGGCACCTGGCAAGTGTCCCCAAGCAAAGGGGGTACTGTGAGGTTTATGGTGGATGGTGAGGATGGGGTAGCCAGGATGAAGTCACACAAAAGATGGGCTGCCTCTCAGAGGCATCAGCCAACTCATTTGGAAGGCTTCCAGCTTAATTTCATTGATTCCTAGATTCACAGAATGGTTTCAATTGGAAGGGACCCTCAGGACCATCCAGTTCCAACCCTCCTGCCACAGGCAGGGACACCGTCCTCTAGTCCAGGTTCCTCAAGGCCTCATCCAACCTGGCCTTGAACACCTCCAGAGAAAGGGCATTCATGACCTTGGGCAACCTCTTCCAGTGTTCCGGTGATTTTTGAAGGCATCCACCTCATTTTGAAGGTTCTCACCTCATTTTAAGGGCTTTTCCATCCTTGTAAAGGCAGCTCAGTTGAGCAGCACCAGTACCCAGCTCTGGAATCAAGGAGCTGAGTAAGAAATACTTCAGTTTTTCCTCCCAAAGCTGCATGTTTAGCTCTGGCTGCAGCTATCTGGACATGCAGACATGCTCAGCTTCCACCAAAATCTGTCTGGTGGCTAAGAAGCCAAGAAGGAGCAGGTAAAGTTGTGGAGAAGATCCTGTTCTGCCTTGAGCACCACCAGAATAAATCCCACAGCTGCACCTGGTGGCTTGTGAGGGCTGAGCAAACCATCAGCCCACCCCAGCTCTATCTTGGGAAGAGCAAGAGACCAGCAAATCCTTTTAGATGCTATTTGGGCACATGGGCCCACGTCTGGGTGGGCTGCTCTCCTGGCTGGGCTGAGGGGATCAGCAGGAGCCTGCACAGTCTGAGCTCCCCCTAGAAGCTCTGCAGTGGGGAGAGGAACAAGCTGCAAGATGACCTTGCCAGGACTGGGTGCTGCCATGGGGCTGTTTGGAGAGTGGGCAGAGCAAAGGGGTGGAGATTTCTCATTCTGACCATTTTAAAATTAAGCTTTTTAGAGGTGTTTTGGGAGCCAGCCAAGACCTTCCCATGCTGTTTGGAGAAAAAAAAAAGAGGATACTGAAAAAGTTCAGGTGAGATCAACTGACCCAGCACAGCTGTGGCAAAGCTCAGGGCCAAAACAGGCAGAGCCTCTCTGGCAGCCCCAGGGAGAGTCAAAATCCCTATCCTGAAAGCAGGTGTGGGTATTATCTGTCCTCTTGACCAAAAGCACACACAGCAGGTCTGGTAACACCTCCTCAGTACAAACCTAGGGCAAAGCTGCCCTGTTCCTGCAGGGTCTGAGGCTGCTCAAACCAGCCTGTGGCGATGGGTAAGCCAAGAAGACAAAACCAGGCAGAACAAAGCAGCTTGCTGTGAGTGTTCTCATTCCCAGATTCCCTTTCATGGCAGGCAGGACTCAGAAGCTGAGGCTTGACCTGGGGAGAGGTTGGTACATGGATACAACAGCCTTGCTGTTCACTCTTAATCTCCAACCCCTGTGCTAGAACCAGGGGACAGTCCTACCCAGGCCCATCTCTAGGCTCTAAGATGTCTCCCCATGCAATCAACTCCACAAAATGATCTGAAAGCATTCCCTCTGTCCCTGCTTTCTCACCTAGAAAGTCTAAGGAGTGGGTTAAAACTCTCTGCCCTGATCTCAGAAGAAGACAGGCCACAGGTCTTCCCTCAGTGACCACACCACAACCAGTCCAAGCAGCTGGGTCACAGATTCATAGAATGGTTTGGGTTGGAAGGGATCTTGAAGATCATCCAGTTCCGACCCCCACCATGGGCAGGGACACCTTCCTAGACTAGACCAGGCTGCTCAGGGCCTTGAACATCTCCAGGGAGGGAGTATCCACAACCTCTGGCCTATGAGGAGAGGCAGAGGGAGCTGGGGGTGTGCAGCCTGGAGAAGAGGGGGCTCAGGGCAGACCCTCATTGCTGTCTACAACTCCCTGAAGGGAGGCTGTGGCCAGGTGGGGTTGGGCTCTTCTCCCAGGCACCCAGCAACAGAAGAAGGGGACACAGCCTCAAGTTGTGCCAAGGCAGGTCAAGGCTGGATGTTAGGAGGAAGTTGTTGTCAGAGAGAGTGATTGGCATTGGAATGGGCTGCCCAGGGAGGTGGTGGAGTTGCTGTCCCTGGTAGTGTTGAAGCCAAGCCTGGCTGGGGCACTTAGTGCCATGGTCTGGTTGATTAGACAGGGCTGGGTGCTAGGTTGGGCTGGATGAGCTTGGAGGTCTCTTCCAGCCTGGCTGATTCGATGATTCTCTCTGGGCAACCTGTTCCAGGGTCTCAGCACCCTCACTGGAAATAATTTCTTCCTAATCTGCAGTTTAACTCTGCCCTCCTGTAGCCCAGTGGGATGTCCCCAGATGGAGCATCTACCAACCCTAAAACACAAGCCCCATGTCAGAAGGGGAGGAAAAGCCCTAAAAAACTCAAGGCTTAGGAATATGGTGGGTTTGGATTGGAATCAAAAGCTCTTTATGCTACCTAGTCCCAGAGGTTTGTGGCTACTTGGTCTACAACCTCAAACACAAAACCCATTTCAAAAGGGGAGAAAAAAACCTCAAGAAACTCAGGGCTTAAGAACTCAGTGGGATTGGTTTGAAACCAAAAGCTCTTTATCCTACCTAGTCCCAGAGTCTTATGGCCACTTGGTCTACAACTGCCACACACACACACAAAACCCATTTCAAAAAGGGAGAAAAAAGCCCCAAGGAGCTCAGGAGTCAAGAATTTGCTGGGGCTGGGTTGAAATCAAAAGCTCTTTATCCTACCTGGACCCACAAGGCTGCAGCCACTTGGTACAACCCTAAACACAAAACCCATTTCAAAAGGGGAGAAAAAGCCCCAAGAAGCTTAAGAATTCGGTGGGGTTGGTTGGGTTGGTTTGAAACCCAAAGCTCTTTATCCCACCTAGTTCCACAGGCTTGTGGCCACTTGGTCTACAACCCCCAAACCCACCCCCGCCCAAGACATTGAGCCAGCAATGTGCTCTGGTGGCCAGGAGGGCCAATGCCATTCTGGGCTGGATTAGAAGGGCTGTAGTTGAGAGAGGATCTCCTGCCCCTCTACTCTGCCCTGGGGAGGCCACATCTGGAGTACTGTGTCCAGTTTTGGGCTTCCCAGTTCAAGAGGGACATAGAACTGCTGAGAGAGTCCAGCACAGAGCCACAAAGATGCTGAAGGGAATGGAACATCTCTCTTGTGAGGAGAGCCTGAGGGAGCTGGCGCTGTGCTGTTGGCAGAGGAGGAGACTGAGAGGTGACCTCAGCAGTGGTTATCAATATGTGCAGGGAGAGTGGCAGGAGGCTGGAGCCAGGCTCTGCTGGGTGATGCCCAGGGACAGCACAAGGGGCAATGGGTGAAAGCTGAGGCACAGGAAGTTTCATTTAAACATGAGGAGGAATTTTTTCCCTGTGAGGGTGACAGAGCACTGGAAGAGGCTGCCCAGGGACGTTGTGGAATCTCCCTCTCTGGAGATAGACCAAACCTGCCTGGATGCATTCCTGTGTGATCTGGTCTAGGAGATCCTGCTGTGGCAGGGGGGGTTGGTCTGGATGAGCTTTGGAGGTCCCTTCCAGCCCCTGACATTCTGTGGTTCTGTGAAACCCATTTCAAAAGGGAAACAAACAAAAAAAAAGCCCCAGGGAACTCAGGAGTTAAGAATTTGGTGGGGTTGGGAGGAAATCAAAAGCTCTTTATCCTACCTGGTCCCACAAGGCTGCGGCCACTTGGTCTATAACTGCGCCCAGTTCTCTGTACTCCCCAGAGTATCTGATATATGCCCAGGTACAGAGTGTGATAAGTGTCAAGCCCATGATCATGTTGCACAGGCTGGCTATGATGTCCAAGCCAATGAAGCCTGTCACCCCAGCGATCACATAAGTGATGAAGATGACCACGAAGAGGGTGGCAGGGGTGCGGGCGGCGTGGAAGATGTTCTTGCTGTCGTTGTGCTTGATGTACTGGATGTAGAGCTCATCGATCTCCGCCTCCAGCTGCTGCAGGTAGCGGCGGCTGAACTCCTCCCCACCCATCTTCTTCACCCCGCGGAACAGCTTCACAGCCTCCTCCTTCAGTTCCATGTGCTTGCTCTGGAGGTCGCTGGGTGCGAGGAAGGGCTTGTCCCCACCGCAGACCTGCGGGGAAAACAGAGGCCTGTCAGCGTGGGAAACCTCAGCGCCCACAGCTCCTGTGCTCTGCTCTGCAAACACTGGAGATGGGGCTCCACAGGCTTGGCATGGACCACTAGATCCTGCAGGAGTCATAGAATCACACAGGTTGGAAGAGACCTCTGAGATCATCTACACCAACCTAGCACCCAGCCCTGTCCAATCAACTAGACCATGGCACTAAGTGCCCCAGCCAGGCTTGGCTTCAACACCTCCAGGGATGGCAACTCCACCACCTCCCTGGGCAGCTCATTCCAATGCCAATCACTCTCTCTGGCAACAACTTCCTCCTAATATCCATCCTCAGCCTCCCCTGGCACAGCTTGAGACTGTGTCCCCTTCTTCTGTTGCTGGGTGCCTGGCAGAAGAGCCCAACCCCACCTGGCTACAGCCTCCCTTCAGGTAGTTGTAGCCAGCAATGAGCTCTGCCCTGAGCCTCCTCTTCTCCAGGCTGCACACTCCCAGCTCCCTCAGCCTCTCCTCACAGGGCTGTGCTCCAGGCTCCTCCCCAGCTTTGTTGCCCTTCTCTGGACACAGAACTGGACACAGCACTCAAGGTGTGGCCTGACCAGTGCTGAGTCCAGGGGCAGAATAACCTCCCTCGTCCTGCTGGCCACACTGTTCCTTATGTAGGCCAGGAATGGCTTAGGTTGGAAGGGTTGTTTGAGATCATTTACTTCAACCTCCCTGCCATGGGCAGGATGCCTCTCAACTAGACCACGGTGCTCAAGGCCTCATCCAGCCAGGCCTTGAATGCCTCCAGGAGGGATCATCCACAACGTCCCTGGGCAACCTAGTCCAGAGTCTGACCACCCTCTTACTGAAGAACTTCTTTCTAAGATCCAGTCTAGCCCTACTCTCTCTCATCTTAAAACCATCCCCTCTTGACTTATCAAAAATGCCTCTCCAGCCTCCCCACAGGCTTCCTTCAGGTATTGGAAGGCAGATACAAGTTTCCCCCCAGAGTCATCCCTTGTCCAGACTGCAGGAAGGCCTCCACCACTGTGCTGTCAACCAGAGACAGCTCTGCAGAAGTGGTGTTCCACAGCTCCTCTGCTCAGTTCACCCATAGCTCAAGACAGGTTCTCAAGCAATACTGATGGCTGAACTACACTGATGGCAGGACCCTGAATCCCAGCATTTTCCAGTGCTGGAAACTCCACAGCATCTTCCTGCTGCTTTAGAGCATGGATACATTAGTTTGAAGGCCCAGAGCAGTCCCCATGTGGCTTGGCCACAGAACTCCATACCCTACCCCTTTCCTGTCAATAGGCAGTAATCTCCCATGCTGATGAAGAAAGTCAGGGTTTGGAAGTGCTGGAGACAGATAGGCTGGGAGCTGAGCTTCACCTGGAAACCTCACAACCACTCCCTCAGCAGAGTTGACAGGGCAGGGTGAAGCCTAATACTAATGATTTTATCCCCTAATTAGCACCAGCCACAGCACAGGATGCAGGCCACCACCATCACATCCCATTTTTGGATGGCATCTACCCATGCTGAGGAACTCCAGGAAGAAGAGGCAAGTTCAGCAGAGGTCATGTGGTCTGCCAAAAGCTGCCATCAGATGAGTGACCATTTGTCAATCACTCTCCCCTGTCTTAGCAGGACACCCTGACCAGGCATTGCTCTTCAGCCTCCCTTTCCACCCCCTCTCTGGATTCCTGAGCACAGAGCACTGTAAGCAAGCCTGGCCAAGTACAAGCAGGAACCCAGGCAAGGAGTTTTCTCCACCAGGACAGGAGACCCAGGAGCCTTGAGGGCTGGAAAACAACGTGCTCAGCACCACCCACCTCCTCCATTCTTCTGCTGTAGGTGTCTTTGGCAGTGGCAACTGCTGCTAAATTGTTGGCTTCTGCTGTGGCCTACAAGAAGGGCAAAAAGAATACAAGGTCAAGTAACAGAAAAACAGCTACTGGATCCCTGGGGCCACATGGGCCACATGTGTACATGGCCAGGACATGTTCCAAACCCCCACCATGGCAAGGCTGTTGGAATTAGATGATGTTTAAGGTCCCTTCCAAGCTAAACTGTTCTGTGGTTGTGTGATGTTCATGGTGCACATCTATGGAAGCAAGCAGCTCCCTTGACTGGTCCAAGTGTCCTCTCCCCAGCTTCTGACCAGCACCAAATAAGATCACCCTCTATTTTACACACCCAGTCTCTTCAGCATGCCCAAGGCAAAAGCCTCCATGAAGAGAGGATTCCTGTCCTCCAAGCCAGAGCAACAAGACCTTTGGCTTGTGCTGTGGGAAACAGCAAGAAAACAGATAAGAGGCTCAGCCGTGTGTAAACAGCTCCAGCTGCAGCCTCCCGCAGAGCAGAGCTGCAGCCCAGCAGCCGCTGCCCACGTGTGGGGGCCGTGGCGCCTCCCTGTGCGGCCCCACCGCAGCCACCGACCATGCTGCAGCCCCAACACAGCCAAGGACAGTGCCGCTCACACACCAGGGAACACTTCCAGCTCAGCTGCACGCAGAGAGAGAGGCACCACCGAGCAGCTGAGGTGCACCAGTGGTGCTGCCTCAAGTCGCTAAGCCACAGCAGACTTGAGACTGCCAAACAGAATCACAGAATTGTTTGGGTTGGAAAAGACCTTTAAGAGCACCAAGACCAACCATTATCTAGCTCTGCCAAGGCTGATGCTAAAAACCACAGCCCTCTGAAGTTTTTTAACACCTCCAGACGTGGAGATTCAACCACCTTTCCGGACAGCCTGTTTCAGCACTTGAGAACCCTTTCAGTGAAGAAGTTTCTTCTAACACCCAACATGAACCTCCCCTGGTGAAACCTGCAGTTATTTCCTCTCACCCCAGCACTGGTTACTTATGTAACAGGGAACTTGAGCTACTTGTGTAGCAGAGACCTACTTGCCTGTACCCTCCTTTCAGGGAGTTTCAGAGAACGATGAGGTCTCCCCCTCAGCCTCTTTTTCTTCAGACTAAACAACCCCAGTTCCCTCAGCTGCTCCTCACCAGACCTGTTCTCCAGACCCTTTGCCATCTTCACCTCCTCTCTCAGCATCCTTCTTGCAGCAAGGAGCTTCTAAACTGAACCCAGTATTCAAGGCATGGCCTGACCAGTACTAAGAACAGGACAATCCCTGCCCTGACCCTGCTGGTCACACCATTGCTGACCCAGGCCAGGGTGCTGTTTGGCTCATCCTCAGCTGGCTGTCAACCAACATCCCACGATGCAGAAGGGCTGTTTCACAGAATCATAGGATCAGTCAGGGTTGGAAGGGGCCACAAGGATCATCTAGTTCCAACCCCCCCTGCCGTGGGCAGGGACACCCTACCCTAGATCAGGTTTCTTGGGTTGTTACACAGTCTCAGAAGAGCCAATGTGCTGCACAAACTGGACACCTCGGACAGTTAACTGGAAATCAGTGGCAACTCCAGCACATGAATGCCCACCAGCTCACCCTCACCTACCTGCAGCATCGACTTGGGGTGTGGCAGCTCTTCCCCTTGGTAGATCTTTATGTATGCCTGCAAAACAGAGCACGGGGAATGAGACACGACACACAGACAGCCCCTCCCAATTCCAGACTCAGCCTTAACAGCATGCTAAAGGCATAGATGAGGATGCTCCTGGCACAAGATGGCTTCAGTGCCAAAACCTGCTCCATAACGTGGCTTGAGGCTGACTCCTGGGGTGGCTTGGGTCAGTCACTGAAGGCTCTCACTTCACCACCTGCGCTAAGTACCATCAGATTTGCACCTACCTCTGTCCTTCAGCACAGGAGAGTGAGCCAGAGCCAGGTAGCCCTGGAGAGTAGGTGGTTGAGGCTTACTCACTGGTGTCTCACATGAACATGTCCCAGTTGCCATGACAACAAAAGAAGCTTTTTCCAAAGGCAGCGGGAATATGGCCCTCAGCCTACCTCATGTTGCCAGGTCCTCACTTCTCCAGGGAGAGGGGAAACAGCCCTGCCCACTTCTTGTGCTTACTGCATGGCCGAATACATCATGTGAAGGGCAGCCATGGGAACCAGGGTTCTTAGCTAGATCAAGAGCACTTCCTCCACTGGTCTGCCCACTGCTGCTCTCTCCTTTAATTACAGCAGAAGTGCAAATGTGCCATAGATTAATGACCCAAATCTCTCTTAAATGAGCCAGTACCTTAAAATACTCCACAAGGCCTCGACAAGTGATGTTGTTTCCATTGATCTCCTTCACATCCAGGCTCTCAGGGCTAAGAAGCCAAGGAATCAAGACCTTCAAGTTCTTGATGAACTCATCATCTATTTCTGGAAATAAAACCCAGAGACATCAGCAGTAGCCCAAGGTCTGAGTTCTGCTTCAGGTGAAATGGGAGCAGGAGACTCAAGCTAGGATACAAATTCCATCACCCTGTAATTTAGTGATGTGGACTCTCACAGATGATTGTGGCCTCAAGTTTTCACTTGACCCACAGGCAGAATATTTAGCTGTCCAGAAATCCCCAGACCCGCTTGAAAATTCCTTGCCCAGACACCAATGCATGGGAAGAAACCCAGAGAGTAGCATCCTCATGCCCAGACACAAACAGTCTGTGCAAATCATGACTTTTAGGACAGGGCACTGACACTTTCTGTGCCTTCCCTTGGCTCCGCTCTGTGGCATCCAGAGTGGAAATCTGACAGGCTCTCCTGCTCTCATCTCTTATGCTCTTGGGATCTTTTGTCCCAAGTTCTTGGTGCTCTACGATCCAACACATGAAAATCTCATTGCAAAAACATTGTTAAACTTTTGCAGGTACTTGTATAGGTACACAAAGGACTCCTGTGAGTGATCTGAGGGGAGACCTTCTTGCCTTCTACAGCTACATGGAAAGCAGGCTGGAGCAAGGCTGGGGTTGGTCTCTTCTCTCAAGGAATAAATCACAGGACAGGAGGAAATGGCCTCAAGTTGTGTCAAAGGAGATTTAGGTTGGACACAAGGAAAAATTTCTTCTCCAAAAGGGTTGTCAAGCCCTGGAACAGGCTACCCAAAGCAGTGCTGGAGTCCCCATGCCTGGACGGATTTCAAAGCTCTGTAGATGTAGTGCTGAGGAACATGGTTTAGTGGTGGACCTGGCACTTCTGGGTTAATGGTTGGACTTGATCTTAGAGGTCTCTTCCAACCAAACCAGTTCTGTGTCTGACATCCATTTACTGCCACTTAAACTGTACAAGGCTGGAGAGAGAAAAAAACCCAGTGCAACACCCAGGCATTTGCAAGGTAAGGAGAGGGGGAAGGTGTCATAGAATCACAGAATGGTTTGGGTTGGAAGGGACTTTAATAGACCACAGAATCATAGAATCAGCCAGGTTGGAAGAGACCTCTAAGCTCACCCAGTCCAACCTAGTACCCAGCCCTGGCCAATCAATCAGACCATGGCACTAAGTGCCCCAGCCAGGCTTGGCTTCAACACCTCCAGGCACGGCAACTCCACCACCTCCCTGGGCAGCCCATTCCAATGCCAATCACTCTCTCTGACAACAACTTCCTCCTAAGATCCAGCCTAGACCTCCCTTGGCACAGCTTGAGACTGTGTCCCCTTCTTCTGTTGCTGCTTGCCTGGCAGAAGAGACTAATCCCACCTGGCTACAGCTTCCCTTCAGGTAGTTGTAGTTCCAAGCCCCCCTGCAGGAACACCTCCTGTTACACCAGGCTGCTCAAGGCCCCATCCCACCTGTCTTTGACCAGGGTTGAAGGCACACATTTCTTCCCCCCAGAGCACAATAAGCTGCATACA
This sequence comes from Pogoniulus pusillus, assembly GCF_015220805.1. NCBI lineage: Eukaryota > Metazoa > Chordata > Aves > Piciformes > Lybiidae > Pogoniulus > Pogoniulus pusillus. The sequence continues at coordinate 20,255,166 of NC_087264.1, read as the reverse complement.
GCTCTGAGGGAACAAGATAAAATGGTGTCAAGAAGCCTTGGTGACAACTCCCATGCCAGTTCTGCGCACACCACTTGTTCACTACTATTGAAATTAAGAGGGGAACCAACAGGGCTCAGCTCAGTTTCCACCCTCATGCCTCACTGTCTTGCTTGCTACTTAGGATGAGGTTTGCCAGAAGAACAAGTCTGATCACTAACCAGGCAAAACCAGAGCAAAAGAAACTTCATTCTGTCTGCTGACTTATTTTCAGTGACTAATAGGTCACTTTCTCTGTTGCTAAGTGATGTTGGTAAGCAGCTGGCTCACAGCTATGGCAATCCATAGCACGTGGCTCTTTTCAGGGTGGAGAATCTCACCATGGCTTTTTTTTTCCTTCCTCTTGTTGTTTTTTCTTTTAACCTCTTGAACTAAATCTGCCCTGTAGGGAAACCACTGATCAGATAAAGCAGGAAGATTAAATATTCCTTGGAAAGCTTTTCAAAGTCAAAGAAAGATCCCTTGAGAGCAGGTGTACAAGGCCTCCCACCCTCCACAAGCGCCAGCCTACTTTGCAGCACCCAGCCTGCACTGGTCTGCATCTGTGTTGAATTCCAAGGCACAGGAATTAATTGCAGGCTTAACACCATGACCATGAACTTCCTGTCTCAGCTCTGTCCTTCCCTGACTGCCTCTCAGCCATCTGCCCTCACACTGATGGTTGCCAGCAGCTCTGACACCTTCCTTGACCTCCCACACTTTTTAGGCCTCCGCTTCCATTCTAAGTTAAAAGCATTTGGCAATGAACTTGGTCTAGTTGCAGATGTTCCTGCTGACTGCAGGGTGGTTGGACTACATGGGCTTAAAAGTCTCTCCAACTCAAACCATTCCATACTTCTGTGATTCTGTAGTTCTGTAAGCAAGCAGCTGCTGGACCCAGAAGAATGAGCTGAACATATGAACATGGTTGGGAGGAGAATCCAACTCCTTTCCCACGACATTTTGTCATGTAACCTAACTTCTACAGGTTCCAGGAACCAGTGGGGCAGTCTGTCAAGGTATCTAAGGCATGCACTTAAAAACCAGACCCCTTTCATATAATCACAGAATCAAACAGGTTGGAAGAGACCTCCAAGATCATCCAGACCAACCTAGCATCCAGCCCTAGCCAATCAACCAGACCACGGCACTAAGTGCCTCAGCCAGGCTTTGCTTCAACACCTCCAGGGACAGTGACTCCACCACCTCCCTGGGCAGCCCATTCCAATGCCAATCACTCTCTCTGACAACAACTTCCTCCTAACATCCAGCCTAGACCTCCCCTGGCACGACTTGAGACTGTGTCCCCTTGTTCTGTTGCTGGTTGCCTGGCAGAAGAGACCAACCCCACCTGGCTACAGCCTCCCTTCAGGTAGTTGTAGACAGCAACGAAGTCACCTTCCTACCTTTCAGTTTTCCATCAAAATTAGGGTTGGTGGCAACTTTGAGGCCTGGGTGAGGTAAGAGGAAGCAGGAGATCTTGGTGAAGCAGGAATGGATGTGCTTTCTGACATTCTGCAGCTCCTCATGCTGATTTCCTGAGACCTGCAAGAGACCAGTTTGGGGTCAAGGGTTTTCATCCTGATGGGTAACACACCAGGAGCATGAAGTACTCCATGCTGTGGCTGCTTACAGCTTAAAGCAAGACAGAAGGACATCTCGTAGGGGTCTGCTATATGAGGACAAAGACGAGGCTCATCCAGCAGCCCAGGGATTTGCATCTCTCTGACCTGACACCCTGGGGCATGTTATTATCCCTTGGCAAATGTGCATGTCCATGTATGACTGGAATACAAAAATATTTGGGATTTCCCACTAGGGCCTTTCTTGTCTCACATTTAATGAGGTCTCTCCACTACCAAATCACCCATGCATTTCCTGATTAATCCCAGAGGAGTCCTTGCCCATCGGTTGTACTCTGCAACCACCTATTAGTAAAACATCATTCTTGGTCTCCAGGGAATCTGCTGACTCCTGCCTGTGGTGCCTCTCCCAGCTGCTCCCAGCAGCAGAGCTCCAGAGAACACTCACTGGTGTCAGTGCTCTGCACCCTGCTTCCTGACCAGGATTGTGCCCAGAATGTGCCCTTGTGGCCAATGATTTGCTGGGAGCCATTAAGAAGACTGTGTCCAGCAGGTCAAGGGAGGTTCTTGTCCCACTCTACTCTGCCCTAGGGAGTCCACATGTGGAGTTTTGGGTCCAGTTCTGGGCTCCTCCATTCAAGAGAGACAGAGAACTAGTGGAGAGAGCCCAGTGGAGGCTCTGAAGATGCTGAGTGGCCTGGGGCTGTTTAGCCTGGAGAAGAGCAGCCTGAGAAGGGATCTGATCAATGCTCAGCAAGAACTAAAGGGTGGAGGGCAAGAGGATGGGACCAGATTCTTTTCAGTGGTACCCAGTGACAGGATAAGGGGCAACAGGCACAAACTGGAACCCAAAACATTCCATTTGAACATGAGAAGAAACTTTTTTTGCTGTGAGGCCGCCCAGAGGGGTTGTGGAGTCTTCTTCTCCAGAGAGATTGCAAACCCACCTAGACATTGTGATCCTGGGCAACTTGCTGTGGGTGCTCCTGCGTTAGCAAGGGGCTTGGACTGGATGATCTCCTCCACCAGTCTGGGATTCTGTGGTTACACAGAACCAGCTGTCCCCTAGATAAAGGCATCACCCTCATGCCCTGTGCACTCTCCATCTATGCAGGTGATCCTTGTGTCACGAGCAAGATTTGACTCTTCACTCTCCATCACCCAAGAGTCTAGCCCAGGCTACCACTGCTCTTGAGATGAAGCTGGAGCAGACAAAACGCACCTTGAGCCGCTTCTCCAGAAATTTGGCACCACCATCAGATCCATAGGAAAATTCATAAGGGAAGCTCCAGTCACGAACAAGGAATATAAGGGACTAGGAAACAGAGACAGAAACACAACAAGGTCAGTGCCACACAGCATCCACTGAGTCAACATCACCAGATGTTCCAGAGCTAGCTTGGTGAAACTCATCCTTCAAGGGCTCTGCTGTTTTCTGGCACCAGGACAGCCTGCAAGAGATGCTTAACTCTGCTGTGTGTTATCAAAAGGGGGTTCAGAAAACATTTCAGGGTCTCCCCCCCCTGCCACCACCAGTATCCACACCTGCATGAAGAGAGACCATCAGGATAAGGGAGGTGGTACTCCTGCTCTGCTCTGCTCTCTTGAGACCCCATCCAGTTCTGGTGCCCCCAGCAAAAGAAGGACATGGAACTGGTGGAGCAGGTCAAGAGGAGGCCAAATATGATCAGAGGGCTGGAGCAGCTCCCCTAATGGGACAGGCTGAGAGAGTTGGAGCTGTTCAGCCTGGAGAAGAGAAGGCTCTGGGGAGATCTTCTAGCAGCTTTCCAGTAACTGAAAGGGGCTAGAGGAGAGCTGGGGAGGGACTTTTTACAAGGGCTTGTAGTGAAAGGATGAAAGGAGGCCAGGATGGAGGAGGCCAGAGTTAGACTGGAGATTAGGAAGAACTTCTTTCTAGTGAGGGCTGTAAGACACTGAAGCAGGTTGCCCTGGGAGGTCATGGGTGCCCCCTCCCTGGAGGTGTTCAAGACCAGGTTGGATGGAGCCTTGAGCAGCCTGTTCTAGTGGAAAGTGTCGCTGCCCATAGCAGGGAGGTTGGAACCAGGTGATCTTTAAGGTCCCTTCCAAACCCAAGCCATTCTATGATTCTAAAATTTATGCCATGGCAAGACCTCGCTCTGCCCAGCTCCAGCAGCATCTCAGATAGTTACTGGTGGAAAGACCTCTCTATGTAAGGCCACACCACCATGGTGCTGAGACCACACAGACTTGCTGCTGGCTCTGTCCTATAAGGGTGGGAGGTGGAAGAAACCCCAGACTGGGTGGCAGCTTGATTCCCTACATTGAATCATAGAATCAAGCACGTTGGAAGAGACCTCCAAGCTCATCCACTCCAACCTAGCATCCAGCCCTAGCCAATGAACCAGACCATGGCACTAAGTGCCTCATCCAGGCTTTGCTTCAACACCTCCAGGGACAGCGACTCCACCACCTCCCTGGGCAGCCCATTCCAATGCCAATCACTCTCTCTGACAACAACTTCCTCCTAACATCCAGCCTAGACCTGCCCTGGCACAACTTGAGACTGTGTCCCCTTGTTCTGTTGCTGGTTGCCCGCCAGAAAAGCTCAACCTCACCTGGCTACAGCCTCCCTTTGGGAGTTGCAGACAGCAGAAGAATTATGGAACCACAGAATCATTTAAGTTGGAAAAGACCTTCCAGGTCATCGAGTTCAAACGCTAACTCCACTTTACCAAGTCCACCACTAAGTCTACATGAAGTATATATTTTATCCATGTGGAAGTTCCCAGGAGGTGGATTTGCTGGCCAGGACAAGTTCTGCATCTGAAAGAGTGGTTGCCCATTAGAATGGGCTGCCCAGGGAGGTGGTGGAGCCCCCATCCCTGGAGGTGTTTAACAGGAGGCTGAGTGAGGCACTTAGTGCCATGGTTCAGTTAATGAGGGTTAGGTGATAAATTGGAGTCGATAATCTTAGAGGTCTTTTCCAACCTGGTTACTTCTGTGAACAGAAAGCCTGCAAACCTCACAGAGCAGAGAGTGCAAAGCTATGGTAGACAGACTCATGGAATCAGTATGGTCGGAAAAGACCTTTCAGGTCACCGAGTCCAACCATTAACCCAGCACTGCCAGGTCACCACCAAACCATGTGCTTTGGCACCACCTCTACTCCCATCAACCATTTAAACGGCAAGGCAAGGAAGAGACTTTTTGCTAAGCAGGACAAAAGGCAATGAGCTCCTTAATTCCAGCCACATTTAGCTCCATCCTATGGGAATTTTACAGGCTCATTTTTTTCAGCCTTTTTCACTGGGCTGCCTTCCAGGCAGACTTTTAATGAGAAGCAGATGCAGGATAATGAAGGTGAATAAGAAATCGCTGCCTTTTGTAATCTGTGTTGAGGCACTCAAAGCTCCCAGGCAATAAATAAATTAAATACCAGGACAGTCAACTTGGAGTCTTTAAAAGAAAAATAAAGCAATGTTTCCAGAAGAAATGCTGTCTGCAGGGTCTCATCTGTGCAAGGGACATACCTCCTGGGTAACATATACATGATTTGGAAGCAAAGCCCTGAATGCTGAAGCTCGGGAAGGGCTGGCAGCGGTGCCAGGCTTCCTCTCCTCTGCATCAATAAGCAGGTCAGCAAGTGGAATCCGTTTCACTGGAATTTCCCTACAACTTGGCTCTGTTTAGAACAAAGATTTAGTGGTGGGAGGAAAAATATTTCCCTTCCTTCTTTCTTGTCCATAAAACATCAGGAAAGGTTAAAAGAAGGGAAGGAACAATTTGTTGGCCGGTCCAAACTGCATGACAAGCCACAAGAACTGCACCCGGTTAGCTGCTTCAGGACATGCTGTTCTTTCTACATCCATGAGATGCTCCAGAGACATGCCCAAGTTTAGGACTTTTCCACAAACACATTATGACTCTGGAATGATTTTAATTTTTTCTTAGGCAAAATTGTTCTGGATGAGGCCTCAAAGCCACCCTCAACTGCTTCAACCTTTGTGCCTTTGCGAGGGCTTAAGGGGCGGCACAGAAGGTTATGCTTCAGTGTGAGGACACAGCACGGAAAGGAAAGCAATGAAGGGAAATGATAATTTTCCACTGCCAGGCATTATTTTCCTTCCAGCAGGATCAATGCAAGTGCCTCACTGTTGACACTTTCCACGCTCTCCCTGCTTGGCAGCAACTTCCTACAGAAGCTTTTTTTTCACAGCCTCCTTTACAAATTCATGGGATCGTAGAGCCAGATAATCATTTTGGCTGGAAAAGACCTTTAAGATCATCCAGTCCAACCATTCTCTAACTCTACTGAGTTTGGTGCAAAACCATGTCCCTCAGCACCACATCTTTGCAACTTTTAAACACCTCCAGGGATGGGGATTCAACCACCTTCCCAAGCAGCCTGTTCCAGTGTTTGAGAACCCTTTTCAGTGAAGAAGCTTTTGCTAATGTCTAATCTAAACTTCCCCTGGTGCAACTTGAGGCCATTTCAAGTTCAATAGGTACAGCTTGTTTGACTTACAGGCCTGCAACCAAGAACTCTGGACTATGTACAGTTCTGGAGCCCCCAGCACAAGAAGCACATGGAACTGTTGGACCAAGTCTAGAGGAGGCCACAAAGATGCTCAGAGGGCTGCAGCAGCTCTGCTGTGAGGACAGGCTATGACAGTTGGGGTTCTGCAGCCTGGAAAAGAGAAGGCTTCCAGGAGACCTTGGAGTGGCCTTCCAGTATCTGAAGGGGACCTACAGGAAGGCTGGGGAAGGACTAGTGACAAGGTCTTGTAATGACAAGACGAGGAGGAATGGGTTTAAAGTGGCAGAAGGGAGATTGAAACTGGATGTTAGGAAGAAGTTGTTTGCAGTGAGGGTGGTGAAACACTGGCACAGGTTGTCCAGGGAGGTTGTGGATCACAGAATCACAGAATGTGATCAAAGATTCTGTGCTTCTGTGCTCCACAACCTCCCTGGAGGTGTTCAAGGCCAGGCTGGATGAGGCCTTGAGTGATCTGTTCTAGTGGGAGGTGTCTCTGCCTATGACAGTGGGGTTGGAACTGGCTGAGTTTTGAGGTCTGTTCCAAAATAAATCATTGTATGATTCTATGAACTCAAGCTGTAGACTCTCTTCTGCAGTATAAAGCCTGCAGCTACCAGAGAAGCCTCTGCATGACTCCTGAAGCTGTCCTCACCATTACATTGCCTCTGCTTTAAGAGTGTGCTACTCATTCAGCCACTGAGCTGAGAACTAGCTTGTCCTCCATGAAAAGCAGTGTATTTACCATCACTCTTCTCCTGCTTCCCAATCACAACCATGGAACTTGGAATTGTTAGGGCAGGTCAAGAGGAGGGCTGTGAAGATGATCTCAGGGTTGGAGCATCTCTTCTATGAAGACAGGGTGAGAGAGTTGGAGTTGTACAGCCTGGAGAAGAAGAGGCTCGGGGAGGACCTGAGAGCAGTCTTCCAGTGAGAGGGACTTTCATAGAATCATAGAATCAACCAGGTTGGAAGAGACCTCCACGATCATCCACTCCAACCTAGCACCCAGCCCCATCCAATCAATGAGACCATGGCACCAAGTGCCCCATCCAGGCTCTCCTTGAACACCTCCAGGGACGGTGACTCCATCATCTCCCTGGGCAGCCCATTCCAATGCCAATCACTCTCTCTGACAACAACTTCCTTCTCACATCCAGCCTAGACCTCCCCTGGCACAACTTGAGACTGTGTCCCCTTGTTCTGTTGCTGGTTGCCTGGCAGAAGAGACCAACCCCACCTGGCTACAGCCTCCCTTCAGGCAGTTGTAGACAGCAATGAGGTCACCCCTGAGCCACAGGACAAGGAACAATGGCTTCAAACTAGAAGATGCTTCATTCAGATTAGACATGAAGAAGAAATTCTTCCCCATGAGGGTCATGAGGCACAGGAACAGGTTCCTCAGAGAAGTTGTGAAGACTCCAAGCCAGGCTAGATGGAGCCTTGAGCAAGACTCATAGAAGCTGTTCCTGCTCATGGCAGGGGTGTTGGAATTCCAAGATCTTTAAGGTCCCTTCCAAGCCAAACCACTCTGTGATTTTTTGGTAACACTTGGTCATCTGAAAACATGTTTGCAGGAACAAGCAAGTTCACTTTGTTATCACTTATGGACAGGAGACCTCTGTGGCTCACCTGACCACATCACCATTAATCCTTCCATCAAATATTATCACATCTGCAAGCCCATTTTATGTTTTCCCCCAGATCATTAACGAAGATGACAGCAAATCAGAGGGAGCCTCAGGGGAGCCCCAAGGAACCACTTCTGAAGGACGAGGATTCCCTATGGAAATCAGCTCCTCAGCCTGCTCTGTCATCTAACAGTTAATGAGGATTTAATCCATTTGCAATGGTTTCACACAGACAATGCTGACTTGCCACGCTGTTCACTTGCTTTTAATCAGCACTGTAGGCAGATAAGGCTTCCAGAAGGGAACACATCATGGTGGTAGGCACTTTGATCATCCAAACTCAGGGTCTTTTAACAAAATGATCATGGGACTGTCTGAGAATCATAGAATCAGTCAGGGTTGGAAGGGACCACAAGGATCATCTAGTTCCAACTTCCCTGCCATGGGCAGAGACACCTCACACTACATCAGGCTTTCTAGAGCCTCATCCAGCCTGGCCTTAAAACACCTCCAGGGATGAGGCTTCCACCACCTCCCTGGGCAACTCCTTCCAGGGTCTCACCAGCTTCATGCTGAAGAACTTCTTCCTAATATCCAGGCTGAATCTACCCATTTCCAGCTTGGTTCCATTCCCCCATGTCCTCTCACTCCCTGACAGCCTAAAAAGTCCCTCCCCAGCTTTCTTGTAGGCCCCCTTAAGATACTGAAAGGCCACAAGAAGGTCACCTGGGAGCCTTCTCCTCTCCAGAATGAACAGCTCCAATTCCCTCAGTCTCTCTTCATAGCAGAGCAGCTCCAGCCCTCTGAGCATCCTTGTGGCCCTTCTCTGGACACCTTCCAGCACATCCATAGCCCTCTTGTAACGGGGGCTCCAGAACTGGATGCAAGTCTTCTGTTTGAGAAGACTTGCTGGCCACAAATCTGTATGACTTGACAGCAGTTCACAGAATCATAGAATGGTTTGTGTTGGAAGGGACCTTAAAGACCACCTAGTTCCTATCCCCCTGCCATGGGCAGGCACACTACTCATTTGACCTGGCAGCTCAAGGCCCCATTCAACCTCACCTTGAACACTTCCAGAGAGGAGACATCCACAACCTCCCTGGGCAACCTGTTCCAGTGTCTCACCACCATCACTGGAAAGAATTTCTTCCTAATGTCCAGTCTAAATCTCCTCTCTTCCAGCTTTAACCCATTCCCCCTCATCCTGTCACTACAAGCCCTTGTAAAACATCCCTTCCCAGCTTTCTGGTAGCCCACTTCAGTTACTGGAAGGCTGCTATAAGGTCTCCCCAGGGCATTCTCCTCTCCAGGCTGATTTGATAAAATCAGAGTCTATTATCCAGCCCTAATGACTTCAGCATCTGGGGAAGAACAACCCCATGGATCAGTACAGGTCAAGGTCTGATCTCTCAGAGAACAGCTCTGGGGAAAAGGACCTGACAGTCCCGGTGGACAAGAGGATGACCACAAGCCAGCAATGTGTCCAAGAAGGCAAATGGTACCCTGGGATGCATCAAGAAGAGTGTGCCAAGCAGGTCAAAGGAGGTTGCCCTCCCACTCTACTCTGCCCTACCTAGGCCACATCTGAACACTGTGTCCAGTTCTGGGCTTCCCAGTTCAAGAAGGACAGAGATCTGCTGGAGAGGGTACACAAAGGGGCTACAAAGATGCTTGAGGGGGCTGGAACCTCTCTCTTATGAGGAAAGAGAGAAAGGGGCTTTTTTAGCCTGGAAAAGAGCAGACTGAGGGGGGATCTCATGAATGCTGATCAATATTTAAATGGTGGCTGTCAGGAGGATGGGAGCAGTCCTTTGCAAGCGGTGCCCAGTGACAGGACAAGGGACAATGGGCACAAATTTGAACATAAGAAGTTGCATCTAAACATGAGGAGGAGCTTCTTTAATTTAGGAGTGCTGGAGCACGGCAACAGGCTCCCCAGAGAGGTGCTGGTGTTTCCATTTCTGGAGACATTCAAAACCCAATTGGATGTGCATATGTGTGACCCTTGGCAGAGGTTTGGACTCAATGGTCTCCAGAGGTCCCTTCCAACAGCCACCAGTCTATGACTGTCATTCTGTGAGAAGCTTCCCCTTCCAGCCTCTGTTTTTACTGATGGAGCAGGAAGTATTTCACCTTCACTGCAATATTTGGCTCCATTACCCTGACACTTTTGAACTAAAGAACAGGACTATTAATTTCTTGGCTTTTTTTCCTGTATCATGTTACAACTATCTCTCCAGTCTTGCTACTAAGAATCATAGAATCAACCAGGTTGGAAGAGACTTCCAAGCTCATCCAGTCCAACCTAGCACCCAGCCCTAGCCAATCAACCAGACCATGGCACTAAGTGCTCCATCCAGGCTTTGCTTGAACACCTCCAGGGATGGTGACTCCATCACCTCCAGAGTCACAGAATCACAGAATTGTTTGGGTTGGAAAAGACCTCTAAGATCAAGTCCAACCATCCACCTAACACTACCATGGCCATTAAACCATGTCCCCAAGTGCCATGTCCACACATTTCTTGAATGCTCCAGGATGGTGACTCCACCACCTCCCTAGGCAGCCTGTTCCAGTGCCTGACCACTCTTACAGGAAAGAAATTGTTCCTAATACCCAACTCAAACCTCCCCTGGTACAATTTCAGGCCATTTCCTCTTGTTCTATCACCTGATAGTAGGGAGAAGAGACCAACTCCCATGTCCTTCCAACCTTCTTCTGGGAAGTTGTAGAGAGCAATGAGGTCTCTCAGCTTCTCTTTCCTCAAGCTGAACAACTCCAGCTCCCTCAGCTGCTCCTGACCAGACCTGTTCTCCAGACCCTCTACCAGCTTTGCTGTCCTTCTCTGGACACACTCCAGCAAGTCAATGTCTTTCCTGTAGTGAGGGGTCCAAAATTGAACCTAGACATGCATTTTTACTGGTACTTTTCACAAAATGCATCAGTCATCTGGCTGATCCATCCCCAAAGCTCCACAAGATCTCAATTTGATACATTTTTTAAACCTTTTATTTCCAGTTCACAGGCTTGCAGGATGTTAGGGGTTGGAAGGGACCCAAAGAGACCATCGAGTCCAGCACCCTTGCCAGAGCAGGACAATGCTATCTAACACAGATCACAGAGGAACACATCCAGACAGGCCTTGAAAGGCTCCAGAGAAGGAGACTCCACAACCTCTCTGGGCAGCCTGTGCCAGTGCTCTGGGACCCTTACAGGAAAGAAGTTCCCCCTTGTGTTGAGGCAGAATCTCTTTTGCTACAATTTACACCCACTGCTCCTTGTCCTATACCAGGGAGCAGTGAGCAGAGCCTGTCCCCCCGCTCCTGGCCAGCCCTCAGATACTTATAAACATTTATCAAACCCCCTTTCAGTCTTCTCTTCTCCAGACTAAACAGCCCCAGGGCCCTCACCCTCTCCTCATAAGCCATGCCCTCCAGTCCCCTCATCATCCTCCTAGCCCTCCGCTGGACCCTCTCCAGCAGATCCCTGTCCCTCTTCAACTGGAGAGCCCAAAACTGAAGGCAGTATTCAAGGTGAAGTCTCAGCAGGGCAGAGTAGAGGGGCAGGAGAACCTCCCTTGATCTGCTGGACACACTCTTCCTAATACACCCCAGGATCCCATTAGCCTTCTTGGCCACAAGGGCACATTGCTGTGCCATGGGTAACTTGTTACCCACCAGGATCCCCATGTCCCTCTCCACAGGGCTGCTCTCCAGCAGATCACCTCCCAGCCTGTACTGGTGCAGTTTATTATTCCTCCCCAGGTGCAGGACTCTGCACTTGTCCCTGTTGAACTTCATCTGGTTCCTCTGTGCACAGCTCTCAGTCTGTCCAGGTCTCTCTGAATGGCTGCAAACCTTCAGCCAAGCCTCCCAGTTCCTGCCCACAAACACCCTATAAACTTGAGATGCTGGCGAGGGTGGAAGTTTGGAAGTTTTGGAAGGCAAGAATAAGGGAGCTGTAACCCATTCCCAATTGTTATTCATATTTTTACAGCACATTTTGCACTCTGCTGGTTTCCACCTCGCGACATTCACACACCTCCATCCAGCTACCACTTAACTTAACGTGGGTGCCAGCTGGAAGTTAGTCCAAGACATTGGAATTGTCAAAGAACATCTGGTTAAAGGAATGAGTTGTACAGGACAAGGCCAGAGCCCCCCAGAAGGTGTTTTTCTTCCATTTACCACCTCAGTTACGCCATGAGCTCCACTGTAGTGTGAAGATGTCTGGGGACTTCATGGCATTGCTCTCTCCACCTCCTCTGGCCCCACTCCCTGGCTCAAAACTGGTCCCACAGACCTCTGAAAGCTTCAAAACCACTTTCCCTGCCTCCAAGTTGCACAGAATTCAGTGCAACCAAAACCAAAGCCATACAAACTCAAGCTGTTGAAGGACTGGAGCTTTAGTGAGCTGCCACAACTACGTCACGAGTACCTTCTGCCCCACTACCTTCTGATTTGTCTCTTCACTCATATTTACTCTCCTCCTGAACGAGGCTGTCACAACCAACTATCCTCCCACCTTGGAGCTGCTCACAGCTCTGGTGTCCAGGGCAAGCTGACATCTGCTCAACGCTTTCCCTTTTCTGAAGCCAGATTTTCACAGGTTGGGAAGCAGCAGGGTGAACAGATGTCCCTTACTGGAAGTTAAAACCCTACTTAAACCGAGCCTCCTCACAGCTCTGCTGTCACTCCTGAGAGCTCTGAGCTAATCCTTCTCTTTTCATTTCACCACGAACAGGGATTCTCAGGACAGGAGGGTTCAAACCACTCAGAACAAAAGCTGGGGCAGAGTCCCTGGGTGACAAACCTGCCACAAATCCTGACTGCTTCCCAAGGCCAGCAGGACATCTGCAGAGCTCTCAGGATGGCAGAGGTTCAGAGAGGAAAGAAAGAGGGACATCACAGAGAGTGGAATGGGCTGCCCAGGGAGGTGGTGGGGTCACCGTCCCTGGAAGTGTTCAAGCAAAGCCTGGATGAGGCACTTAGTGCCATGATCTGGTTGATTGGACAGGGCTGGGTGATAGGTTGGACTGGATGAGCTTGGAGGTCTCTTCCAATCTGCTTGATTCTGTGATTAGAAAGAAATTCTTCACAGCAAGAGTGATTTGCATTGGAATGATCTGCACAGGGAGGTGGTGGAGTCCCCATGCCTGGAGGTGTTTAAGAGGAGGCTGGATGAGGCACTTAGTGCAATGGTTTAATTGATTAAGAAGGGTTGGGTGATAGGTTGGACTCGATGATCCTAGAGGTAGTTTCCAACCTGGTTAATTCTGTGATTCTCTGATGTATTGGGAAGCCTCTTTGGGGCAAGGAAGCACAATGCCTTTTCTTCCTGCAGCTGAGCCAGTCCCTAGACATGTCCATCTCCTCCCATCCTGCAAACTGCAGTGACACCTCGTGGCTGAAGGCAGACGCCTCAGGGCCAAGCCACCAACAGGAGAGGGGACATGTGCTGGGTAGGAGCCTTGGACTCACCTGGAAAGGTTTCAGGAACGTCTCCTCCATGGCCAGCCTGCCGTACTCGGTGAAAAGCTGGAAGGAGAAGAGGACATCAGGACTGTCAGTTTATCAGTCTGCACAGACTCACGGACATCTGTGGGCCGTGGGAGCAAGGGACAGTTGTTGGCTTGGGGCTAACAGCAGCATTTACAGAGCTGGAAGGGAAACTGGCTGGCTGTGTGCTTTCAGCTCACAACTTAGAGGTGCATGAAGCCGTGAGTGACAATCACCCTGTGAGCCCTCACCTGAAAGTTCTCAGCCTAGAAGTTTTGGCTACCAAATCAGTGAAAAATGGCTCAACTCAGCTGCTGGTTGTTGTTTTCCTGCCAACCAGAGACTTCATGTGCTAGAAGGTGATGGCAGGAGCTGTGCTCTCTTTAAACAGCTCAGAAGAAGAGGAAATTAATTCAGAAATAAGTATTTTCCCTGCAACCCCCCACTGTGCAAAGACTGTAAGATCAGCCTACCAGCCAGATTTGAAGGCTCTCCAGCCTCTCTGGACTGTAATTTCTAACTGAAGGCACAATAATGTGTTTCACAGATGCCTAGAAATGGGTCAAACATGTGAAACAAGAGAGGTTTAAAATCCAAAGTGAGAGATCAGAGCTGCATTGGCTAAGTTCAACATTACAAAGGCATCATTGCTATAAATATTTACTGACTGAAATGATACAGGAGTCTTCAAATGATGATTTTTCCAGGTGGACTTTTGCTTTTCTTTCCTTTAAGCTCCTGGAAAAATCTGCCTAATCAGTCAGTCAATGAATCACCTAAACAGAAGAGAAAGCTGAAGGAAATACCAGGAAACAGGCAGGACACCTGTGCCACAAAAATCCCATTAGCTGCTTGTGTCCAACAGTAATTACCATTAGGGGTTGACTGTTTTGAGCCAGTACCAGATGTCAACAACCAGGCTTATAAACCATTCCCAGGTTGTTTTTTTTTGGCTTCTCCTACATTAGTAAGATTCAGCTGGCAAATATCCTGCCCTGCAATGTGAACAGTGTAACTTCCACATTCAGTTTCCCTGTCAGTTCAGTCAAACCAGCACTTTTACTGCCCTTACTCATGGAGCAGCAGATGGATGCTCACAGCAGCAGAAGTACAACCAACAAGTGGTTAACCACCCTGAATCCCTCACTACTAGCAGTCACTTCAGTACCTTGTGAAGGTCACTGCATGTTTCCAGCCCATGGGTCACTCCTGGCTTCTGCTGGATCTCTGCTCTCTGAGGAATCTCAGTGCAATCCCATGGTAGGACACACACAGCAGCATGAGCTGTATCCAGGCCTGTGATTACTCTTTGAGATGGTCTGTCACAGGTACTCTACACCCACCCTATGTAGTCTGTTTGATGCTCCCCTAACCTAACTATTAAAAAAAGTCAACTCAACCCTCTCTGGCTGCAGCATCATCCATGACAACTGGTCCTGTGCACTGTGGACCTAAGAAAAGATAATGCTGTCCCCCACTTTGCAGCTGAAGATCATCATCATCTCCCTTATCAGTCAGTTTTGTCTCCTGTCTTAACAGTCTTGGCTCTTTCATCCTCTCTGAGCCCTCCAGCCACCTGTTGCAGCACAAAGCACAGCCATGGGCCATTTTCAGCTCCACACTTTCAAAACAGACATGTGGTCCAGAGATAGGAACAGGCCCTCCTTCCAAATGTCCCACTGACTGCCCTGCCAGAAGTGCCAGACACCCAGGAGCCATACTGTGAATCAAGACAGGTTTCAACCCAAGTGACAGCTCCTCCCTGCCTATGATGTAAAATGAGAGCTGGGAAACTGAAAACCATTTTGTGGCTGTGAATGAGAAAGTCCAGATCAATGAAGCCTACAAGTGTGTAAAGCAATCCAGGCACCACAGTGCTGCAGAGCGGCAGGGACAAGGGTCTTACCTGCAAGTGCTGCAGGTCATCCTCCTGCACGTTCTGGGACAAGTTGTAAACCTGAATTCAAAACAAAAAACAAAACAAAAACAAACAAGCAAAACAAAAACCAAATTCAGAACACTCAGAATGGCCCAGGGTTCTTCAGACCCATGTGTGGGTCAGTGTGGTTAAAGCCTACAACATGATTCTGGCTTGTATCAGAAACAGTGTGACCAGCAGGACCAGAGCAGTGATTGTTCCCCTGGTACTGGGCACTGGTGAGGCCACACCTCAAACACTGGGTGCAGTGTTGGGGGCTTCACTCCAAGAAGGACACTGAGGTGTTGGAGCAGGTCCAGAGAAGGGCTGGTGAAGGGTCTAGAGGACAGTTGCTGTGAGGAATGGCTGAGGGAACTGGGGTTGTTTAGTCTGGGGAAAAGGAGGCTGAGGGGAGACCTGATTGCTCTCTACAACTCCTTAAAGGAGGTTGAAGTGACATAGGGATCAATCTCCCCTTCCAAGAACAAGAATTAAGACAAGAGGAAACAGCCTCAAGTTGCACCAGAGAAGGCTTAAGTTGGACATTAGGAACAATTTCTTCCCCTAAAAGGTCAAGACCTGGAACAGGCTGCCCAGGGAAATGGTAGAGTCCCCATGCCTGGTAGGGTTTCAAAGCCATGTAGATATGGTGCTGGAGGACATGGTGTAGTGGTGGACTTGGCAGTGCTGGCTTAATGGTTGGACTTGATCTTAAGGGTCTCTTCCAGCCAAAACAGTTCCATGATTCTGTGATTATCATGGGGATACAGCCAAAATCCCAGCTGATTTGTGATGACCAAGTCAGATCCCAGGCACAGCTGTGCTGCTGGACAGACTGACACTGTCAGACAGACAGGCACTGCTGGTCTTTGTGCAGCAAACGCTCCAGCACGAGAGCACCAGAGGCTGTCATGCCCCAGTCCGGAACCTTGTCAGGACCAAATAAAGTTCCTTCTTCCCTGTTTTTGTGATGTTCTGAAGTCTGTACCAAGACAGAGCTTCCATCCCACTCATGCTGTTCTCCAAGAGTGAAGGTCAGGTAGTAGGAAAGGAAGCCCTAAGAGGCTATGAGGTTACTGGTGTGTGAACACCTCCAGCCCACACCTTTGAGGAACTGATTCCTGGAGACAACTCCCTTCTTACCTGTATTGAGCTGATCATTGTGCTAAGGGCAAACACAGTGGCTGAATCCCTCAAGGTGGACTGGCTGTCAAAGGTGCCCTGTGTGTCCATCAGCAACACTGCAACCTGAGAGGCAGAATGTTCCACATCACTTGCATGCACCCTAAAGCATCTGCATCCAAGCAAAATCACTCTCAAATGCTGAAGAAGCAGCTCTAAGGAAAAGGACCTGGGAGCCCTGGTGGACAACAGGCTTACAGTCAGCCAGCAGTGTGCCCCTGCAGATGACAAAGTCATGGTATCTCAGGAGTGTGGCTGGCAGGTGGAGGGAGGTTCTCTTCCACCTCTACTTTGCCCTGCTGAGGTCTTGTTCAGAATCCAGTGCATCCAATTCCAGCCTCTCCAGTTCAAGAACTACTGGAAAGAGTACAGCAGTGCACTGTGTGCAGTTCTGGAGCCCCCAGCACAAGAAGGACATGGAACTGTTGGAGTAAGTCCAGAGGAGGGCCACCAAGATGCTCAGAGGGCTGCAGCAGCGCTGCTATGAAGACAGGCTACAAGAGTTGGGGCTCGGCAGCCTGGAGAAGGGAAGGCTTCCAGGAGATCTTATAGTGGCCTTCCAGTATCTGAGGGGGACCTACAGGAAGGCTGGGGAGGGACTACTGACAAGGTCTTGTCATGGCAGAATGAGGAGTAATGGGTTTAAACTTGAAGAGGGGAGATTGAAACTGGATGTTAGGAAGAAGTTCTTTACAGTGAGGGTGGTGAAACAATGGAACAGGTTCCCCAGGCAGGTTCTGAATGCTCCTTCCCTGGAGGTGTTCAAGGCCAGGTTGGATGAGGCCTTGAGCAATCTGTTCTAGCAGGAGGTGTCCCTGTCTATAGCAGGGGGTTGGAATTGGATCCTTGAGGTCCCTTCCAACATAAACCATTCTATGATTCTATGATTGATCAGAGGCTACAAAGATGCTGAGGGGACTGGAGCATCTCTGTGAGGAGGAAGGGCTGAGAGATCTGGAACTCTTTAGTCTGCAGAAGAGCAGCTTGAGAAGGGATCTGATCAATGCTGATCAATAGCGAAAGGGTTGTGGGGGAGCAAGAGTATGGAGCCAGATGCTTTTCAGTGCTGCCCAGTAATAGGACAAGGGACAATGGCACAGGAGGTTCTGTTTGAATGGGAGGAGAAAGTTTGCTGCC
Source organism: Pogoniulus pusillus (assembly GCF_015220805.1). Taxonomy (NCBI): domain Eukaryota; kingdom Metazoa; phylum Chordata; class Aves; order Piciformes; family Lybiidae; genus Pogoniulus; species Pogoniulus pusillus. The sequence continues at coordinate 20,237,680 of NC_087264.1, read as the reverse complement.
CAAAGAGGCTGTGAAGTCTCTGTTTCTGGAGGCATTGAGAACCCACCTGGGCATGCTCCTGTGTGACTTACTTTGAAAGCAGGTGATTTTGCTTTACCAGGGGAGTTGGACTAGATGATCTCCCTAAGCCACATCCAACCCCCACCACTCTGTGATTCTGTGAAATGCCAGAGGGGGGTGAGGGTTGAACATCAGCTGCATTAGCATGCTGGGAATTACACTTTTCCTGCCTCAGACTTATAACTGGTGGAGAACAAAGGAAAAGAGCAGCCCCAGTCACTCTTGGCAAGGTGATGACTCCAGAATGCCAGCAAAACGAACACTCTGCAACCCAGGAGGGGAGCACTTTGCTCCTCAGATGCTGGCTGTCAGAGCAGTTAGGTCTTTTCCTGAGTCTGCATTAGCTTCGTGGCACAGAAGCCAAAGACAGCAGAGTTCTGCACCTCCTTAACCCAAATTCAGGCAGTATTAGAAGCCACATTGTGAATAATTCAGTATGGCTTTGCTGTTTGGCTCCTTACGAAAGAGTCCAGGAATATGAATAGTCCTGTCTGTAAGTTTTCTGGATGCCTCAAAACCTAGTTTGCACTGGATCTGAGCACTCTGAATGAGGACACCCCATTTTACAGCTACTGCCCTAGGAAAGGGGGTAGTTTGCAAGGTCTTTAGATTCAAGATCTCTGGGAACAGCAGAGGAATAAACTCTGGAATTCCCAGAGTTAGAGGGATATGGTACTGGAGACCTTCTTTAAACTTGCACAGGCATTTCAGTCACCTGAGCCAAAGCAGGAGAGTCTCACAAAAGCTGAAGGAGAAACCTGAGGTGCTCAGCAGCAGAGAAGCACACACCTTTGTACCATCAGGCTTGTCCACCAGGAAAACCTCGCTCCATATCTGAATGCCGGTCGTCTCCCGCTCAGACCCACCTCTCCAGGAGAAACCTGTCAGAGGCTCGTTGTAATCTCCAACCCAGTCCACTGCTTCCTGCAGGTAGGAACAGAAGTTGTTGATGGAGATCTCATCTCACTTTGGTTTTACACTTTTCTTCTGCACTGCCTCCACCCCAGTGCTGGAGGAGAGCAGCTCTTGTCACAGGCTCACAGGATGTCAGGGGGTGGAAGGGACCCAAGGAGATCATCCAGCCCAACCCCCCTGCCAGAGCAGGACCACACAATCTAGCTCAGGGCACACAGGAACACATCCAGACAGGCTTTGAAGGGTTCCAGAGAAGAAGACTCCACAACCTCTCTGGGAAGGCTGTGCCAGTGCTCTGGGACCCTTACAGGAAAGAAGTTACCCCTTGTGTTGAGCTGGAGCCTCCTGTGCTGCAGCTTCCATCCATTGCTCCTTGTCCTATCCCAGGGAGCAGTGAGCAGAGCCTGTCCCCCCACTCCTGACCCCCAACCCTCAGATATTTATAAACATTGAATAGATCCCCTCTCAGTCTTCTCTTCTGTCAAAGAAGTTTCCTACAGGGCAATAAATGTGAACATCTCTGCTCCAAAGTCAAGAGCCCACTAAAGATGCACTGGTGGGCAGGGCTGTGGATGGACCTGCTCTATTTTATTCTGTGGTGGTTTAATGGCCATGGTGGCATTAGGTTGATGGTCAGACTCAATGACCTTAGAGGTCTTTCCAATCTACATAATTCTATGACTCTCTGCTACTGAGACATTTGAGCATTCCTAGAGCACCAAACCAGTGTCCTATCCAGCTAATCCCTGAATGGTACCTGGGAGCAATGAGCAGCAGCAGCAGCATACCCAAACACAGGGCTATGGAGATGATTAAGGAGCTGGAGCATGTGTTCTGTGAGAAGAGGCTGAGGGACCTGGGGCTTTTTGGTCTGGTAAAGAGAAGATTGAGAGGAGATGTAATCAATGTTTGTAAGTATATGAGGGCTGGGTGTCAAGGAGGACACAGGCTCTTCTCAGTTGTGCCTTGTGATAGGACAACGAGCAATGGATGTAAATTGCAGCATAGGAAGTCAGAACGCAACATGAGGAGGAACTTCTCCTTTGTAAGGATCACAGAGCACTGGAACAGGCTTCCCAGAGAGGTTGTGGAGCCTCCTTCTCTTGAGACTTTCAAGACCTGTCTGGATGCATTTCTGTGTGACCTGAGCTAGATCATAGAACCATAGAATCAACCAGGTTGGAATAGACCTCCAAGATCATCCAGTCCAACCTATCACTGCTCTGGCAGGGTGGTTGGACTTGATGATCTCTTTGGGTCCCTTCCAATCCCTAACATCCTGTGATCCTGTGACCCCTGGGAAGAGCCACCTGAGCTGGAGCCATACCTTATTGTACATGTACCGCAGCATGAAGTCCATCAGGAATGATTTTCCTTTCCTAAAAGCCCCAGCAACGGAGACAGCCACAACCTCTTTATCTCTGACAGCCTCTGAGAGGAGGATGCGGTTGAGTGCAGCTTCATCCAGTTCAAAGGAATGGTCATCTTTGACAATGAGGACTTGCACTGGTCCTGCCTTCCTCACAGACTCCTCCTCTTCTGAGCTCCACTCGTAAGCCTTGTCCGCAAAACTACCTGTGTGAAGTAAAACCAGAGCTGTTGGAACAGGTTGCCCAGAGACGTCGTGGAGGCCCCAGGTGTTCAAGGTCAGCTTGGATGGGGCTTTGAGCAACCTGGTCTAGTGGAAGGTGTTCCTGCCTATGAAAGGCAGGTTGGAACTAGATGATCTTTGAGGTGCCTTCCAACCCAAACCATTCTGTGATTCTGTTAGGTTACTCCTTCTACAAACTGCAGAATCACAGACAGCAGGGCTGAACAGGGTGCCCAGCTAGCCCAAATATCCACCCTGAACAGCAACCTTCAGACCAGATGTCTGTCAATCCTGTCCCCATATATCACAATGGAGTCTCCAGACACTTTGGGGTCATGTGTCCACAGGCAGATGTTCTTTTCCTGCAGGCAAAGAGCTCCCTGCTCTTGACAAAACCTCTCCTTCCTTGACAAAACACACTCATTATTTTTAGTCCTACAAGAGCAGACATGGAGAAGAGATAATTCTCTTCCTGCCTGCAACAACTTCTTGCACACACCAAGACTCCCACAGCACCTCCCTTGGATTTTTCTCTGCCAGAAAAGAGAAGCCCAAGCTCCTCAATCACCCTTTCCTACCACATTGTCTAGGCAACTGACTGCTCTCCGCTGAAGGTGAATGGATGCAGCATTCACACTGATGTGCCTTAAGTACCTCATGTTCCATCAAAGGATGCTGCCTTTATGCATCCTGCGCTGTCTCTGCAGCAAGAGCAGAGTCCTGCTCCATTTGCAGCCTGCACTAATGCTCTAAAGTATAATCTGCCTCTTCTGCCATCAGCCTCATCGATGGGCACCTCCAAGCCATCCCCCAGCAGGACCCAGGCCATGAAGGTGTAAGTCCATCTTCCTAAAAGCCACTTCTTTACTCCTAGTTGGAAAACACACAGAAAGCACAGGCCCTGCTCACTTTTCCAATTGGAAGTGGCAAGGTTCCCTGTGGAGCACACTGAGTCAAGTGCTGCATAAGTTCATACAGCCTCCTCTTTGGGACAGGAGAGAATCAACCAGAGGCTGCAGGAGGAGCTTTTGGAAGGGACAGGCAGGGACCCAGCGTTTGGTCACTGCATCTACACTCAGCAGCATGCTAGAGATCAGCCACATGAGGTGGCACAGCTCTTTCACCTGTACTCCTGACGGCTGGAGTCAGAAATGGTTTTGATTCACACATTCTTTCCTGCCTCTGCCATGAGTCACATCCTATACAAGGATCCTTCCACTGTCTTTTCTGTGCAGCTATAAAAAGAGGAAAACACAGACTCAGACAGCTTGAGCAGAGCAAGGCAGATGAGATGACAACAGCTCTTAAAGGCCTTGTGGTCCATTTGAGATGCTTGGTGTACCTGCTGCACTACAGGAGATGGAAACATTTTAAGACCTTCCATCCACTGACACTGCAGTCATGAGGTTTGCAAAGAGCAGGGTGAGCTCTAGCAGATTTCTTGACTTCAAACTTCCCAGCACAAGTAAGAGTTGCAGAAGGTGGTTAACGGTGCCAGTCAGATCACCTACAGCCATGTGAATCATAGAAATCAGTCAGGGTTGGAAGGGACCACAAGGATCATCTAATTCCAACCACCCTGCCATGGGCAGGGACACCCTACCCTAGAGCAGGCTGGCCACAGCCTCATCCAGTCTGGCCTTAAACACCTCCAGCCATGAGGCCTCAACCACCTTCCTGGGCAACCCATTCCAGCCTCTCACCACTCTCATGCTCAACAACTTCCTCCGCACATCCAGGCTGAATCTCCCCACCTCCAGCTTTGCTCCATTCCCCCCAGTCCTGGCACTCCCTGACAGCCTCAAAAGTCCCTCCCCAGCTTTTTTGGAGGCCCCCTGCAGATTCTGGAAGGCTACAAGAAGGTCACCTGGGAGCCTCCTCTGCTCCAGACTGAACAGCCTCAACTCTTTCACTCTGTCCTCATAGCAGAGCTGCTGCAGCCCTCTGAGCATACTCATGGCCCTTCTCTGGACATGCTCCAGCATCTCCACATCCCTCTTCTAATAGTGGCTCCAGACCTGGATGCAGTACTCCAGGTGGGGTCTCACCAGAGTGGAGTAGAGGGGGAGAAATCACCTCCCTCAAGCTGCTGGCCACACTGTGAAATCTCCTCACTGGCAGTGAAGGGAATGTGTGATGGAAACTTCCTCCACACTTCTACAAGAACTTCCCAGTTCCTTGGCTCAGGCTGTAACTTTCCAAACTTCCTAGCCTCGAGTTAAACCTCCTCAGTCTCTGTTTAAGACCCTGACCTCGGAGAACTCATTTTCAGCCACTCCCTGCAGCTACAAAGCACAAGAACTGTGTGTGTACAGGCTAAAAGGCAAGATAGAAATACCAAGAGGAAAAGAGCTTGCCCATTCTGGGCCTCTTTGTAAGGAAGCCTCCAGCAGAAACTTCATCTGTGAAATAACAGCAGTGCTTTTGTGTGAGTTTCTGATTTCCTATGATCCTACAATGAAATATCAGGATCATTAAGCCTGGTTGCTAGGGGATTTCTGGTGCCTCTTGGATATATACTACAAGCTTTCTTTCCTCCCAGTTGAAAAACAAAGATCTTTTCTTCCTGATGCTTGGAGGTTTTTATAACAAAACAAAAGTGCCAAAGCCTCTGAAAAGCTGGATTCTCCCCTAGACTTCAGCAGCCAGGGACCAGCAGCACCAAACTGCCTTCAGACACCAACCTCAGGCCTGTGTCAATGCTTAGGAGCCTCCAGAGGGAAGAAAAGCCTTCCTACTTCTAACACACGGACCCAAGACCTAGGCACACATGTCCAAATGACTTGGAAAATGAAAGCCTCTGAAAGCAGTCAGTTCTCTTGCTGCACACACCAAACATCATTCCCAGCAACAAGATCTTCTCAACATGTTGAGTGTGGCCAGGTGCCAAAGGGCTCTTGTTGTCTTTTTGAGTAGTGCCATCCTGCAAGTGCCATATAAAGTCTAGGACAGAGAGCATTTCTTCTCCTCTGAGGTTTCCCAAAGCCCAGCTCATGCTGAGTCCATTTTTCCCCCTTTTACAGCTGCACAGAAGGGACAGCAGAGTGATCTTTGTATAGGATGTGACTCATAGCTGAGGCAGGAAAAATGTAAATCAGATCAAATCAAAACATTTCTGACTCTGTCAAGGGTGCAGGTGAAATAGCTGTGCCACCTCCTCAGACCAGAGAAGTCCCAGCTCTGGGCACACAAAAGGTGAGGGGACAAGCATTTTACTCACCCCACACTAGCAGTAATGAGAGCTGCTTGCAGAGCACCCAGCTGGGTGCCCAAGATGGGCACAAACCCTGCTCTCTGTGGGCTTCAAGTGCTGGAAAACAGCAGCATGGATGCCTCCTGTTCAGACAGTCCTGGTGAAGAATCCAAGCACTATGACAAGGAACTGCTATCACATCCTGCTATCTGAGGGACAGTTAGTGCCAGATTCCTCCTCCTGCTGCTGCTGGTGCCCAGATGAGGATCTCTCTAGGCTTTCTCTCCCTCCAGCTCAGCTGTTGGGAGAAGCAGCAACCAGTGCAGAGGATGAGAGATTGTGCTGTCCCTTCAAAACAGAATCTGTAAGGAGACAGCAGAATCTGTAAGAAGCACATTTTTTAAAGCAGATATTGACAGACACAAAGCTGAGAGAGCTGGAGCTGTTTAGACTGGAGAAGGCTGAGAGGGGATCTTCTCAATGATGACTATCTAAAGAGTGGGGGACAAGACGATGAGGCCAGACTCTTTTCAGTGGTGCCCAGTGATAGGACAAGGGGCAAAGGGCATAAACTGGAACCCAAAAAATTCCATGTGAGCATAAGGAATTACTTTTTTTGCTGTGCAGGCTGCCCAGAGAGGTTGTGGAGTCTCCTCCTCTGGAGAGACTCTATAGCCACCTGGACATTGTGTTGCTGGGCAACCTGCTGTGGGTGACCCTGCTTTGGCAGAGGGGTTGGACTGGATGACCTCCAGAGATCCCTTCCAACCTCTACCATGCTGAGATCCTGTGATTCTGGGAGAGTATCTGCAGACACAGGTAACAATTCAGATTAGCTGTGGTCTCCTAGGGGAGATCCTTGCTTACACCACTTGAACACCAAGAAACCCAGGCCATTTGCACCACACAGGGGCAAAATACAAAGTGTTATGGGCAGGATGTTGATTACCCAGCTCAATGGAACTATCAGCAGAAAAGGCACTGTATTAAGCATGTCTCTGAACTAATTTCAGCCCTCTTATGTCTGCTACTTCCAGGTCTACCATCTGCAGACAAAACTCTCTTTCATATTTATTTCCATGTGGCAAAGCTTCCCTGTTCTGTTTATGAGATTATCAGCCAGGCTGGAGAGCCAGAGATGATTTTGTAAGATGGTTGCGTATTGCTGGCAATCAATTGGCCTTTCTGGCATAAATTAGGTATCTGCTTTGAAAGAAAGTTGTACCTGGCAAGGGCAAAACATCATCTGGCCAAAAAGGAAAGGAAGGAGCCCTCAGCTTTCCTAAACACACTCTTGTTTTCACTCATCTCTGACTTGACTCCTCCTCTCAGTCAGGCTTTCTCCCGGCGCCTGGCAATTACGTCAATTCTCCAGCTGCTCATCCAGAGATGGATACAGCTCCTCTTCCCCATTTCTGAGCAGCTCATTTCTATGTCTCTAAAGCAGGCTGGAATCCATGTCTCTTTTCCATATGATGCTTCAAAGTGGAAAGGTGAAGGAGAGCAGAATTTGCATTCACGTTTACTGGGCTGTCAGAAAGCAGCAAGAAAATGGTTTCACTCACACAGGCAGTCCCATAATACAGCAGCACTTCCAGCTCACTTTATTAGCCTAAGGAAAACAGTAAAGCATTCTTCAACTGCTCTGGGCCTTCTTTTGGGTTAAAATTAAATTAAATCAGCATTATTTCATGATGTGCCTCTGCACAGACTGACAGCTGACGTCGAATGTATTTAAGCTTCTCCAGAAAAGGAAGGAGACCATAGAATCATAGAATCAGCCAGGTTGGAAGAGACCTCCAAGATCATCCACTCCAACCTAGCACCCAGCCCTAGCCAGTCAAACAGACCATGGCACTAAGTGCCTCATCCAGTCTTTTCTTGAACACCTCCAGGGACAGTGACTCCACCACCTCTCTGGGCAGCCCATTCCAATGCCAATCACTCTCTCTGTGAAGAACTTCCTCCTAACATCCAGCCTATACTTTCTCCGGCACAACTTGAGACTCTGTCCCCTTGTTCTGTTGTTGGTTGCCTGGCAGAAGAGCCCAACCCCACCTGGCTACAGCCTCCCTTCAGTTACTTGTTGGCAGCAATGAGGTCTGCCCTGAGCCTCCTCTTCTGCAAGCTGCACACCCCCAGCTCCCTCAGCCTCTCCTCATAGGGTTTGTGCTCCAGGCCCCTCCCCAGCCTTGCTGCCCTTCTCTGGACACCTTCCAGTACCTCAACATCTCTCTTCAATTGAGGAGCCCAGAACTGGGCACAGCACTGAAGGTGTGGCCTGAGCACTGCTGAGTACAGGGACAGAATAACCTCCCTTGTCCTGCTGGCCACACTGTTCCTGATCCAGGCCAGGATGCCACTGGCTCTCCTGGCCACCTGGGCACACTGCTGCCTCATCTTCAGCCTACTATCCACCAGTATGCAACACACCTTTGGTGAGTGCTTGCTGAAGCCTGTTCTTTCTTTAGATACGGAAGAACAGGTCAGAGAAATGCTGACTCCTTCCCAGAGACCAACTAATAAAGTCAGCTTTTCCCTTGAAATGAGTTTGCACAATAAATACATTGCATTCCAGAGAGAGGAATGCAGCCCTCACCCATCACCTGTGCAAAGACAAGGCTGCCTAACCAGACCTACAGCCAATTTGCCAGTCCTGCCTTCTGCTCTGCTGGGCCCCAGGAGCCCTACCCAAGCACTGCACATGAATAGCAGAAGCAGCAGCCTGGATGTCAATCCCCTTCCCTAAAATACAAAGATATCCTTTAATGGCCATGATGCTGTTAGGTTGATGGATGGATTTGACAACTTTAAAAGTCTTTTCCAACCAAAACAATTCTGTGATTCTCTGTATTCAAAGAAAATACAGAGATGTCTGAGGGTATTCAAAACAAGTCACTGCACAGAAAAACAGCAAGGAAAGAAAAGAAAGGGAAGGGTTTTTTTTTTTATCATAGAATCAACAAGGTTGGAAGAGATCTCCAAGATCATCTACTCCAACCTATCCAACCAAGATCATCCAGTCCAGCCCTGTCCAATCAACCAGACCATGGAACTAAGTGACCCATCCAGGCTTTGCTTGAACAACTCCAGGGATGGTTACTCCACCACCTCCCTGGGCAGCCCATTCCAATGCCAATCACTCTCTCCGCCAACAACTTCCTCCTAACATCCAGCCTAGACCTCCCCTGGCACAGCTTGAGACTGTGTCCCCTTGATCTGTTGCTGCCTGCCTGGCAGAAGAGACAAACCCCACCTGGCTATGACCTCCCTTCAGGGATTTGTAGACAATAATGAGGTCACCCCTGAGCCTCCTCTTCTTCAGGCTGCACAACCCCAGCTCCCTCAGCCTCTCCTCACAGGGCTGTGCTCCAGGCCCCTCACAGCTTTGTCACCTTTCTCTAGACAGGTCCAAGTACTTCAACATCTCTCTTGAATTGAGGAGCCCAGCACTGGACACAGGACTCAAGGTGTGGCCTGAGCAGTGCTGAGTCCAGGGGCAGAAGAACCTCTCTTGTCCCACTGGCCACACTGGTCCTGAGCCAGGCCAGGATGCCATTGCCTCTCCTGGCCACCTGGGCACACTTCTGCCTCATGTTCAGCTATTACCTATCAGTACCCCCAGGTCCTTTTCTTCCTGGCTGCTCTCCAGCCACGCTGTCCCCAGCCTGTAGCTTTAACTTGTCCTTTCTCTGCAATCCCAGTTAATCCCACATGGTGCAGGTTGGAAGTGACCTCTGGAGATTCACTGGTTCATAGATTCATAGAATGGTTTGGGTTGGAAGGGACCTTCAAGATCATCTAGTTCCAACACCCTGCCATGGGCAGGGACACCTCCTACTAGACCAGATTGCTCAAGGCCTCATCCAACCTGGTCTTGAACACCTCCCTGATCAACCTGTTCCAGTCTAAATCTCACGGCCTCAAGTTTCCTAAGATCCAGTCTAAATCTCACGGCCTCAAGTGTCAATCCCTTCCCTCTCATCCTATCACTACAAGACCTTGTAAAATATCCCTTACTGGCTTTTTTGTAGACTCCTTGGCAGGACATTTTCACCTAGGGTAGGCTGCACAGGAATGCATTCAGGTGAGTTTGGAATCTCTCCAGCCACGAGGATGCTCAGAGGGCTGGAGCACCTCTGCTATGAGGACAGACTGAAAGAGTTGGGGCTGTTCAGTCTGCAGAAGAGGAGGCTCCCAGGTGACCTTCTTGTGGCCTTCCAGAATCTGAAGGGGGCCTCCAAAAAAGCTGGGGAGGGACTTTTGAGGCTCTCAGAGAATGACAGGACTAGGGGGAATGGAGCAAAGACGGAGGTGGGGAGGTTCAGAGGGGAGGTGAGGAGGAAGCTGTTGAGCATGAGAGTGGTGAGAGGCTGGAATGGGTTTCCCAGGGAGGTGGTTGAGGCCCCATCCCTGAAGGTGTTTAAGGCCAGGCTGGATGAGGCTGTGGCCAGCCTGCTCTAGGGTAGTGTGTCTCTGGCCATGGCAGGGGGCTTGGAATTAGACGATCCTTGTGGTGCCTTCAAACTCTGACTGATTCTATGATTCTATGACTCCACAAGCTCTCTGGGCAGCCTGTTCCAGAGCTCCATCATCCTCACAACAAAGAAGTTTTTTGTCATATTGAGGCAGAACTTCTCCTTGTCCTGTCACTGGGCACCACTGAGAACCATCTGTCCCCATCTTTTTGCCATCTACCCTTAATGTGTTTATCAACATTGATCAGATCCCCTCTCAGCCTTGTCTTCTCTAGGCTAAACAGCCCCAGGTCTCTCAGCCTCTCCTCGTGAGACAGATGTTCCAGCCCCTTAATGGAACAGAATGGAGCATTCCTGTACGGAAGAGGCCCAATTTCTTACCAGCAGCCCTGTGGGGTTTAATTTGATCAACAGCAATAGTGGCACAGATCCTGCTGGAGCTGTGTCCTACGCCAGCTGTTTACATTACAAACATGTCACAGTGCCACCAGTGACACCACGAGCCAAGCTCTGAACAGACCTTCCAGTCAGGCTTGATCCCTCTGCACATTCTCCAGAGAGCTTCAGCTTCCAGGAAGCTTATCTGCCCTCCACAAAGAGCACTGGCAAAGAAAGCCATCTCTCTGCAAGCTACTGTCTCCCTTACACTTAGCGCGTTCAGCGCGGCTGCCGCTGTGACATGAGTTCTGCTCCCTCTGTTCATGCTGAACCACCTCTGCCACATGACAACCAGCCAAGAATCACCAGTGAGAAGGCTGGGAAAGGCAGGGTGGCTTTGAGCATGTACCAGACACCAGACACCCTCTCCTTCTCTCACAGACAGGCTTGCAGAGAGCTCTGCTCCAGCTAATGAGGGAAAGAGAAAAAGAGCAGTGAAGCAAAGCACACCCAGCAGCCAGCCAGGGTAGATAGGAGCTTGGAGAGCAAGAAGCTGTATTGATCCTGTCCGAAAGATGCACAGCAAGGCACAGCTGCAGTCCAAAATGTTGAGGCTGCTGCAGGAGCCTGGCCTGGCCAGCCACGAGTTAGCAAATTCCCTCAGCATGGGTCTGCCACAAAGGGTCGAGTCTGAGGTGCTCCCAGGAGACAGGCTTCAGGGGCATGAAGCACGGAAGCCTGGCTGGGTAAAGCCCTCTCTTACCCCACCACTGCTCTGCTCAGCTGTGCCCTGTGATAGGACAAGGGGCAACGGATGCAAAGTACAGCACAGGAAGTTCCACATCAACATGAGGAGGAACTTCTTTCCTGTAAGGGTCCCAGAGCACTGGCACAGGCTGCCCAGAGAGATTGTGGAGTCTCCTTCTCTGGAGCCTCTCAAGGCCTGTCTGGATGTGTTCTTGTGTGACCTGAGCTAGATTGTATGGTCCTGCTCTGGAAAGGGGGTTGGACTGGATGATTTCCTTGGGTCCCTTCCAAACTCTAACATCCTGTGAGCCTGCAATCACAGCTTTGCCACAAACCAAGGTGCAAAGAAGGGTCTTGACTCTGTGGAAATGATGAGTAAGAGACATAGCCCACAGTGAACACCTCCACATAGGGAGCTGCAGGACATTGCTTAGCAACAGGTGAAGAACATCGTCACTGTCATGGTCAAAATTAGCCCTGTCCTTCAGCAAGGAAATACAGCAAGCCATGTTTGGTAGACATCTGGGTCTTGTTTTGAGATCCCAAGCTTTGGTGAACTCTTTAACTCTTCAGTGCAATCTGCTCCTGGTGAGGACCTACTCCTCTGCACCCCAGGGTGCTCGCAGCAGGGAGCCAAGCAGGCTGGTGGCTGTGGCTGCCAGGCTCGGTGACTGCGCTTTTTTTGGAGCAGTGGTAAGATGTGGAGCGCACCTTCTTCCCGCCAGCCCTGACTCATCCAGCTGGCAGCAGAGCAGCTTCAGCCAGAGCATGGCCAACTCAGCCCCTTTTCCCTTTGGCAGAGGAAAGGAGGAGATGAATGATTAAGCTGATAACATGAGCGGTTCGGGATCTTCATGCGCAAAAGACTGCTGACAGAAATAAGAGCTCAGATGATTACTGGCCACCAAACCTGTCTGGTACAACACATACATCTCATGTGCCAAAGTCCAGTGTGAAACTTTGGAATGATGACATCTACTACCACTTACAAAGGAGCTGCAGTGCCTCAGCTGGCTCTGAAACAGCAGCAGTGCCTACTGCTGTGACATTCCTGGCTGAGATCATTGTTAGCATACTTCACAGCCTCAGGAAGAACAGAGGCTCTTGTAGAAGCTTTTCAGGAGCATCTCCCTGAGGAGGAAAGGCTGAGAGACCTGAGGTTGTTTAAACTGCAGAAGAGCAGCCTGAGAGGGCAACTTCTCAACATTCAGCAAGAGCTAAAGGGTGCAGGGGCAAGAGGTTAAGGCCAGACTCTTTGCAATGGTGCCCAGTGCTAGGACAAAACCACCTCCCTGGGCAGCCTGTTCCAAAGTCTAACAGGCCATAAAACTCCCCTGGTGCAGCTTGAGGTCCTTCCTTCTTGCTGTATCACTTGTTACTCATAAGAAGAGAACAACATCCACCTCATGACAGCCTCCCTTCAGGTAGTTGTAGAGAGTGATAAAGTTTCCCCTCTGTCTTCTTTTCTTCACAGGCACAAAGTGGAACTCAGGAGGTTCCAAATGAATGGGATGAGAAAATTCTTTCCTGTGAAGGTGCTGGAGCCCTGGAGCAAGCTGCCCAGAGAGGTTGCAGAATTTCCTTTTCTGCAGAGATTCTAAAACTTCCTGGGCATTGTGATCCTGGTAAACCCTGTGGAAGATTTTCCAGGGGATTTGGATCTCCAGATCTCCAATGTGTTTCCTCTCCTGGCAGAATGCAGGAGTCTCCATCCCACCTGGGAAATCTGTGCTCAATTTTTACTGCCCTAACACTCAAGCTTCCTTCAATTGATAGCAAATGTTGAGTGTCTCTGGCAGGAACAAGGAAGATGGGTTCTGTTTAGACTGAAGTGACACTCAAGGGTCATCCATGGGACATCTTGTGTCTCCCACAGCACAATGATACCTGCACCAGACTCATTCACCTTCCGGACAAGGTTCCAGTTGAGAGTGCACAGAAGTTAATACATGGCCTGCTGCCTGTGAACATCACTTAGGCCCTAAACAATTTTTACATATGCCATTTCTCACCCAAGGTCTTGGCAGAGAAAGTGCAGCAAGACACAGCCAGCTCCACGCACTGCTTCTCCTTTTCATCGATCAGCCAGCACTGAAACCTCTCATGACACAGACACAACATGAAGCGTGACAAGGGCACCACATCACCACTGCCAGGAGGGTTAAGGCATCTTGGTTCTTCTCCAAAAAGGGGAAAGGCAGGCTGGTACTGCTCCCGCTCCTCTTGTAATGGATCAGACCACACTGCTCAAAAACAGAGGCACAAACCCCAAGCTGCTGCTTAAAACCAGAGGAACAAACCCCAAGCTGCTGCAGCCTCAAAATCAGAGCCACAAAGATCAAGAACCACTTCTATCAGTTTGGGTCTTTAGCTTGCAGTGTCTCTAGCTCTTCATATTTTTTTCTCATTTACAAGTTACTAATTTGGTGATGAATCTTTTCATATCTAGTGGCTATTTGTAACATTTTGGCTTTCACTCTTCAGGAGGTTCCCAGCATTCACTCAGAACCACCAAAAAAAACAAAAAGCCAGGAAGTGAAATCTGAAAATCCACCATAAAAGGTCAGAAAACAAATGACAACCAGAAAGGATGTTAGCTCTATTAGAAAAAAAAAACCAGCTACCAAAACAATCATTTTCTTTCCAGTTTAACCCATTGCTGTGCAGCCTGGAGGTGTGTCATTGATGATGTCAGCCTGATTTGTGCTGGAAAAGAGTTTCTTCTCCCCAGAATAGTTGCTCAGTTCTTCCCGCAATCATGACTCTTAAAATCTGACATCCAGCTCGCAAATCCTGACCCAGAGGTATATATATTTAACCTCTTGTAATCCCTTTTGTGGTTTTGAAACTGAACTTTTGAGGAGTGGGTCATTCTGATTACAACATGGGCCATGATGGGAAACATGAGGAGACTTCATACAATTCTCAGATTCTACCTATGCTTCCAGTTGCTCCTTTAAACTGGTGCTGTTCAAAGGAGTGACTGGGAGCACAGACAGAATCAGACAATCATAGAACCTTTTCAGTTGGAAGAGACCTCCAAGATCATCAAGTCTAACCTTCAGTCGTTCTTCTGTGATTACATCTCTAGCCATAGAAACATAGAATGGCTTAAACTGGAAGGGATCTTAAGGATCATTAAGGTCCAGTCCCTCCAACATGGGCAGGGACACCTCTCACTGGACCAGGTTGCTCAAAGCCTCATCCAGCCTAGTCTTAAACACTCTTAGGGCTGAGGCAACCCAGCTTTGGTAGCTGACCAGAGGCAATTTCTTCTGGGCACTACACATTCACCCTCACCCCCTAATTTGCTCTGTGATCTTTCAAAAAGCAAATTATTTTTATGAAGCAAAGAGGAGAAAGGTTGCACTAAGCAGCTGCTTCTTTTCAGGCCTGACCAACCAGGGAGTAACTAGGACAAAGTTTGATCCATTTCAAAATAGAGTAATAATTTTAATGACCCATAAGCTCATTTTTAGCACACGGTGAGGACTTTCTGCCTCAGTTTTGAGTAAAAGCTTTCTTTGCCAGGCTGAAAAATGAAAGGGTCACCCCATGGCCTGATGTCACCAAACAATACTGCAGTCACTGGATATAAGAACATCTTTCAGGGCAATGAGGTCCTGTGGTATAAATGCACTTTTATTGAAGTGTGTGTGTGTGGGGGGGGGTTCCAAGTGAAAAATAAGTCATTTTGCTCTCTAACTTATCGCCTGCGATGTCAATCAGCCTGGCAAAGAAATCGTTCTAGGAATAAGTTTAACTGCTGTGGAATTCATAGAATGGCTTGGGCTGGAAGGGTCATGAAAGATCATCTGGTTCCAAACCCCTGCCACGAGCAGAGACACCTTCCACTAGTTCAGGTTGCTCAAGGCCTCATCCAGCCTGGCCTTGAACACCTCCAGGAAGGAAGAATCCTCTACCTCACTGGGCAATCTGTTCCAGTATCTCACCACCCTCACCATAAAGAATTCTGTTCTAATCTCCAGTCTAAATCTGCTCTCTTCAAGCTTAAATCCATCCCCTCTCATCCTATCACTACAAACCCTTGTAAAAAGTCCCTTCCGGGCTTTCTTGTTGGCCTCCTTCAGGGAATTATTTTGATCTGTGGCTAGCTTGCAGCTGAAGGCTCTCACGGAGATCCACTTGGACTCATGATTCATGGATGGTTCCAGATTCTTGCAGAACAGAGAATCTAAGGAGGAGTTCATCAGATCAGTGACACATCACATTTCACTCAAGTACAGTGTTTGGACTGAGCAATGTTTCTAACTGTCCGGCAGGACCAAAGCTACTCTTTCCAAGACGATGTTTGCTCTATTTATATCCATTCTGGCATCATTTGCATTTTCTTCTCATGCTATCAAGATCTGAAGGGAAAGCATCTGTACGTGTACGTGTGTGCAATACTCAACGCGCAGACGGAGACGAGGCCGACTGCTCTGTGAGACAAAGCTGAGAATGTCGACATATCCACCGGGAAGTTTTTCCTCCAGTTTACCCATGGGTCTAACGACCTTCGTCGAGACGCACAGTTAAGAACGGCACCGACCAAACGAGCGCTGCTCACTTCATGCTGCCTCTCTTGCCAAAGCAGACCACCAGCCCCTCCCCACCGCCGCCCTGCTCGTTCAACGCGCAGGCTCCCGCTATCCAAACGCTGCCACGAGCATGTCCCTGAACTGTTTAATCATTATCATGGGAAATACTACACTCATCTAGGCAAATTAGGATGTAATTTGTGTATCTAAACATCTGAGCTCAGCTCACCTGCTCTGCCTGATGAGACGGGGATACCGCAAGCAGCGAGTTCACATGGAAGACGGCTGAGGTGAAGTGACAAATTAGGCTCCTCGGCAGCCTCAAATAACAGCAAACGGCTGTATAAAGCCCGATTTTCTGCCAAATGGGCAGCACGTTAGTGGAAGGTGGCAAAGCGATACTCTGAATGCAGAAGGCTTGGCCACAGCCCCGGCTGCACACAAGGGAAAAGGCACCAAAGCCCTTTGCCTTGCTTGCTGCAGCCCACCTGTGGGACCAGTTTCGGTTCCACTGGGGCAGTGGAATTGACTTGTGGATGCAGGCCTGCCACGGGCTGAAAGGGACTGGAAGCTTTTCAGGAAGATGATGCAGGACTTCCTCCTCCTCCTCAGCAGCAGCAGCACAGCGACGCTGCCACCAGCCCCCGTGGGGCTGGGAAAAGGCTGTGTTTAAAATGGCCCCTCGCTGCTGGAGGGTCTGACCCACCAATACGATCCTACAGCCTCCAGGAACCTGAGGGAAAAAACCCCCTCCAGGGGACTGACTCGGGGCTGGCCGACTGACGGCTCCGACTGATGGAGACGGTGGCGTGAGCAGGACGCAGCTGAGGTGGGGTGGCGGCTGAGGTGACAACCCCACTTCTCGCTGGGACTGAGGGCAAGTGCTGTGCGAACAGCAGCCACAGGGCGAGGGGTGTGTCAGAGCAGGACGGAGGCCAGCGGAGGCTTGCCGGGGGTGGCCAACCCCGTGTGGGGCGCAGGGCCGAAGGCGGTGACAAGCCAGGGGTGCCTCCCCCGTCCCGGCAAGAGGAGTTTGGGCTGGAGGGGGAGCCGGGTACCCCCGCCCCGGCTCCAGACCCCCGGGGGGATGGGGAGGAGGAAGAAGGGGTGAAAGACGCCAGTGTGGCCCCACGGAAGGAGCGACGAGGG
Source organism: Pogoniulus pusillus (assembly GCF_015220805.1). Taxonomy (NCBI): domain Eukaryota; kingdom Metazoa; phylum Chordata; class Aves; order Piciformes; family Lybiidae; genus Pogoniulus; species Pogoniulus pusillus. Next base: position 20,220,628 of record NC_087264.1, on the reverse strand, counting down.
GCCGGCCCTCCGCCCCCGCAGGCCCCTCAAGCCCCTCCTGGGACAGCCGAGCCCCCCTCGGCCCTTCCCCCTCAAGGCCCCCAGTCCGCAGGGCAGCTCCGCCGCCCTGTCCCGCCCCGCCCCGGCGGCCCAGGCCCAGGCGGGGCCGGGCGCGCCCCCCGCCCCGCTGTGGAGCGGGGAACGGGCCGCGGGCCGCCGCAGGCCCGGCATTGTTCGTGACCCGCCCCGCCCGGCTTCGCTCCCTTCCCTCCCTGCCTCCACCGCGGGATTCCCCTCCACCGCCGCCTACCCCAGCTGCTTCTCTCCCGGCGGTTCCGGGCCATGGCGCGGCGAGGGACTGCCCGGGCCGCGGCGGTTACGGGAGGTTCCTTGCGCGTTCCGAGCCGCGCTGCGTCTGGCGCGGCTGCCGCGGTGGAGCGGGGCGGGCGGGGGAGCCGGCGGCGGCAGCAGCATCCCCGCCCGCCGTTACGGCGTGGCACGGCACGGCGGCCCCCAGGGCACCCGCCCACGGGGTACCCACCGACACACGGGCCGGTGTAACCGCGGGCAGCCAGGCGTGGGGCATTAGGTGTGGATATTCACGGGACAGGCACGGGTTAGATTCAGGAGCAACCGGCCCCCGGGTATGTGGCCCTCCCACAGGCACCCATCCGCAGAGGGGGCATGGCCGGGGCACCCAGCACAGGCCAGAGTGTGTCCGTGCACAGGTCACCCCCACCACCCCCAGGGTATTGGGCTCATGGGGGATGCACCGCAAGGATGGGCATTCACACTCGAGGGTCGGCAGGCTCGACAGAGGGACCGGGACAGGGTAGATTGATGGGCCGAGGCCAAAGGGATGAGGTTCAACAAAACGAAGCCAAGTGCCAGGTGCTGTGCTTGTGTCACAACAACCCCGTGAACGCTCCAGGCTTGGAGCAGAGTGTCTGGAAAGTGCCTGGTGGCAAAGGACCTGAGGGTGTTGGTTGACAGCCAGCTGAAGACGAATCAGTGCATGAGCAGGTATCCCAAGATGGCCAAAAGCATCCTGGCCTGGATCAGCAATAATGTGACCAGCAGGGCCAAGGGCCAGCAATTGTCCCCCTGTACTGGCCACTGGTGGGGCCACACCTTGAATACTGGGTTCAGTTTTGGGCTCCTCACTCCAAGAAGGACACTGAGGTGCTGGAGCATGTCCAGAGAAGGACAGTGAAGCTGGTGAAGGGTCTAGAGGACAATTCTTGTGAGGAGCAGCTGGGACTGAGATTGTTTAGCTTGGGGAAGAGCAAACTGGCAGGAGAGCTTCTCAATGCTCAGCAGTATCTGGAGAGTGAGGGTCGAGGGTGGGGCCAAGCTCTTTTCAATGAGCACAAACTGGAACCCAGGAGGTTTTGTCTGGGAATGCTTAGCCACAAAACTGGCAGGAGAGCAGTGGTGCCAGCCTCGAGGCGGCCCTTGTGCCCTCACCCAAAACATCTCACTTGATAGGATGCAAGGAGCATGCTCCAGTATATTTTTCTGTGCCTTCCCTCACATTCATCCAGGCCTGGGAGGCTCCAGTTGGCAAATCAGGAACAATTTCTTCACTGAAAGGGTTGTCAAGCCCTGGAAGAGGCTGCCCAAGAAAGTAGTGGAGTCCCCATCCCTGGAGGGATTGAAAAGTTGTGTAGATGTGGTGCTGAGGAACACGGTTTAGTGGTGGATTTGGCAGTGCTGGACTTAATGATCTTAAGGATCTCTTCCAACCAAAATAATTCTATGAGTCAATTGTGCAAACCCAGGGAAAGCTTTGGAGCCTATCGCAGTGCTGGCCTGAAAGCTCATACTCTCCCACTCACACAACACAGACTGCCATGGTGGTGAGCACAGTCTTCTTCAGCATGCCAAGCTAATGCTTGTCCATGCTTTTGATGCCAACAAGCTGCTGGTCAAACCAGAGGATCACACAATCACAGAACGATTTGGGTTGATAGGGACCTTTAAAGGCCATCTAGTCCATCCTCACTATATAGTCAGCAGGGACATCTGCTCAGAGCCCCATCCAACCTGACCTGGAATTGTTCCAGGGATAACTAGTCTGAAGCCACAGCCTTGTGCTGCTCTTTAGAAGAAGAGCCACACAGCACTTGAGGCATGATCTCTAAACTGGAAACGTGGCAGTCATCAGAGGATCATGCAGGCTAAACTCTGGAAGGATGTGAAGGGAACTGAGCCCCAGACTGTAGCTGCAAGAGCCGATCTTGGAAATGCAGCTCATTTCTGTACCGTGGCCTGCAGTGGTCAGGGAAAGCTGATGGCCATCCAGCTTTGTTGGATATACAGACTCCACTCTTCAATTTTGAAAGTGGGAAAAAACATCCAAAAATGAACCAGTTTTCCATTTCAGGCAACTCACCCGTGCCAAAGCCTTGTGTTGTTGCACTCTCATTGATAGGCTGATCCTTAATTTGTAAGTGCCTACTCCGGTACTCAGCAACTGCCTCCCATTGGCTCCCTCCCTGTGTTTACAGCATCAGAGCATAACATGTAATTTCTGCTCACTGAAGTGCTGGCTCACGTGGCAGGCAGCTGAATCTTTCTGCCCCTGGCTGCCAGGCACCAAGATGATGAGGAGCTCATGGCTTCAGCAGAAACTCCGTTATGGTCTTTATAAATAGTCCTTGAAATCGTATGTGCCTGTTGCTTCTTTGTTGTGAGGGGGGATTTCTTGTGCTGGAGAACTGTCAGAGGGGTTCAGATAGGTTGAAAGAGGAGACTGAAAAGAAAAAAAAAAAAAAAGAAAAAAACAGCTGGGAAATGGAAAAATGAAAAGGATGGAAAAGGAGATCTGTTAATTTGGTAGTCTGATTAAGCCGAGATGGGCTTAGGTCCTGATTTTCTTGTTTCCTTTGAGAATTGCTGCTTAGATCAAGCTTGTACTGCCCCATTTACTGGCATGGTTGGACTCCATCTTAGAGGTATTTTCAAACTAAACCAATTCTATGATTCTATGTTTTTTTTTTTACTTTCTGTTTCCATTAGAATCATATAGTGGCTTGAGTTCAAAGGGACCTTCAAGAGCATCTAGTTCCAATCCCCTCAAAATGGGCAAGGACACCTTCCATTAGACCATGTTGCTCAAGGCTTCATCCAGCCTGGCATTGAACATCACCAGGAAGGGAGCATCCACAACATCCTTGGGCAACCTGTCCCAGTGTCTCACCACTCTCACTGTGAAGAACTTCTTAATAATATTCAGTCTGAATCTCCTGATGGGGCCTTGAGCAACCCAATCTCGTTGGAGGTGTCCCCGCTCACTGCAGAGGGGTTGGACAAGTTGTCTTTTCAAGGGTCTCTTCCAACCCAATGCATTCTGTGTTTCTGTGAAAAGAGCCCAGAATGAAGAGAGAACTTGGCTTTAGAACCACAGAATCATAGAATCAACCAGGTTGGAAGAGACCAGCCCAACCTAGTACCCAGCCCTATCTAATCAACAGGACCATGGCACCAAGGGCCCCGTCCAGACTTTGCTTGAACACCTTCAGGGATGGCAACTCCACCACCTCCCTGGGCAACCCATTCCAATGCCAATCACTCTCTCTGACAACAAATTCCTCCTAATACCCATCCTCAACCTCCCCTGGGACAACTGTGTCCCCTCATTCTGTTGCTGATTGCTTGGCAGAAGAGCTCAACCCGACCTGGCTACAGCCTCCTTTCAGGGAGTTGTAGACAGCAATGAGCTCTGCCCTGAGCCTCCTCTTCTCCAGGCTGCACACCTCCAGCTCCCTAAGCCTCTCCTCACAGAGCTGTGCTCCAGGCCTCTCAACAGCTTTATTGCCCTTCTCTGGACACATTCCAGCACCTCAACATCTCTCTTGAATTGAGGAGCCCAGAACTGGACACAGCACTCATGGTGTGGCCTGCTCAGTGCTGAGCACAGGGGCAGAATAACTTCCCTTGTGCTACTGACCACACTGTTCCTGATCCAGGCCAGGATGTATCACAGGCATGGCTTGCAGGGGCTGTTTCATAATTCACCTTGATTCGACTGGCCCACTTACCCAGGCAGCATTTACAGTTGCTTTTCATATCCTCAGCCATTCACAAACAGAAACCAGCCACATTGTGCAATGCTTATGTAAGAGATGGGAAAGGGATGCTGCAAAACCCCTGCTCTTTCTCAGGTGCCACCAAGAACGTGATGAGATTTGCTCTTGAGGGAAACCAGGCCATCCACGTGAGTTTGCTTTTCTGTGACAAAGACAAGGCAGTGTCTTGACCCTGAGTGACAGATCTGTACTTAATGGTGGTTATACTAGGTTCTTGAATGTGTGCTCCTCTCCCTCACAGAATCACAGAATGGTAGGAGGTGGAAGGGACCTCTGGAGACCATCGAATGCAGCCCCTCCACCAGAGCAAGATCATATATGACAGGCCACACAGGAACATGTCCAGGTGAGTTTGGAATCTTTCTGGAGAAGAAGGCTACCCAACCTCTCTGGGCAACCTACTCTAGGGCTTCAGCACCCTCACAAGCAAAGAAGTTTCTTCTAGCTAGGAGCAGGTGTCAATCTTTTGGAGGGTAGGAGAGCCCTGCAGAGGGACCATCCGGGTGGGCAGAGGCCAATGGGATGAGATTTAACAAGGCTAAGTGCAGGGTTCTACACTTTGGCCACAGGAACCCCAAGCAGCACTACAGGCTGGGGACAGAGTGGCTGAGAGCAGCCAGGCAGAGAGAGACCTGGAGGTGCTGGTAGATAGTAGCTGAAGATGAGGCAGCAGTGTGCCCAAGTGGGCAGGAGAGCCAATGGCATCCTGGCCTGGCTCAGGAACAGTGTGGGCAGCAGGAAAAGGGAGGATCTTCTGCCCCTGTGCTCAGCACTGCTCAGGCCACACCTTGAGTGCTGTGTCCAGTTCTGGGCTCCTCAAGTCAAGAGAGATGTTGAGGTGCTGGAAGGTGTCCACAGAAGGGCAGCAAGGCTGGAGAGGGGCCTGGAGCACAGCCCTGTGAGGAGAGGCTGAGGGACCTGGGGGTGTGCAGCCTGGAGGAGGCTTAGAGGTGACCTCATTGCTGTCTACAGCTGCCTGAAGGAAGGCTGTAGCCAGGTGGGGTTGGTCTCTTCTGCCAGGCAAGCAGCAACAGAATGAGGGGCCACAGTCTCAAGTTGTGCCAGGGGGGGTCTAGTCTGGATGTTAGGAGGAAGTTGTTGTCAGAGAGAGTGATTGGCACTGGAATGGGCTGCCCAGGGAGGTGGTGGAGTCGCTGTCCCTGAAGGTATTCAAGCAAAGTCTGGATGGGGCACTTGGTGCCATGGTCTGGTTGACTGGACAGGGCCGGGAGATAGGTTGGGCTGGATGATCTTGTAGGTCTTGTCCAACCTGGTTGATTCTATGATTCTATGACTCCTCATGTTGAAGTGGAACTTCTTGGGTTCCAGCCTGTATCCATTGCCCCTTGTCCTGTCACTGGGCACCAATGAAAAGAGGCTGGCCCTATCTTCTTGACACCCAACCTTAAGGTATCTGTGAACATTTACTGTATCCTCTTTCCACCTTCTCCATAGTCAGAAGCCCCAAGTCTCTCAGCCTCTCCCCTCACAGAGATTTTCCAGTCCCTCCAGTATCTTTGTAGCCTCTGTTGGACTCTCTCTGTCTCTTATAATCTGGAGATCCCAAAACTGGTTCTACAATTACCACTTTTGCCGACTTAGTCTTCACTCTTTCACTGCTTCTGCTTAATTGCATGGGAAAGTTAAAGGAACAGAGATCTCAACCCTGTGTAAAGAGCATTCCAAGAGGTGTTCTCTCAAACAGTTGCCCTATGATGTGTCAGTGCCATTTTAATTTCTGAATCCTTATTCTTGGGTTAAGAGGCCACAATTCCTAGCAAATATCAAAAACCAGGGTGGGTTTAGGAGAGACTTACAGAGGAAATTCTTTACAATGAGAGTGGTGAAATATGGGAAGAGGTTGCCCATTGATGTGATTGAGCCCCCTTCCCCAGAGGCATTCATAGTCAAACTTGATGGGGCTCTGAGCAGCCTGATGTAATTGAAGGTGTCCCTGCTCACTACAGGAGGGGTTGGACAAGATGATCTTTGAGGGTCCTTTCCAACCAGATGTATTCTGTGATTTTGTGAATTGTTTTGGTTGGAAAAGACCTTAAAGATCATCGAGTCCACAGTGATAAAGTGGAATTGGCTCTTCCCCCATTTGCCTTGAAAGATGAAGCCTTCCTAACAGCTTTCTGGGTTTTTTCTCCCTGGAATATTTTTAAGTGAAGCAGATCTTTGTTGCTTAGGAAATCCTTCTATTCCTGCTCTTCCTATTTCTCACCCCAAATAGTGTTATGACCGCCTACATCTACACAGGGTTTGAAGCCAATGGAATGATCTTTGCTGCTTCTGTAAACATGATTGCACACTACAGCCGTAACAGAGCCATCATATTTCACTTGTACAGGAGATAGAATTACAGTGGTTAATTAAATGACTTGTTTAATCAATCTGTCTGAAGGTCCTTCCTTCTGGAAGATGCTTTGCAAACTGAAAGATCTACTTAAGAATATAAAACCCCATGTAGATAAAGAACCATCAGTCTGAAAATATCAACCAGACTGGAATAAAATGTCCCACACTTAGCTGCAGGCTCAGATTAATACTGCAGAGCCATCTGTGTGTACCTTGGTGGTATATCTGGAACCTCATTTCCTCGCAGTGTCAGGAGGCATTTGTTGAATGAGTGCATGTGCAAAACTATCTCAATATGCTTGCTTTTTTTTCTTTTTCTTTTTTTGCATACCTCTATATTCAAAGAATATTCTGGGGCAGGCAAATACTTTGCTTTCTCCCCAAGATGCAGGCTCCTTCTGCAGGCGTTAGTGCATCTGTCCTGGGCTGTATTTTGCCCTGATGTTCTATTAATCCTGAAGCAGACAAACTGGAAGCAGAGGAGAAAGCTAATTTATTGTGGTTTTTTTTTTACACTCACTTAACTCCAGGTTATTCCTTTCTGTCACAGACACTGAGACACACCAACATTGCAGAACTAAGTACAACCTTCTGCGATTTCTATTCCTTCCTCTTATTTCCCTTTAGAGGCCAGTAAAATCTTTTTGAAGCCAAATTTCCCATCTATTTCCAGTACTGGTTTTAATTTGCTCTCATAGAACCACAAAATTCTTTTGGCTGGAAAAGAACCTCTAAGATCAGAGTCCAACCATTGACTAAACACCACCATGGCCATTAAACTATGTCCCAAAGTGTCATGTCTACATGTTTTTTGAACACCTCCAGGGATGGGGACTCTACTACCTCCATGGGCAGCCTGTTCCAATGCCTGACTACTCTTTTAGTATTTAGATTTTTTCCCTAATATCCAATCTAAACCTCCCCTGGGACAATTTCAGGCCATTTCCTTGTATTCTATCACCAGATACAAGGAAGAAGTGAGCAAACCCCACCTCACTGCAATCTCCTTTCAGGTAGTTGTAGAGAGCTAAAAGGTCTTCCCTCAGCCTACTCTTTTCCAGGCTCTTGGGTTCTTTCCCCTGCACTGATAGGCAGATTGATGCTCTAATCAAAACATCCTTCCTCGCCAGTCTTTGTTGTTTTGTATTTGCTACATGGCTTTACTAAGTCCCAGTCAAAATCAGTGCATGCCAAGTTTGTTTCTAGGATTTCCCCTTGAAGATACACTCTGTCCAGGGAAAAGCTTCCAGCTCCTCTTGCATCTTGGCAGAAACAACTGAATCCACCTGCCTGCCTGATTCAGCAAGATACTCACAATCTGCTCCAGCCTGCTTCATGCACCTAAAACAGGAGAAGCAGCCAGGTTTCCAGGCACTGCTGTGAAGTCTTCCTTGTTGATGCTGCTTTTAATGGAATGGTCTCATTTTCCTGCATCCTTGTGCTGAGAGCAGTTAGTGCTTCACCTCTGCCCTCCAGCTCATGCACGTGGTTGGGAAGGGCACCCAGCTGGTTTCCTTCCTTTGAATGCAAACAGCACAATCAGCTGCAAAGTCTCCTGAGACACATCGACGTAAATAGGGTGACACAAAAATAATGTATAGCTGCCAGCCCTCCTGTTCCTTCCGTGACAAACAGATCCTTGCACAAGGGCCTCACCTAAAGCTGGCGTGTGGGTCTGAGCTATGTCCCAGTTAGCTCTCCTGCTCCTGCAAGAGATGCAAGTTTCCTGGCAGCCTGAAAAAGCTTTGCTTTCCCTTCGTGTCTTTCCCCTTCCTCAAAACATCTCGGCAACAACCTCTAGAGATTGATGATTTCTTGAGCAAACGAATTCCCATGCCAGACATAAGAAACATCTAACAGGCTTGGATGCCATCTCCTCCTCCTCCTCTTGCTCAAAGCTGCTCCCTCAGCTGTGTTCCATGCATCCATCTTGGCAAGGCCTCTCCTACATTCTTGCTACTGTGACAGAAATAGCACTGTCCCTTTACAGCCCCTTTACCCAAGCTCTGTAGTTTTTGGTGCATCTTTTGTACTTGCCATCATATGCCCACAGCAACTGTCACCATAGGTGCCCCAAAGGGCCATTCCAACAATGAGAGACTGTTAGGTCTCCTTTAAAACCTGCCCTATCCCTTTTATTCTGTGTCACAGAATCATTAAATCATAGAATGCTTTGGGGTTGAGAGGGATCTCTAGAGGTTGTCTAGCCCAATCCCCCTGCAATCAGCAGGGACATCCACAACTAGAGCAGGTTACTCAGAGCCCTGACCTGGAACGATGCCATCACTGGGGCAACCTAGGACAGGGTCTTGCCACCCTCACTGTCACAAATCTATTCCTTCTCTCTAGTCTGAATTTCTCTCTTTCAGTTTAAACCTTCACACCTCGTCCTGTCACAACAGGCCCTGCTCAGAAGTCTGTCCCAAGCTTTTTGGTCAGCCTCTTTAAATACAGAAAGGCCACCATAGCTTCCTCTTTCCCAGGCTTAACAGCCTCAACTCTCTCAGCCTGGCCTCACAGCAGAGGGCTTCCAGCCCTCACGTCATTGTTGTGGCCTCCCCTGGTCCCAGCCCAACAGGTCTATGTCTATCTTGTGCTGGTTCCACTAGCAGAGTTCAGGAGGCAGGCATTAATATCACTGAGAGATGCCAAGGTGATACCAAGAAGCAATTGGACTCAGTGATGGGAAGCTGCCCACAAAGAGCCTGGAAATAGGTTCTCTGCAAGCCCCTTGCACATGGCCTTGGGAAGACAGGGTGTAGCAACATCTCTTCTTTCATCAGGGAGAAAAGCCAGCAGAAATCAATGAGCAGGAATAGCTGTAAGCTCTTGAGTTGATTCCTGAGTCTTAGTCCTTGGCATTGCCATGCAGCTGATACATTTTATTATTCAAACACCTTGCAGATATGAAGCAACTCCAGAGAACATTTCTGATTATCTGTGAGTTTTTTAGACTGTGTGAAATTAAAGACATTTCAACAGCCTGATAAAATCTAGGACTTGAAGCCTGTTTTATCTTCATGCTGATGATGAAGGGACTGGAACATCTTTTTTATGAGCAAAGGCTGAGAGACATGGGGCTGCTTAGTCTGGAAAATAGAAGACTGCACCAAGATCTTATTAATGCTTATAATTCAAGAGAGATGTTGAGATGCTGGAAGGTGTCCAGAGAAGGGCAACGAAGCTGGTGAGGGGCCTGGAACACAGCCCTGTGAGGAGAAGCTGAGGCAGCTGGGGGAGTAGGCTCAGGGCAGAGCTCATTGCTGTCTAAAACTCCCTGAAGGGAGGCTGTAGCCAGGTGGGGTTGGTCTCTTCTGCCAGACAACCAGCAACAGAAGAAGGGGACACAGTCTCAAGTTGTGCCAGGGGAAGTCTAGGCTGGATGTTAGGAGGAAGTTGTTGGCAGAGCAAGTGATTGGCATTGGAATGGGCTGCCCAGGGAGGTGGTGGAGTTTCCATCCCTGGAGGTGTTCAAGAAGGGACTAGATGGGACACTTAGTGCCATGATCTGGTTGATTGGCTAGGGCTGGGTGCTAGGTTGGACTGGATGGTCTTGGAAGTCTCTTCCAACCTGGCTGATTCTAAGTATCTGAAGGATGTGTGTCAAGAAGAAGGGGCCAATAATTTTTCAGTGGTGTCCTGTTATAGGTCAAGGGGCAGTAGACACAGACTAGAACCCAGGAAGTTCTACCTCAACATGAGGAAAAACTTCTTTGCTGTAAGGGTGCTGGAGCACAGGAACTGGCTGCCCTGAGAGGTTCTGGAGTTTCTAGAGATTCTCAAGGCCCATCTAGATGCATTCTTGAGTGACCTGCTCTAAGTGACCCTGCTTTGGCAGAGGGGTTGGGCTCAATGATCTTCAAGCGTACTTTCCAGCCCCTTACCAGTCTATGATTCTATGATCTTCATGCTGCTTAGTTATGGAATTAGCAGTGACCACATAGGGCACATTCTACTGCTTTCACAACCCCTTTTGTGATACTGTTCGTTAAGAAATTGCTACAGTTCTGCCTCTACCATTACCAGATAAATCTTCATGTCTCATCAAAATAACTTTGGCTGTTCTCCCTCTTAAGACTACAAGGCAAACAGATCACATTCTCTGATCCTACCTCATGCCTTATGTAAAACCACTTAACATTCTTTTTAAGGCTGGGACCCATCCAGATGAAAGATGCTGCATAAAAGCACATTCCTTAACACGCTTGACCAGAAATGCAATGTGGTCTAGAGTGGAAAATACCCAGTAGGAATCAATGGGTGTTCAGGAGGACATGCCTGGCAGTGTAGAGTGTCTGTCTTGTGCCCTACACTTGGCACAACTCATTTATCTCCGTTTTTCTAATAATGAAATAACACAGTCCTGGTGCTACTGTTAGTTATGTACACTTTGCAGTAGTGCTTCCAGCAAGGAGCAAGACCCAGCTGAGAATCATGGAATGGTTTGCATTGGAAGGGGCCTTAAGCATCATCTAGTTCAACTGGCCATGGGTAGGGGCACCTTCTACTAGACTGGCTTTAGACAATGCCAGAGATTGGGCATCTGCAGCTTCTATGGGCAACCTGTTCCAGTGTCTCACCACCCTCATAGTAAAGAATTTTTTCCTTACATCCAATCTAAATCTAAGTCTTCACTCTTCCAGTTTGAAGCCATTACTCCTCATCCTGTCACTCCACACCTTTGTTAAAAGTCCATCTCCATCTCTCTTGTAGCTCCCTTCAAATACTGGAAGCATGCTTTAAGGTCTTAGTGGAGCCTTCTCCAGGCTAAACAACTCCAACTCTCAGCCTGTGTTCCCAGCAGACCAGTTCCAGCCTTCACATCATTGCTATGGCCTCCCCTGGCCCTGCTCCAACAGGTTCATGCCTTTTGTATGCTGATGACTCCAGAACTAGATACAGTACTCCAGTTGAGGTCTCACCAGAGCAGAGCAGGTAGGCAAAATCACTTCTCTCAGCCTGCTGCCCACTCTGCTTTGGATGCAGTCAAGGTTACAGTTTGCCTTCTGGACTGAAAGTGCATACTGCTGCCTCTTAGAGTTTTTCACCCACTAACAGCCCCAAGTCCTTCTCGTCAGGGCTGCTCTGGATCTCCTCATACCCCAGCCTGTATTTGTGCTTGAGATTGCCCCAACCTAGGTGTGGGACTTTGCATTTGGCCTTGTTGAACTTCACGAGATTTCCAGAGGTCCACCTCTCAAGCCTGTCCAGGTCCCTCTGGATGTCATCCCTTCCCTTCATTGGGTTGACCACACCACACAGCTTTGTGGCACCTGCTGACTTGCTGAGAGTGCCTTAATCCCACTGTCCATGCCACCAACAAAGATATCAAATAGAACTGGTGTGAAAGTGGACTACATTTGGATGACAGGGTGGGCTCTGAGCGCTCACTCTTCATCACTGGGAATAAATAATAAAGGGGATGAAGATTCCAGTATGTGAAGGGGGCCTACAAGAAAGCTGGGGTGGGCTTGTAGTGATAGAATGAGAGGGAATGGATTGAAGCTTAGCCTGGAGAAGAGGAGGCTCAGGGGTGATCTTATTACTGTCTACAACTACCTGAAGGGACATTGTAGCCAGGTCGGGGGTGGCCTCTTCTCCCAGGCAACCAGCAATAGAACAAGGGGACACAGTCTCAAGTTGTGCCGGGGTAGGTCTAGGCTGGATGTTAGGGGGAAGTTCTTCACAGAGAGAGTGATTTGCCATTGGAATGGGCTGCCCAGGGAGGTGGTGGAGGCACTGTCCCTGGAGGTCTTCAAGAAGAGACTGCATAAGGCACTTAGTGCCATGGTCTGGTTGACTGGGTCTGGGTGATAGGTTGGACTGGATGATCTTACAGGTCTCTTCCAACCTGGTTGATTCTATGATTCTATGATTCTAAGCTGGAAGAAGGGAGATTTAGCCTGGATATTTGGAAGAAGTTTTTTACAGTGAGGATGGTGAGACACTGGAACAGGTTGCCCAGGGAGGCTGTGGATGCACCCTCCCTGGAGGTGTTCAAGGCCAGGCTGGATGAGGCCTCAAGCAATCTGATCTAGTGGGGAGATGTCCCTGCCAATGTCACGGGGTTGGAACTAGATGATCTCAAAGATCCCTTCCCCATACTACGAATCTATGAATATGGGTCAGGAAACTACACCTCCTGGTGGGAGGTGGAACCTAACCCAGCAAGGACAAAATCATGGTGAATACAGGAGCCTTTGCATTAAATTGTGGCCGTAGAGCAGCCCTTGGATCTGCAAGACATTCTAGGAGGCGAAATAACAGATGGTGATCTGCTACTGGAAAACAAAATGGCCTCTTTCTTGTGCTGTCACCTGATGGCTTGTCAAGAGCAGCACCTGCTCAGCTATTTGGAGCCTTACATTTGTCAGGGAGGAGAGCCAAAGAGAGAATTCCTGACCACACCACAAGAGCAGCTGCTTTGTCAGAACTCCTAAGTGTGATGATGAAGCTCAGGGTACCATCTCAGGTCTCACTGTGACAAAGCTGGTGAAAGGCCTGGAACACAGACCTGTGGGTGGAGGCTGAGGGAGCTGGGAGTATGCAGCCTGGAGAAGAGGAGGCTCAGGGTGGACCTCATCGCTGTCTACAACTGCCTGAGGGGAGGCTGTAGCCAGGTGGGGGTTGGTCTCCTCTGCCAGTTGGCCAGCGGTGGAACAGGGGGACACAGCCTTGGGTTGTGCAGGGGGAGGTGTGGGCTGGATGTTGGGAGGAGGTTCTTCCCAGAGAGAGTGATTGGTATTGGAGTGGGCTGCCCAGGTTGGTGGTGGAGTTGCCATCCCTGAAGGTGTTCGAAAGGGGCCTGGATGGGGCAGTTGGTGCCATGGTCGAGCTGACTGGATGGGACTGGGTGCTGGGTTGGACTGGATGATCTTGGAGGTCTTTTCCAACCTGGTTGATTCTATGATTCTGTGAAATCAGTAGAGCAAGAAGCAGTGTTCAAACCTTCAGCTGAGGAAGGGAGAGCACAAGGACACAAACAGCTCACTATCAGCAGTGACGGAAGCTCATTTATGGGGGGAGAGGTAATTGTTTTGTTCAAAATCACTTGAGGAAATACAGCTCCCCAAAGGGTAAATAGTTTCTTCTGTGTTTGCTGGGTGTTCAGGAAAACGAATGTATTTATGTTGGAGAGAACATACAGGATGTAGAAGGCTTTCAGAGTACAGGGAGAAATTAAATGAGGATCTCTTTGAGTTAGCAGCCCCCTGCTCCCCTGACTCTCTGGAAGCAGGACAGTTTACATTTTGGAGCTTGCTTCTGCCACACTCCATTTCAAATGAGCCCATAAATGAAATCAAATTCCACTCTGCAGTTCCCAAGAGCCTGCACGCTTTGCCTTTGAGTTTAACCTAAAGCAACACGTCCAGAGTTATGCTGGGCAGCTTACGCAATCGGCAGCAGCTGGCTCAGGTGCCTGCATGTGGGATTTCTACATGTGCTGGAGTAAGCTGAAAACCCAGACTCCATTTTAAACTGAGAACCAGTACCCAGCTACTTTGCCAACAGGCTATATATTGGACCTGTGTGGGCTGTCTGGCCGCCAAAGAGGCAAAATCCTTTCTGGAATAGGCAATGCAGAGTGATGAACAACAAAGAAATTTGTACATCTGGCATCCATTTAATTTCTTTTTCCTACCTAGCTTTTGCAAAAGTATTTCCTGCACCAAGTATGTAGAGTTTTTGCACCTAGAAAATCACACCTCCTTTTAGGCACTGCTGATTTTATGTGCAGCAGACACTGCTGTAAATTCCAGCATTTCTCTTCTCCAAATCCCCATCTTTGGGCTTCTTACATTGCTCAGTGCTCGTTTGAGAGACCAGAAATGATTTTTGCCCTTAATTTCAGCCACCTTGCTGAAAATGTTCTCCAAAGAGGGAAAGGCAGGTAGAGAGTGCTTTTTGTCTTGCAGTTTCTCGGGAGCTTTTTTGACTTTAGGAGCCCAAGTAGACAAGTCCCGACAAGTCCAAGTTAATTCTCATGTGACTATCATTGCACTGGCTGCCCACAAAGCTAAATGCCACGGTGCTTCATTAGCCCATGAAAAGGATTACATGATGCAGCTGCAGGGTTGCAATCCAGATTGCAAAGGATGAAATTCACGGTCATGGGGAGTCCTACCTAGTCTGTGTCCCCATTCCCTTCCTCCTCTTACACTTCAGGAAGTCAGGCTCTGGTATACCCTCCTTCTCCTTCAGAGCCTCTCAGGTAGAAGGTCATCCCTTGGCACTCAGCTCTGAGGGAGGTTTTGCCATGGCAGCTGTGATAACCCCAACCAGGATGTACATGAGGGAATAGCACTGGGGTTAGAGATGGCAAGTTCAGCCTAGTGTTTGGGAGAATAATGAATATGGCTTACAGAATATAAACACGTGGTGTGGGCAAGCTGGGAGCTTTCCTTCTGCATCCAACGAGGGGACACAGGCCAAAAGCCACATCTGTCCCCTCTCTTGTCTCTCCACAACCAAAATGTGGACCTGTTGGAGTGGGGCCAGAAGAGACCACAACAATGATGTGAGGGCTGGAAGCACTCTGCTGAGGCCAGACTGAGAGAGCTAAGTTCATTCAGCCTAGGGAAGAAAAGGTTCCAAGGAGATCTTCTTGTGGCCCTTCAGTGCTTAAAAGGGCTGATTAGAATGCTGGGGACAGACTTCTGAGCAGGGCCTGTTGTGACAGGACAAGGGCTGATGGCTTTAAACTAAAAGAAGAAGATTCAGACTACAGAAAGAAGGAAGAAATGTTTGATGCTGAGGGTGGTGAGACACTGTCCCAGGTTGGTCAGAGAGCTGGCAGATGCCCCATCCCTGGAACTATTCCAGGTCAGTTTGTTCACGTCTCTGAGCAGCCTGCTCTAATGGCAGACGTAGCGGGGTTGGACGAGAGGACCTTTAACGTTTGCCCCTTCCAAACCGAATCGTTCTGTGAGCTTGAGGACGTGGCAGCCCCAGGCTCACCCCTTAGCGGAAGCCCCTCGTGTGCAGCTCCAGGAGGGGCAGAGGGGCCTACAGCTCCGCCGGCGGCACCCCCATGGCCCTTTCCGCACCTTCGCACCCGTGGGCAGCACCCCAGGGCCGGGCCGGGCCGGTGCCCGGGCTGCTGGCGGCACAGCCGATGGCAGCCATTATGACACTGGCTTTACTAACGCCCAGGGGCGGCCCGGGCTGCAGTGAAGGAGGCGGGGGAGGGGGAGTTAGGAAGAAGAGCAGAGGCGAGGGCAGGGAAGGAAGAGCCGTGGAGGTGCCACCGGCCGCGCCGTGGCGCTGCGGCGTCGCGAAGGCCGCTGCTGCCCCGTCCCGACCCGACCCGACCCATCCCGGCTCGGCCGGGCGCTGCGTGCGTTGGAGTCCGCCACTGCGGCTGGTAGAGAGGCCGCGGCGAGAGGAGGAGGCGGCGGCGGCGGCGCTCCCTCCCCGGCAGGACAAAGGGCTGTGGGCGCGCAGGTAGGAGCCGGCCCAGCCCTGCCGTGGGCCTGGCGGCGGGCGGGCCGGCGGCTGCACCGGCCGGTGGTAGGCGGGCGGGCCGCGGCTGCTCCTCCGCGCCGGCGGGACGGGACCTCCCTGCTTCCTTCCACACCTCCCCACAGCAGCTAGGAACGGCTGCTCCCCGCCGGGTTCGGCCCTTCCCCGTTGCCCAGGGGAGCCCTGAGAAGTCGCTGCGGAAGGGGCTGACCCGCCGCCGGGCCGCCAAAGACCGTGGCAACCGGCGGCTGCTTTGCCTTTGTCTCGGCAGCCGCGGCCCGCAGCCCGCGCTGGGAGCCCTCCCCTGAGCAAGCGCTTTCCGCCGCAGGAGCCATGGGCCGGCTGCCGCGTTAGGAACATTACCGGCCGGAGGAGCGAGGAGGAAAGCGGCCGCTGCTCCCCTTCCCCTGGGGAAGGGCTGGAGATGGAGCCGGCGGCGCGGCCGAGCGGAGATATCCTGAGGCGGAACCCGCAGCAGGACTACGAGCTGATCCAGCGGGTGGGGAGCGGCACCTACGGCGATGTCTACAAGGTGAGAGGCGTGGGCTGTGCTCGGGGGGTTTTCCTCACGGCCAAGGCATCGAGGCTCAGAGTGACTGCTGAAAAACCCAGCGACTTGGGACGTCCCTTCCGAAGCCTGAGGCTTCTCTCCCTGTCTAACATTTTTGTCACAAAGGGTTGACTTCTGCTTGCAGTGTACTGGTCCCTTTAGTGACTTCGTCTCTAGGTGAACCTGCCTTAGCAAGGAGATTGGACTTGGTGATCTCCAGATCTCCTTCTAACCCCTACCGCTCTGTGTGGTTCTTAGCTTTGAATTGGTGAATGTTGGAGATGGTAACTAACTATGTTGCTATTAAAGAAGGTAGAGGATATATGTTTGCTGTACCTGCTTCCAGAATGCATCAGTTAAAGCACCTGATTAAAAGGGTGCAGGTTTATCCCTGAGGTTAATAATAGCAGGCAAAAGGCAGAAGCAGATTAAAGCTCTTCAGAAGCTGGAACAGAGTTTGCAGCCCATGGTAGAGTTACCACTGCAAATCCAGTGGATGCTCTTGAAATGGTGTGTACTGGTGCTCACATCACCAGAACTACAGCCCTGGGAAACAAATATAGGCATGGCATGTTCTTCTCCAGGTGCAGGCTGGGGACAGAGTGGCTGGAGAGCAGCCAGGCAGAGAGGGAGCTGGGGGTACTGGTAGATAGTAGGCTGGATATGAGCCAGCAGTGTGCCCAGGTGGGCAGGAGAGCCAATGGCATCCTGGCCTGGCTCAGGAAGAGTGTGTCCAGTGGGACAAGGGAGGTTCTTCTTACCCTGTACTCAACACTGGTCAGGCTACACCTTGAGTATTGTGTCCAGTTCTGGGCTCCTCGATTCCAGAGAGATCTTGAGATACTGGAAGGTGTCCAGAGAAGGGTGATAAAGCTGTTGAGGGGTCTGGAGCACAGCCCTGTGAGGAGAGGCTGAGGGAGCTGGGGGTGTGCAGCCTGCAGAAGAGGAGGCTCAGGGCAGACCTCATTGCTGTCTGCAGCTACCTGAAAGGAGGTTGTAGCCAGGTGGGGTTGGTCTCTTCTGCCAGGCACCCAGCAACAGAAGAAGGGGACACAGTCTCAAGTTGTGCCAGGGGAGGTCTAGGCTGGATGTTAGGAGGAAGTTCCTGGCAGAGAGAGTGATTGGCATTGGAATGGGCTACCCAGGGAGGTGGTGGAGTAACCATCCCTGGAGGTGTTCAAGAATGGACTGGATGGGGCACTTGGTGCCATGGTCTAATTGATTGGACAGGGCTGGGTGCTAGGTTAGGCTGGATGATCTTAAAGGTCTCTTCCAACTTGCTTGAACTTTTCAGCAATATGTGTTTTCAGCTGTGTGGGAATAGGTGCAGTGATGTTTTACTTTGTAGTGCTGTTGAGTGTTTAAAATAGACCTGAGACAGCCAACCCTACAAGAAAAGGTGTGTTACTCTGCCACATGAAAGGCAGCTGTAATTGCTCCTGCTGGGGGTGGGCTCTTTGCTAATGTTCAAATTGAACTTTTATAGATGGATCCTGTTCCCACCACCCCTTTGAAATGGTTGCTTATGGCCTCGGGGAGTTATTTTTAACTTTTCATGGTGCATATTTACCTTCCTTATTTTTTCCCCTCCTGGAGTGTTGTGCACAGCTTAGTCAGTTTCTTTGCTAGGGAATCTTAGCAGTAAATCCCTTAAAAGAGCATTTCAAGTTTCCATAAATCCCAAACTCAGCCTGCCTTGAGCTTTGTTTGGGTTTGCCTACATGGTACAGGGCAGCACGACAAGAAGTAACTAGTGGTGTTGCAGAGAAGTGTTTGGTGTTGGGGTGTTTTTTTGGTGTGTGTCATCTCAGTGTGGAGAAAAAGGAATCCTCTGTTTCTCATTAGGCTGGTAATTAGCGGAGAGCTGTGCTGACATGTCATCGAGCTTCCGGTTCCGGAGCTGGTTTGAATGCATGGCTCTGGAGGCTCTGTGCCATGTAAACATATCTCCTTAAGAAGAAAAAAAAACACCCAAACCCACAACTCTCCACCTCCCCCCCACCCCCTCTCCCCGCCTCCATTCTTTGAGTTATGAAAAATGTGTCTCCAATTCCTCAAGCGGTTTCACATAGGAAACAAACTCAAAGCTCCTCAAGAGTGCAAGCTGGCAAATTTCAGTCCCAAGTCCTTGGCACTTTTTTAGCCATCATTGTGATTCTTAAGACATGTCTGAAGTTAATGAGTTTAAAGTAGTTTTGAGAGCCTGCATTTGTTTCTAGGTCATTGGTTTGCTCTTTGTTTTTTATGGAGCCCTGCAAGAGGGAGGAACTGTGTCAAGGGAATACTCAATCAGATGGTCCTGGCTGTTATGACAAATAGGCAAAGCAAACTTTAGTTTTTCAAGTCACTGATGTTATGTTAATTTTAAAACTAAGGTTTCTTCTTTTCTTGAAAGGACTTAACATATAAACCTTGTACTTTTATTTTCTTTAGCCTGTGGTAAATCTCCTCTTAGCACAGATCTTGTGCTTGCTGAAGGCTGTCGGCAGTGTTTATAAAGTGCATTTTTTTGGGGGTGAATATCTGGTTGTTGTTATGTTGCAGAGCTGGGGGAAGGTTTGCTAGAGAGCACTCTTAAATTAAAATGGAATTTTCCTCTCACCTCTTCAAGTGGTTTCTCTGCTCCATTGCTTCTTATGAGTCACCAGCATCTCTTGCACATTTGCTTTTGGGACATCTAACTGAGACCAGTTTTCTGATTGTGGGAGATTTGCCTCTTCCTCAGATGCTTTTTGGTGGTGGTGGTTCGTGCCTCAAATTCTTCTGGGGGCATTTGGTAGCTTTTAGAGTAATCTGTTGGTTTTTAGATATTGAAGGCAGAGGTTAAGCAAATATTTGTGTTCACTATTAGGTTACAGAAGAATATTTAAGGCCTTTCTAAAAATCTCCTGCCCACTTGGCTTTTCATTACTACTGTGGAAGCTTAAAACTGAAATGTGTTTTTCTTAGTGTTTGTGGCTTGCTTTTTTTGTGTCTTGTCTGTCACATGGTGCACAATGGCTGATTGTAGGGCTGCTTGTAAGTGCTGGATTGTTGATGTTGCTTAAATTCCTTTATTTTCCCCCCAAAAAACACAGTTTCAGGGTAGGGGAGAAACCATCACTAAGAGAAACCATCACTAAGTTAAATTATTTTCTTATGGATTTACAGAGTGTGTAAACAGATCCAAGTTTGAGTCTGCCAGTCTTGGAAGTGCAATTTCCATTACAATCCTCAAGTGTTAGTTGTCTACAAAGCTGGGAAAGGTTGTTACTGTTAAGCCAATTTTAATCAGTTGGAATAGTCCATCTCTCAAACCATTGTATCAAGCAATCTGAAATTGCTGACTTCTGAAAGAGGCTACAATAGCAAAGATTCACTGAATCACAGAATTAACCAGGCTGGGAAAGACCTCTTGGGTCATTGAATCCAACCTATCACCCAATCCATCCAGCGCTGAATGGCTGGACTACATCCAACTGACTTCATGTGGTCACTCACCTGTTTCTGTGCCAAGGAAGGGCTGGGGTGTGGTAGGAGGGGTCTGTTTACTACTGGTAGTAAGCAGTATAGCCAAAGGGAAGGTCACCTCCTTCATTGAACTGTACCAAAATGCAGCCTCATCAAGAACCTGAGGAATTGTGAGATTGAATACTGGCTGGAGGGTTGGGCGTAAAGACTGATAGTAAACTGAGTGAAATCCAGTTGGTGGCTGGTCCCCAGTGGTGTTCACTGGGGCTCAGTACTGGGGCCAGTTATAAGTGATATGGGGGAGGGGATCAAGGGCACCCTCAGTGAATTTGCAGATGGCACTCAAGTTGGGAGGGAGCATTGATCTTCTCGAGGGTTGGGAGAGTCTACAGAGGGACCTAGACAGGCTGGATCAATGGGCTGAGGCTAATGGGCTGAAGTTCAGCAAGGCCTGGTGCTGGGTCTTGCACTTGAGTCATAGCAACTCCATGAAGGTTCAGGGCAGAGTGGCTGGAAAGCTTCTCAGTAGAGAATGCCCTTGAGGGTGTTGGTTGACAGCTCGCTGAACATGAACCAGTGTATGCCTAGGTGGCTGAGAAGACCAACAGCATCCTGGCTTGAATCAGCAGTAGTGTGACCAGTAGGACCAGGGAAGTGATTGTACCCCAATACTGAACACTGGTGAGATTGCACCTTCAGTACTGTGTTCAGTTTCCGCCTTCTCACTTAAAGAAGGACATTGAGGTGCTGCTCCAGAGAAGGGCAACAAAACTGGGGAAGGGTCTGGAGTTTTGTGAGGAGCAGCTGAGGGAACTGGGGTTGTTCAGCCTGGAGAAAGGGAGGGTGAAGAGAGACCTTAGGGCTCTCTCCAACTCCCTGAAAGGAGGTTGGAGCCAGGTGGTTGCTGGTCCCTTCTCCCTAGTAAGAAGCAACAGGATGAAAAGAAGTGGCCTCAAATTGCACCACAGGAGGTTTAGGTTAGACATTAGCTGAAACTTCTTCACCGAAAAGGTGGTCGAGCACTGGAACAGGCTCTCTAGGTAGGTAATTGAATCTTCATCCCTGGAGGGCTTTAAAAGCCACAGAGATGTGGTGTGTGGGCTTAGCATCATCCTTGGTAGAGTCAGATAATAGTTGGAATCCAGCTTGAAGGCCTTTTCCAGCCAGAACAATTCTATGACTCCATGATTCTACTAACTAAAAATTAATGCTGACAGTATTTTTTCTGTCCCCTTTATCAGATGGTCAGCACTATGAAGATGAAGTCTACAAGAGCAAGGTTTTAATTTGGTTTTCTGGTAAATTTCTGTTTGCCCTCCTTGGTTGTATACCTGAAAGCCTCAAAGCATGATGCAAGTTCATGCATCTGCAGCATTGTACTGAAATAGATCTTGTGTGTATGTGGTTAATGCAGAACAGTCCAGCTGACTACTGTCTTAGAGAAGAAAGTTTTAAAAGCCACTAGAAACTATAAATACAACCTCCACCACTGGGAAGTGGCCCACCAGATCCCATCCCAGGTGAAACCCCATAGTGCGGCTAGGTGTTTCCCAGGACAGGTTTTCATGACAGCATGACCTGTCAGTGACCTTGCAACTTTTCAGTAGGAGCTTCTGGCCTAATTTGGAGAAGGCCAGTTTTGATAGCAAGTTCACATCAACAGCTCTATAAGCAGGCTGTTGCTGCAGGCCGTGATGTTTCCTTGGAAGTAGCTGAATTAGTGTAAGACTGAGCTGTTTTAGTTAACTTGCAGGATTTGGTTACATCAGAATAACAAATTATTGGGCTGTATGGGTTTGTAGATGTTGGTGGCCTGAAGGACTTACAAAACAAGTGCTGTATTAGGTTGATCATTTACTTGAGCTGCATTTTACTGAGGTTTACTTTTTGAGTATTGAGGACTCGGAAGAGGTTTGGTGGGAGAGAGTTAGTGGAAATAATAGAATCACAGAATGATGTGGGTTGGATGAAACCTTAAAGATCATCTAGTTCAAACCACCCTTGCCATGGACAGGGACACCTTCTACTAGATCAGGTATCTCAAGGCCCCATGCATCCTGGCTGTTAACATTTCCAGGCGTGGAGCCTCCACAACTTCTCTGAGCAACCTGTTCCAGTGCCTCACCACCTTCATGTGAAATAAATTCTTCTAGTTTAAAGCAATTCCCCCTTGTTTTGTCACTACATGCCTTTGTAAGAAGTTCATTTCAATTTCTCCTATAGCCTCTTTCAAATACTGAAAGGCTACTAGAGTGTCTGCCTTGAGCCTTCTAGAATGAATCATAGAATGGTTTGGTTTGGAAGGGACCTTTAAAGGTCATCCAGTCCAACCTCTCTTGCACTCAGCATGGACATCTACAACTACAGCAGGTTGCTCACAGCCCCAAACAATGTGACCTGGAATAGTTTAAGGGATGTGACATCTACTACCTGTCTGGGCAACCTGGGCCAGTTTCTTAGCACCCTCAGTGCCAAAAATCACTTACTTTTCTCTAGTCTGAATCTCCCTCTTTTAGTTTAACCCCATCACCACTCATTCTGTCACAACTGCTCAAAAGTCTGTTCCCAGCTTCCTTACAGGCCCCTTTAAGTACTGAAAGGCCATAAGAAGGTCTCTACATGTCATGGTGAAAGATGCAGGGTCACAACCTCTTGTACATAAAAAGGAATTTAAAGTCTTCTGCTGCATGAGTGCCTTCATCTTCAGCCTATTGACTGCTGGTGAACAAGACTTCCACTCACTACCATCTCCTCTGTCTCCTCCCCCAGCTCCACGAAGCTTGGCATTTTGTGGTTTGCAATGTAAGTGCCCCAAAGAGGGTTTTAACTAATGCTCAGTTTTGGAGAAAGGGAACAAAAGGATGGTTTATATCAAGTGTCTTTGAATTCTCTGGTTTGGCAGCTGAGCTGAGGGCTGATAAATGTGCTCAGCCCAGCATCCTCTCTGAGTTGAATAGCTGGATGGATGTCTGTCCTAACTCAGCCACGATGATCAAGTATGATCTTGTGCAGCAGTTCTAAAGCTGGCTTGTTTGGATTTTTCCAAGCATGGTTGTAGGCAATGCTACAGTAGCTCTCATCAAAAGTAAGTTCTGGGGGAGAGAAAAGTGCCAAATCAATAGCAGAAACTATCTGTGAACAAGAGATGGCTTTCACTGAATATCATGGCAATTGCATTCCTTTTGGAGTCACCTGATCAGTCTCTTTTATTCTCTTGGGTTTGTTTTCATCTCAGTCATAGAACCATGCAACTATACCATGGCACTAAGTGCCTCATCCAGTCTTTTCTTGAACACCTCCAGGGATGGTTACTCCACCACCTCCCTGGGCAGTCCATTCCAATGCCAATCACTCTCTCTGCCAACAACTTCCTCCTAACTTCCAGCCTATATCTCACCTGGCACAACTTGAGTCTCTGTCCCCTTGATCTATTGCTGGTTGCCTGGGAGAAGAGACCAACCCCATCTGGCTTTAGTCTCCCTTCAGGTAGCTGTAGACAGCAATGAGGTTACCCCTGAGCCTCCTCTTCTCCAGGCTAAACAACCCCAGCTCCCTCAGCCTCTCCTCATAGGGTTTGTGTTCCAGGCCTCTCACCATCTTCGTCACCCTTCTCTGGACATGTTCCAGTATCTCAACATCCCTCTTGAATTGAGTAGCCCAGAACTGGACACAGCACTCAAGGTGTGGCCTGACCAGTGCCGAGTCCAGGGGCAGAATAACCTCCCTTGTCCTGCTGGCCACACTGTTCATACCAGGGTGTACTTCATATTTCTCTCCAGAAGATCATTTTCATTGCCAACACATTTGGATAACTTTGAATGTGTCCAGAATTTATAGCATGAGGTGTCTGAGTGGTGCCCTGGTCCATCAGCAGAGGTGTGTGACAGAAGCAGCAGATAATCCATGTCAGGGAGAGTAGCTCTTCCTGTCAGCAAGGCTGTGGTGGAGTTTGCCAGCACATTCTGCTGACACCAATGACTGTCCATCCGCTCTGCAGCTGGAAAAACAACTCTGCTTGCTACCTTTATTCATGTTTGGCACCTTGCTTCTTGGTTATGGCCGTGAATGAAAAGAGGCAGCATCACAAAGCCCTACAATGGTTTGGGTTGGAAGGGACCTTAAAGATCTAGTTCCAAACTCCTGCAGTGGGCAGGGATGCTTCCTACTAGACCATGTTGCTCAAATCCCCATACAGCCTGACTTTGCTAGGGATGGAGCCTCTGCAGCATCTCTTGGCCACCTGTTCCGTTGCCTTGACACCCTCATGGGGGAGAATTTCTTCCTAATGTCTCATCTAAATTGAGCTTCTTCCAGTTTAATGCCACTTGTCCTGTCACTCCATGCCTTTGTAAAACATCCCTCTCCAGCTCTCCTGAAGCCCCTTTCAAATACGGGAAGACTGCTTTAAAGTCTCCCTGGAGCATTCTCTTCTCCAGGCTGAACAACCCCATTTTTCTCCAAGCTGTGACTTTTGTGTGCTGGAGAGTGTGTTTACACTGGCAGTACCATTCAGTGTTGTTTGTGGTGAATCTTCCACACCCCTTTCTCTTTTCTCTTCAAGGGCAGCTTGTGTGAAAAATTGAGAGGTCCTCCTGTTTATCAAAATAGCAGAACAGCTCCAGTTAGCTTTTAACTCTGTTCCTGCCTAACCAGCTCTGCAAAATCACTATCTTCTGTTGGATAATATTTAGCTTGTTGGCATCATTTTAAGATTCAGATCTTCCTGCTCATATGTTCCCCTGCAGCTGGCCTGCAGGAAGTGTCCTTGTCACATGAAGGTCTGAGCTGTTGGGAGCTCCTCATGTATGGAAGCTGGATAAACTGCTCATCCTTCTTAGGCTGGTTGAGGGAAATTTCAGCATCTCCTGTGGAGAAGTTTCCAGTCTGCTCTTCAACTTTGTAAATTCCTTCACCTAAAGGTTAGAGTAATTAATTTTACCTAGCTTGGTGGATAATGACTGCAAGGACCTTCTCAGCTTCTCAAAGAGCCATAGCTTATGTTTCCCCACAGCAGATGGAAAATGCCATGTTGAGAACCATAGAATTGCTTAGGCTGAAAAAGACTTTTTAAGGTCACTGAGTTCTACCATTAACTTGGCACTACTGAGTCCACCACTAAACTGTGTCCCTGAGCACCACATGTACATGGCTTTTGAATCTTTCCAGGAATGTTGTGTTAACCATTTCCCAGGGCAGCTTGTTCCAGTACAAGGCTGCAGCTTTGCCATGGCTTGACCATATCTCTGGAACAGGCTCCCCAGGGAGGTGCTTGAATTGATGTATCAGGAACAGCATGGCCGGTAGGTCAAGGGAGATTATCCTGCCCCTCTACTCAGCACTGCTCCAGCCACATCTTGAATACTGAGTCCAGTTCTGTGCTTCTCAATTCTAGAAAGATGTTGAGGTACTGGAAGGTGTCCAGAGAAGGGTGACAAAGCTGGTGAGAGACCTGGAGCACAGCCCTGTGAGGAGAGGCTGAGGGAGCTGGGGGTGTGCAGCCTGCAGAAGAGGAGGCTCAGGACAGACCTCACTGCTGTCTACAACTACCTAAAGGGAGGTTATGGTCAGGTGGGGTTGATCTCTTCTCCCAGGCAACCAGCAACAGAACAAGGGGACACAGTCTCAAGCTGCACCAGGGGAGGTCTAGTCTGGATGTTAGGAGGAAGTTGTTGGCAGGGAGAGTGATTGGCATTGGAATGGGCTGCCCAGGGAGGTGGTGGAGTCGCCATCTCTGGAGGTGTTGAAGAAAAGCCTGGCTGGGGCACTTAGTGCCATGGTCTGGTTGACTGGATAGGGCTGGGTGCTAGGTTGGACTGGATGATCTTGGAGGTCTCTTCCAACCTGGTTGATATTTGATGTGTTGACATGTTGAGATTGCTCTTCTACCAAGTTCATTTTTGTGTCTTCTACATTAATAGTCTATAGAAGATTCATGTTTTCAGAGAATTGCAGCATGGAGGGACCTCTGGAGATCATCCAGCTCCCATGCTAGATGGAGAATGAGGAGGATTTGGCTGGGTGTTTCCAGAAAGCTGAATTAAAGGTGGTTTGGGTTTAATGCGAACAATTGGATTGGTAGTCTTTTGAAATCTGAATTTTGAGACATGCATGGAAACATAGAGTACTTTCAGTTGGAAAAGACCACTAAGAAAATCAAGTCCAACCATCAACCTAATACCACCATGGTCATTAAACCATGTCCTGAAATGTCATTTCTACATTCCTTAGGGGCAGGTGCTGTTTTTCATCAGAGGATGAAGAGATTGTTGCGGGGTGACTCTGGCTTACTCATTCTTGAACTTTCTTTGTGTGGCTCTGTCCTGTGCAGCATTGAAGACATCATAATGGTTGGATTCAGTGATCTTGAAGACATTTTTCAACCTTAATGATTCTGTGACCATTTTTTCTTACATTGCTTGTGATGCTCCACCACAAGAAGTTGGATTTTTGTTCTCTTCTTATCTCTGTGTGTCTGTCTGTTGGCTGATTATTGCTGCTAAGGATATGCAGAGTTGTGTCACTTTTGCCTCTACTTAGAATCATATAATCACAGGGTTGGACATGACCACAAGGATCATCTACTTCCAACCCCCCTGCCTTGGGCAGGGACACCCTACCCTAGAACAGGCTGCCCACAGCCTCATCCAGCCTGGCCTTAAACACCTTCAGGGATGGGGCCTGAACCACCTCCCTGGGCAACCCATGCCAGGCTCTCACCACTCTCATGCTCAACAACTTCCTCCTCACTTCCAGCCTGAACCTACCCACCTTCATCTTTGCTCCATTCCCCCTAGTCCTGGCACTCCCTGACAGCCTCAAAAGTCCCTCCCCAGCTTTTTTTTTTTTTGGAGGCACTCTTCAGATTCTGGAAGGCCACAAGAAGGTCATCTGGGAGCCTCCTCTTCTCCAGACTGAACATCCCCAACTCTTTCACTCTGTCCTCATAACAGAGGTGCTTCAGTCCTGTGAGCATCCTCCTGGCCCTTCTCTGGACACACTCCAGCATCTCCACATCCCTCTTCTAATAGTGGCTCCAGACCTGGATGCAGTACTCCAGGTGGGGTCTCAGCAGAGCAGAGTAGAGGGGGAGAATCACCTCTCTCACCCTGCTTGATGTTTAATGTACAGATGTACAAGTTAAGAGTTGGATTCCATTTTTTACACTCTCATAGAATCATAGAATTGGTTTGGTTGGAATAGTCCTCCAAGATCATGCAGTCCAACCAACATCACCATGGCTATTAAAACATGGCCCAAAGTGCCATGTCCACAGATTTCTTGAACACCTTTGTGGATGTTTGGGAGATTTAGTCATCGCTCTTAAGGGAAGATAAGTGTCAAAGTCTCTTGTGCAGACAAAGAAATGTAAACATGATAGGTGGAAAGAATAAAGGTGTGGCCATGCCGTTTTTATAGGTGTACTTTGTTGTGATAAACTGAGGTAATCCTAACTTGACAAGAAGTGATGTTTGTTGCTCTCCAGTGACTACCAGCTTCAGTTGTTTGTGTCATATTTACCAGAGGTTTCAAACCAGCAGCAGTTGAAATTTGACTTTTGCTGCACTTGATCTGCAGTGTATCACAGATTTATACGATGGTAGGGATTGGAAGGGACCTCCAGCCATTATCAAGGCCATCCTCCTTGCCAGAGGAGGATAACCTAGGGCAGGTCACACAAGAGCACATCCAGATAAGTTCTGAAGGCCTCTAGAAAAGGGGACTCCACAACCTCCCTGGGCAGCCTGCTCCAGTGTTCCATTACTGTTACAGTAAAGAAGTTTTTCCTCATGTTGAAGTGGACTTCCTGGGTTCCAATTTGTGCTCACTTCCCTTTGTCTTATCACAGGAGACCATTGAAACAAAGGCTAGCACCACCTTCTTGCTTCCCCCCACCATTAGATTTTGATCAGCACTGAGCAGATCCCTGTTCACTTTTCTGTCCTTCAGGCTAAACAGTCCCAGGTCTTTCAGTCTTTCCTCATGAGGCAGTGGAGTGAGTGTTTGATGTGTCACAGGTATTCACAGTTGTGTTGTCTATCAGAGAACAGGGTCCACAGAGAGGTTGTGGAGTCTCCTTCCCTGGAGCCTTTGCAGGCCTGTCTGGATGTGTTCCTCTGTGATCTGTGCTAGGTTGTGTAGTCCTGCTCTGGCAGGGGGGTTGGACTTAATGATCTACTTGGGTTCCTTCCAACCCCTACTATCCTGTGATCAAAAGGGGCTTCTTCATCTCATTATAAAGACAGATTATCTGAAACATCTGGAATGCAAAGCTGGGTTTGTGAGGGAAGTGTTGCCATTTTAAATGTTCCCTAGGAGGAAGATCTCCATTGCAGGAGGATGATGGTGTACAAGGAGGGAAGGAACTGAATGAACTCAGCTTGGTTTTGTAGCATTAGCAGCTTGCAAAGGGCTGGAATAATTCATGGCACACCTTAATGAAAATGATATTTAGGTGGAGCCTGGGTCAGCATTTGGACAGGATGAGCAGTTTCTGATGATGCTTGTTTCCATTTTGTCAGGCATATCTGTTTAAATTTCAAGCTCTGCTTGAGTTCTGAGCCTCTGCTTCATGGGTAATTGAGAAGAGGCATGGCTAACTTTTTGATTACCATAGTGCCTTTTAAACTTTGCCAAACAGTTTCTCTCTAGTTTTAAATCTGGCTCATAATATGAAGCTGAGGACAAAAGGACCTCAACATGAAGATAATCTTCTTTACTGTAAGGGTGACAGAGCACTGGAATATGCTGCTCAGAGAGGTTTTGGAGATTTTCAAGACTCATCTGGATTTGTTCCTGTGTGACATGCCCAAGATGATCCTGCTTTGGCAGGGGTTTGGACTTGGTGATCTCCAGAGGTCCCTTCCAATCCCCACCATTCTGTAATTCTACAAGAATGGGTGGAGGGATGTTGAGGTTTTGTCATCTGCCATCGTTTCAGCAGTCAGAGCCACCTGCCTGTTCAGGGTACACGAACATGAATGTCCCTTTTTTCTCCTTCTGTGGGTGTTGAGGTTTGTCTAAACCCTACAGTGGGATGTCTTGAGAATGGACTGACTGTGCTGGCTTGAGCAGCTTCTGTAGGGGTGGAGGAGGAGGAGAACAGGCAGGCTGTGGCTGTTCTCCATGAAAGCATATGATGATGAAACTCTGAAAGAGGTGAAGCAGTTGTTGCTGCTGTTTCTCAGTGCCTTGGAGCTTCAGGCAGTGTGTGGGAAGCGTGTGTGAGATCCTGCCTGCCAACCAGGTCAGCTGTGCTTGGTTTGCCCTAAGAGGTGTGGTGCTGTGGTGCCAGGCTTTATCAGCTTTATCTTTCCCTGGGATGTTGGCTCATTGGATGTTGAGTTCTTCTCTGTGTTATGGCTTTGACCTTCCTACTCTCTCTGCTTCTATTACTTCATCCATGAGTATTGTTTTATTTAGCTACAGGAAGCTTGATGTGGAATTTGCGTGTAAGCCCTGTGCGGTTGCCCTTTGATTCCTCGAGTTCAGTGTCTTCTGTTTGTGTGCAGAGAAGGGCAGTAACCATCTCCTAAGCTTCCTGCAGGCAGAATGGTCATAAAATCATGGAATCTCCTGGTTGGAAAAGACCTTAAGATTATCAAGTCCACCCAAAGATGCTCAGGGGGCTGGAGCAGCTCTGCTATGAGGACAAGCTACAAGAGTTAGGACTCCTCAGCCTGGAGAAGAGAAGGGTTTGAGGAGACCTCGTAGTAGCCTTCCAGTATCTGAAGGGGGCCAACAGGAAGTCTGAGGAGGGATTATTGACAAGGTTTTGTAATGACAGGACAGGATCTCCAAGGTCTCTTCCAAGCTGGTTGATTCTGTGATTTAATGGTGACTGGGCAGTAGTGGGTTAACATTTGAGCTTGATGATATCAAAGGTGTCTTCCAGGACACTCACAGAAACATTTCTATCAGCTCATCCTGAGAGGAAATGTTGTGTATGCTGCTTCCCAGAGCATCATGCTGGTGAGCTGGAGAGCAGTTTGGGGACCAGGGAAGCAGCCAGACTGTACAGAGTTCTTTGGCCTTGCTATCATGATTTCCTTGAGCTTTCCCAAACACATTCCTCAGTGATGTCTGGCTCAGAAAGACTGGTCCATGGAAAATCCACCCAGCTGCTGAAGGGAGTGGATTACATGTCTTGGGGGTGGAAACTGTAGGCTTTTGTGCACTTGTTTGTCAGGCTGAGCAGCTTCCTGGGAGAGAGACACCCTTGTTGGGGGTGTTCTAGCAGGGAGCAAGCAAAGGCTTAGAAACATTGAGAAAGAAAAGAGGAATTAGGCAAGATGGAAAAATGTTCTCAAGTATATTAAAATGTTAACATATTGATTTATAGTTTCAGTTAAATAACCAAGCCTGTAATATTCTAAATTCTATACCATGTGTATAATGAGCAGCATAGTTATGGTCCATGTTTTAAAGGAAATTGAACAAGTAAAGAACTCATTGGCCCAAGTGCTTGAAACCAGACTAATGAAGTAAAACCCATGTTTGACAACTTGTGATGGTTTGGGTGTTACCTGCCCTCTCCCAACTTAAGAAAATCACTCAGACTAGACTCAGTTCATCTGGAAATCATAGAATCAACCAGGTTGGAAGAGACCTCCAAGATCATCCAGTCCAACCTATCTCCCAGCCCTATCTAGTCAACTAGACCATGGCACCAAGTGCCTCATCCAGGCTTTTCTTGAAGACCCCCAGGGACAGTGGAAGAATGAAGCTATATTTACAGCTTGGCACAATATGCAAGCAGGTATTTACAGTATATACAGCTATAGACAGAAATATACAAGTTAAAAAAGTAATACAGAAACACAACAGCCCTCCCAGAAACCAGAGTCCCCAGGAGGGGCTCTCAACCACCCTTCCACCTTCTCTTCACCCTTCTATCTTACCCCAGATTTTGCTTTGTTTAAGGTGAGTTTGGAGAGTTGGCCAGGGGGATTAGGAAGCAGAAGGATTAGTCAGGCAGCAAATGAGAGAGAAAAGTGCAGCCCAAAGTCCAGAGAGAGACTGTTACCTATGTTTGTATTCTTGTTCTTATCCATCTCAGCAAGCCTATGAGTGCAGTAGACATCAGCATTGTTTCCTTTTCACAGCTTATAGTCTAACTCTTCTCACCAAAATATCCCAGCTAGGCTCAAATTAGCACACTACTGCAGGCTAAGCTGTAAGAAAACGAATGTTGCTTGTTTTAAAGTGAGGCCATTTTAAATGAATGGGTCAGTTGAAACTGAGAAAACATTGCAAAATAAAATGAAGAATCAAAACAATTTTTGTCTGTCTTCTCCATTCTGGCTCAAAATAATGTGTGAGAAGAAAAGATAGCTGTAAAATCATGAAATATAGTATGTGGAATGGAGTGGTGGTATGGTTTCTCTCTTCATCAGCACAAGTACAGCACAGAGTTTACGCTCGTGTACCTAGAGTATTTAACATTTCTAATTAGCCTCATTAAGACAAAATTAACTTAAAATCATCAGTAAGTTTGCAGATGACACCAGTCTAGGAGCAGATGTGGATTTGTTGGAGGGTAGGAGAGCTCTGCAGAGGGACCTTGCCAGGCTGGATGGGTGGACAGAAGCCAATGGGATGAGACTGAACAAGGCCAAGTGTAGGGTTCTACACTGTCTCCACAACAATCCCAAGCAGCACTACAGGCTGGGGACAGAGTGGCTGAGAGCAGCCAGGCAGAGAGGGACCTGGGGGTGCTGGTAGAGAGTAGCTGAAGATGAGGCAGCAGTGTGCCCAGGTGGGCAGGAGAGCCAATGACATTGTGGCCTGGCTCAGGAAGAGCGTGGCCAGCAGGACAAGGGAGGTTCTTCTGCCCCTGTGCTTGGTACTGGTCAGGCCACACCTTGAGTACTGTGTCCAGTTCTGGACTCCTCAATTCAAGAGAGATGTTGAGGTACCAGAATGTGTCCAGAGAAGGGCGATGAAGCTGGTGAGAGGCCTGGAGCACAGCCCTGTAAGGAGAGGCTGAGGGTGTTTATCCTGCAGAAGAGGAGGCTCAGGGCAGACCTCATTGCTGTCTGCAGCTCCCTGAAGGAAGGCTGTAGCCAGGTGGGGTTGGGCTCTTCTGCCAGGCAACCAGCAACAGAACAAGGGGACACAGTCTCAAGTTGTGATGGTGGAGGTCTGGGCTGGATGTTAGGAGGAAGTTGTTGTCAAAGAGAGTGATTGGCATTGGAATGGGCTGCCCAGGGAGGTGGTGGAGTTGCCATCCCTGGAGATGTTCAGGCAAAGCCTGGATGAGGCACTTAGTGCCATGGTCTGGTGGATTGGCTGGGGCTGGATGCTAGGTAGGACTGGATGAGCATGGAGGTCTCTTACAACCTGGTTGATTCTATGAATGCCATTTCTCTTTGTCTCTGCAGAATTCCAAACTGTTTTTTTTTTTAATTGCTGACTAAATTAGAAGTATTACTCATCATTAATCATCATCATGAGATAGAAAATGCAGATTCTGAATAAATTGTGGGTTTATTCTGGTAGAAATGGCCCAAAAGTAGTCAGAAAGAAGCAAGCTCAGTGGGGTATTTATTTACATGTACATAAGTGAAATTAAGAGGAAATCCTTGTATCTTACCCATTTTCCCAGCCTAGGATGGTGATAGTTGATATAACCCAGGCATAAACTAAAACTTAACCTTAGGACAGAGAAAAAAATCTCTCTTTCTCTTATTTTGAACTAGTTTTCTTTTCACTTCTTTGATTTACACAGCTGCTTTCTGAATATTTTTTTTCTCTTCTGGTCACAGTTTGGTTTAACAATAACAACAGCAAAGAAGACCTATTTTTGTCATGAAGACAACTTTATCGCTTGCTCCTTCAGTTTTGTAACTACTGAGTTGATGTCTGAAGAATTGAAATTTTAAGGAGGCAATTCCTGAACAGATTTGGGGGATTTGGATTTTTCTACTTAAATCTGCATTTTTCACCTGCACCACTCTAGATTGCCTCCGATAAATTACAATAAGGAAGAGGAGTTAGTGTGGACTTCTGTCCTGCCCTGGATTTGGAAGGCTTTATATGGCAGAAGAACTTGTGTGACATAAAACTGGCCACAACAAGCCCAAACAGTGCTACTGGCTGGGGACAGAGTGGCTGGGGAGCAGCCAGGCACAGAAGGACCTGGGGATGCTGGTAGATAGTAGCTGAAGGTGAGCCAGCAGTGTGCTCAGATGGGCAGCAGAGCCACTGGCATCCTGGCCTGGATCAGGACCAGTGTGGCCAGTAGGACAAGAGAAGTTATTCTGCCCCTGTACTCAGCACTGGTCAGTCACACTTTGAGTGCTGTGTCCAGTTCTGGGCTCCTCAATCCAGGAGAGATGTTGAGGTGCTTGAATATGTCCAGAGAAGGGTGATGAAGCTGATGAGGGGCCTGGAGCACAGCCCTGTGAAGAGAGGCTGAGGGAGCTGGGGGTGTGCAGCCTGGAGCAGAGGAGGCTCAGGGCAGACCTCATTGCTCTCTACAACTACCTGAAGGGAGGCTGTAGCCAGGTGGGGTTGGTCTCTTCTGCTAGGCAACCCCAGCAACTGGTCGAAGGGTCACAGACTCAAGCTGTGCCAGGGGAGGTCTAGTCTGGATGTTAGGAGGAAGTTCCTGGCAGAGAGAGTGATTGGCATTGGAATGGGCTGCCCGGGGAGGTGGTGGAGTCACCATCCCTGAAGGTGCTCAAAGCAAATCCTGTATGGGGGACTTAGTGCCATGGTCTGGTTGACTGGCTAGGGCTGAGTGCTAGATTGGGCTGGATGATCTTGGAGGTCTCTTCCAACCTGCTTGGTTCTATGAAGAGCTGGAGGGTTCTGCCAGAACACTGAAAAGGTGCTTGCATACAGGGCTCGGTTGCAGCATGAAGCACAGCAATTGCAGGCAAAATAGCTTCAATAAACCAAACCAAAACCCCAGAAAAATGCATGCCTGTGGATGTTTTGTTCTGACTAATCTGAAAGTATGTCCAAAAGTATTTGTGGTGTTTTAGGAAGTTGTGTGCAGATACTGATAGGGTGTTCGAGTTGCAGTCTCAGAACTGCAGTTTCTTGTCTTTGAAATATTCCTCAGTTCACACAGCCTTGTTTCTCTTTTTGTCCCACTGTAGCCCCCCCACTGTGGGATGGGTTTTTTTGACAACAGCATAGAAGAATGTTGAAAAACAGGAGAAAAAACCAAAGGGGACAGCAGCTTGGCTGAGGGTTGATGGGTTGCTTCCTTCCGAGGTGCTACAAATATTTGGGTAGGGGGTCTTTTGTGTTGCTTTTTCCTTCCCCAAGTAGCCACACAAAATGTGCTGGATAGGAGGGTCCTGGCTCAGTGGCTCAGCCCAGCAATGGGAGGATGGTGGAATCTGGGGTGGGGCAAGTAACTGGAGGGAGGTTGTAAGGTGGACTTGAAGGTCTCAGAGGTCTCTTCCAACCTCAGCAATTGTACAATTCTATGTCAGCTCATGCTTGCAAAGCAAAGCAGTGAAGAATTCCTGTAAAGTGATGCTCTTAAACTCCTTAATCCAATGTTAAGTGACTTAATTGAAGAAGGAAAATAGAGCAATCCATTTCCTTTTCCTTCAGGAACTTCTTATATCTCCCCCCCCCCAAGAAATCCAGGTTCCTTGTTGTGATGGGAAAGAATGGTCCAGCACTTTGGACCGCAGCCATGGATTTCCTGCATGACCATGATGTGTTACTTACTGGTTCTGCCCTTGGAATGTACAAATAATCATAACCTTCTATAGCTTGCCAAAAATGAAAACTTCTGGTGTCTTCCTTTTGCATGAAGTTCATGGACTTAATTCCAGATGGTGTCTGGTCACCAGTGGTGTTCCCCAATGGCCAGTTCTTTATTAATGATCTGGATGAAGGGATCAAGGCACCATCAGTAAGTTTGGAGACCACAGCAAGTTGGATGGTGGTGTTGATCTGCTTGAGGGTAGCGGGGGCGCTCTACAGAGGGAGCTTATTGCTCTCTACAACTACCCAAAAAGAAGTTATAGCTAGGCAGGGGTTGGTCTCTTCTTCCAGGCACCCAGTGACAGAGCAAGAGGACGTAGCCTCAAGCTGCATCAGGGCAGGTTCAGGCTGGATGTTAGGAAGTTCTTCATGGAAGGAGTGATTGCCCATTGAAATGGGCTGCCCAGGGAGATGGTGGAGTCACCATCCCTGGAGGTGTTTAAGAGGATGCTGGATGAGGCACTTAGTGCTGTGGTTTAGCTAATTAGAAAGGTTAGGTGATAGATTGGACTCAGAGGTCTTTTCCAACCTGGTTGATTCTGTTACCTGGACAGGCTGGATCAATGGGCCAAGGTAAATGAGGTTCAACAAAGTTAAGTGCCAGGTCCTGCAATAGAATAGAATAGAATCAACCAGATTGGAAGACGCCTACCCAACCAAGAAATTGGGTCACAATAACCCCATAAATGCTCCAGACTTGGAGCAAGGTGGCTGTATACTACCCAGCAGAGAAAGCCCTGAGGGTGTTGTTTGACAGCTGGCTGAAGATGAGCCAGTGTGTGCCCAGGTGTCCGTGTAGGCCAAGAGCATCCTGGCCCGGATTAGCAGTAGTGTGGCCAACTGGACCAGGGCAGTGTACTCAACACTGGTGAGGCTATACCTTGGATATTCTATTCAGCTTTGGGTCCCTCACCCCAGGAAGGACATTTAGTTGCTGGAGCATGTCCAGAGATTGGCATCAAAGCTGGTGAAAGGTCTGGAGCACAGGTCTGGTGAGGAGCAGCTGAGGGAACTGGGGTTGCATAGCATGAAGAAAAGGAAGCAGAGGGGAGGAAACCTTTTTAGTCTCTACAAGTTGAAGGATGTTTAAGTCAGGTGAGTTTTGTTCTCTTTTTCCTATTAACAGTGGTAGGACAAGAGGAAACACCCTCAGGGTGTACCAAGGGAGGTTTAGCTTGAATATGAGGAACAATTTCTTCTCCAAGAGGGTTGTCAAGCCCTGGTGTGCCAGTTCGAGGCAAGCTGAAATATTCTAGTGAAAGAAATTAGATGAAAGGCTGTGAAAAGGAAACAATGCTGATGGCTACTGCACTCATAGGCTTGCTGAGATGTATAAAACCAAGAACACAAAACACAGATAACACAGTGGGCCTGTGTCACAGCTGGTGCCTGCACTTTTCTCCCTGGCTTGCTTTCTGTGTAACTAATCCTTCTGCTTTCTAACTCCCCTGGCTGATCTTCCAAACTCACCTTGCACGTAAGGCAAACTCTGGAATAAGGTAGAGGGGTGGAAGTGAGATGGAAAAGTGGTTGGGAATCCCTCCTGGGGACTCTGTTTTTTGAGAGGGCTGTTGTGTTTCTGTATTACTTTTTTACCTTGTATATAGCTGTTTCTAGCTGTTTACATTGTAAATATCTGCTTGTATATTGTGCTAAGCTGTAAATATAAAGCTTCATTTTTTAATTTCCAGCTGGGCTGAGTCTAGTCTGGGTGATTTCATAAGAGTGAGTGGGTGGGTAACACCCAAACCATCACAGCTGGAACAGGCTGCTCAGGACAGTAGTGGAGTCCCAGTACCTGCAGACATTGAAAGGCTGTGTGGATGTGATGCTGAGGGATATGGTTTAGTGACAGACCTGGCAGTGCTGGGTTAATGGTTGGATTTGATGATCTTAAAGGTCTTTTCCAACCACAATAATTCTGTGATTCTGTGGAGTTAACAGTGCTGCCTTGACTTGATAAGGATATTTGGAGGCTCATATTGTCTGGTCAACACACTGATGGTTATTTTTATCAGTGAAAAGAAGAAATGTAAATACTTGAAATCATGTGGGTTGACACAGCTCTTAGTTCTTTCATCTCTGAGGAATAAATAACTTCCCTTACAGCTGATAAAGTCTGTAATCTTTTAATCTTACTTCAATTTTTACTCCATAATACCATGGAATCATAGAATGGTTTGGGGCTGGAAGAGACCTTAAAGATCATCTGGTTCCAACCACAGCGTGGTGGATGTTTTTCCTGCGTCATAGAATCATAAAATCAACCAGGTTGGAAGAGACCTCCAAGCTCATCCAGTCCAACCTAGCATCCAGCCCTAGCCAGTCAACTAGACCATGGCACCAAGTGCCTTATCCAGTCTTTTCTATAACACCTCCAGGGACAGTGACTCCACCACCTCCCTGGGGAGCCCATTCCAATGCCAATCACTCTCTCTGACAACAACTTCCTCCTAACATCCAGCCTAGACCTCCCCTGCCACAACTTGAGACTGTGTCCCCTTATTCTGTTGCTGCTTGCCTGGCAGAAGAGACCAACCCCACCTGGCTAGAGCCTCCCTTCAGGTTATAGTTATAGACAGCAATTAGGTCACCCCTGAGCCTCCTCTTCTCTAGGCTAAACACTCTCAGTTCCCCGCAGCCTCTCCTCAAGGTGTTTGTATTCCAGGCCTTTCACCAGCCTTGTTGCCCTTCTTAGGACACGTTCCAGCACCTCAACATCTCTTTTGAATTGAGGGGCCCAGAACTGGACACAGCACTCAATGAATGCATGTTTATCCATTCAGCATAGGAGGAAAACAGAATTGGTTTACTTCCTATCTTCTGGTGAATAAACCACTTTAAAAATCATTCTTCTTAGTTTAATATTATGGTTCCAACCACAGCATAGTCATAGAATCAGTCAGTGTTAGAAGGGACCACAAGGATCTTCTAGTTCCAATGCCCCTGACATGGGCAGGGACATCTCACACTGTATCAGGTTGTCCAAAGCCTCATCCAGCCTGGCCTTAAACACCTCCAGCCATGGGGTCTCAACCACCTCCCTGGGCAACCCATTCCAGCCTCTCACCACTCTCATGCTCAACAACTTCCTCCTCACCTCCACTCTGAATCTTCCCACCTCCAGCTTTGCTCCATTCCCCCCAGTCCTGTCGCCCCCTGAGAACCTCAAAAGTCTCTCCAGTTTTTTTGTAGGCCCCCTTCAGATCCTGGAAGGCCACAAGAAGGTCACCTGGGAGCCTCCTCTTCTCCAAAGAGGAAAATAGAATTGGTTTACATTTATTCTTCCTATCTTCTGGTGAATAAGCCCCTTTAAAAATAATTCTTTTTCATTTAATGTTATGATTGAGGGGTTTTTTTCTTCCTTTTTTTTTGGTTTTTCCTTTATTTTATACTCTCTCTGGTAAGGCTGATGGGCTTCTGCTTTGTTTTAATCATGAAATGATTTGGATTGGAACGGACCTTTAAAGATGGTCCAGTTCCAACCCCCTTGCCCTGCATGGGGAGGTGAGGGGGGATGCTGTATTATCAACTTTTTTATTTGTATGAT
Organism: Pogoniulus pusillus; assembly: GCF_015220805.1. Lineage (NCBI taxonomy): Eukaryota > Metazoa > Chordata > Aves > Piciformes > Lybiidae > Pogoniulus > Pogoniulus pusillus. The sequence goes on along the minus strand of NC_087264.1, from coordinate 20,182,455 downwards.
ATATATTTTGTTCAAAAATTTATATTACCTGAAGGGAGGCTGTAGCTGAGTGGGTGTTGGTCTCTTCTTCCAGGCCTGGAGCTGATGAGGCTGAGGGGAGACCCCCTATGTTTCTACAACTCCCTAAAAGGAGGCTGAAGCCAGGTTAGGGGACAGTCTCTTCTTCTTAGTAACAAGGGAGTTTGTAGCCAGGTAGGGTTGGGCTCTTCTGCCAGGCAACCAGCAACAAAACAAAGGGACACAGTCTCAAGTTGTGCCAGGGCAGGTCTAGGCTGGATGTTAGGAGGAAGTTGTTGTCAGATAGAGTGATTGGCATTGGAATGGGCTGCCCAGGGAGGTGGTGGAGTTGCCATCCCTGGAGGCATTGAAGCAAAGCCTGGATGAGGTACTTAGTGCCATGGTCTGGTTGATTGGCTAGGGCTGGGTGCTAGGTTGGATGATCTTGGAGGTCTCTTCCAACCTGGTTGATTCTATGAGTTATGAGTTCTCTGAGTTATTATTCCTCAACAAAGTCAGCTATTTCTAGTAGCTTTTCAGAACAACCTAATGCAAGGAGTTGTAACTTAAAAAGGTTCATTTTTGTTTGCTTTTTGCCAGCTTGCTCCAACTAAGTCTGTGGTGATTTGGGTGTTACCTGCCACCCACACTTGTGAAAATCACCCAGACTAGACTCAGTCGATCTGGAAACTGGAAGAATGAAGCTTTATATTTACAGCTTAGCACAATATGCAAGCAGGTATTTACAATAGACACAGCTAGAGACAGGAACACACAAGTTAAAAAGTAATACAGAAAGACAGCAGCCCTCCCAGAAATTAGAGTCCCCAGGAGGGGCTCTCAACCACCCTTCCACCTTCTCTTCACCACTCTACCTTACCCCAGACCTTGCCTTATGTTTAAAGTGAGTTTGGAGGGTTGGCCAGGGGGGTTGGGAAGCAGAAGGATTAGTCACACAGATGGCAGGTTAGGTTAGAAAGTTCATGCAGCCCCAGAGCCCAGAGAGAGACTCTTATCTGTGATTGTGTTCTTGTTCTTACCCATCTCAGCAAGCCTATGAGTTCAGCAAACATCAGCATTGCTTCCTTTTCACAGCCTACCATCTAAATCTTCTCACCAAAATATCCCAGATGGGCTCAAACTAGCACAAAGTCCTCATGTGACATTTGATTGTATCTTTTGTGCCTCGTTAGTTGCTAAATAGCAACTTTTGTGGTCAGGGTCTGTTTCTAGCTTTAGCTTTTCAGTTTTGGAAGGATCGTGCCAAATATTTTGCAGCAGATGATCTGCCAAGAAAATTTCACAGGAGAGGAACCAACCTCTCCTTGGAAGCTGACTTGGTTATTTTTTTCTCCTTCCTAAATAAATGTTAGGATGTGCCCTGATCTTTGCTTTGTTAATATTATCCTTATTACCATAGGTCTTTGTCCTTCAGTAGCTATTGCTTAAGAATAAGAATTAAATGTTTTAGTGGCTGCTGAGATCTGTAAAGCCACTTTACTTACACAAATCCTTAGCCTGATTTTCTGTGCTGGAATAAAAGGAGTTGGCCTAACATCATTAAATCAGCTTTTAATCCCCTTATTACTTGAGCTAATTGGCCTTGAATCAGAAAGTGTCTGAAGTCTGTGAGTGAAAGGTGGGTTCCCCTCCTGCCAGTTTTCTCTGGAAGAGATATGCTATCTGCATTTCACCAACTGCCAGTAAAAGCAAATACATTTAAGCCTTATTTGCATTATAGCTGGATTTAGAAGTGCCAGACACAGATCTTGCTGCCTTAGCTTTGGGGGTTTAATGGGGAATTTATTTAAACCCTGCTACTTTCATCTGTTCTAAAGGGCCAGGAGCAAGAGGATGGGGCCAGGCTCTTTTCAGTGGTGCCTAGTGATGGGAAAAGATGCAATGCACACACATTGAACACAGGAGGTTCCATATGAACAGCAGGAAGAACTGTGAGGATGCTGGAACCTTGGAGCAGGCTGTCCAGAGAGGTTGTGGAGTCTCTTCTCTGGAGAAATTCCAAAGTTGCCTGGACTCTGTGATCCTGGGCAAGCTTCTGTGGGTGACCCTGATTAGTGGGGGATTGGACTGACTTCCAGAAGTCCCTTCCAGCCACCACCAGGCTGGGATTCTGGTTTCTGCCCACTCAGTAAGGAAAACTGTAAGTGCTGTAAATGTGGAAACAGGGAACAAGAGATATGAAGTTTGCCTCCTGCTTTGTACTGATGCATGCTCCTCATCTAAGGAACCTTGCCAGGCTGGGTGGGTGGGCAGTGGCCAATGGGATGAGACTGAACAAGGCCAAGTGCAGGGTTCTACACTTCGGCCACAACAACCCCAAGCAGTGCTACAGGCTGGGGTTACAGAATGGCTGCAGAGCAGCCAGGCAGAGAGGAACCTGGAGGTGCTGGTAGAGAGTAGCTGAAGATGAGGCAGCAGTGTGCCCAGGTGGGCAGGAGAGCCAATGGCATCCTGGCCTGGCTCAGGAGCAGTGTGGCCAGCAGGACAAGGGAGGTTCTTCTGCCCCTGTGCTCAGCACTGCTCAGGCCACACCTTGAGTACTGTGTCCAGTTCTGGGCCCCTCAATTCGAGAGAGATGTTGAGGTGCTGGAAGGTGTCCAGAGGAGGGTGACGAAGCTGGTGAGGTCAGGCCTCTCCCTGTGAGGTGAGGCTGAGGGAGCTGGGGGTGTGCAGCCTGCAGAAGAGGAGGCTCAGGGCAGAGCTCATTGCTGTCTACAACTACCTGAAGGGAGGCTGTAGCCAGGTGGGGTTGGTCTCTTCTGCCAGGCAACCAGGGAGAGAAGGGGACACAGTCTCAAGTTGTGCCAGGGGAGGTCTAGTCTGGATGTTGGGAGTAAGTTGTTGTCAGAGAGAGTGATTGGCATTGGAATGGGCTGCCTAGGGAGGTGGTGGAGTCTCTGTTCCTGGAGGTGTTGAAGCAAAGCCTGGATGAGGCACTTAGTGCCATGGTCTGGTTGATAGGATAGGGCTGGGTGCTAGGTTGGACTGTCTGAGCTTGGAGGTCTCTTCCAAGCTGGTTAATTCTACAAAGGACAGGCAGTGGCCACTGCTCATCTAGACAGCACCCACAGAATCAATATTTGTACAATATTCAGCTTTGATATCCCAGGTGATGGCTCCTTTAGTAGTGCCCCTGCAGTATGAACTAGCTGTCAGAAGAAATTTAGACACTAAAAGCAGAACCAGGATGTGAATCTTTCTTTTTGTTCTCTCTTGCAAAGTGATGGTTCTATGAGATGCTTCTCTTTTAGCGTGTTCATTTTGGAAAGTCTCTGGTAGGGAAATTGGGATTGTTAAGCTTGGAGAAGAGAGGGCTCTGGAGAGACTGCAGTACCTGAAGGGGGCCTACAAAAAGCTGGGGAGGGAGTTTTTACAGGGGTTTGCACCACTAGGTCAAGGGGCAATAGTTTTAGACTAGAGCAAGGTAGATTTATACTGGACGTTAGGAAGAAGTTCTTTGCTCTATGGGTGGCAGAACAGTGGAAAAGGTTGCCCAGGGAGGTGGTAAAGGCCCCATCTCTGGACACACGCAGGGATAGGCTTGATGAGTCTTTGAGCAACCTGATCTAGTTGGGGATGCCCCTGCTTACTGCAGGAGATTTGGGCCTAGATCACAGGCTCACAGGATGTTAGAGGTTGGAAGGGACGCAAGGAGATCATCGAGTCCAACCCCCCTACCAGAGCAGGACAATCCTATCTAACACAGATCACAGAGGAACTCATCCAGACAGGCCTTGAAAGTCTCCAGAGAAGGAGACTCCACAACCTCTCTGGGCAGCCTGTGCCAGTGCTCTGGGACCCTTACAGCAGAGAAGTTCCCACTCGTGTTGAGGCAGAACCTCTTTTGCTGCAACTTACACCCATTGCTCCTTGTCCTATCCCAGGGAGCAGTGAGCAGAGCCTGTCCCCCCTCTCCTGGCCAGCCCTCAGTTACTTATAAACATATATCAAATCCCCCCTCAATCTTCTCTTCTCCAGACTAAACAGCCCCAGGTCCCTCAGCCTCTCTTCATAAGCCATGCCCTCCAGTCCCCTCATCATCCTCATAGCCCTCCGCTGGACTGTCTCTGTCCCTCTTCATCTGGGGAGCCCAAAACTGAACACAATATTCAAGATATTTAGCTATCCCTTCCAACTCAGTGCACTCTGTGATTCTGTTGATTTGGTTTCTGGAAGCCTTTGTGCCCTTTACTCTAAATGGCCCTGGTGCTGCTCTCCACCATTGAAACCCAGCTGAAGATCACCCAGCTGGGTGAACAATTCATAGAGTCGTAGAATAGTTTGGTTTGGAAGAAACCTTTGAGATCATCTAGTTCCAACCTCCCTGCCATGGACAGGGTCAGCTTCCACTAGCCCAGGTTGCTCAAGGCCTCATCCAACCTGGCCTTGAACACCTCCAGGGAGGAAGCATCCATGGCCTTCCTGGGAAACCACTTCCAGTGTCTTATTACCCTCATTGCAAAGAATGTTTGTAATATTCAGTCTAAACCTACCCTCAGTTGCCTCAGGGTCTTTCTGCCTCTTAGAAGAGAAACAGCCCTGCAAAAGAGAGGTGGTTGTCAGGTAACATTTTCCAGCAGCAAAGATCTGTGTCACGTACGAGCTGCCCTGGCACGCGTTGGGTGATGAACAGAGCCTTGCGAGGACTCCGAGTGGAAGGGACACTTGGTTCTGGCTGGCACAAGTCCCAGCCCATTCAAGTCAGGTTTGCATTAATACTTGACAAAATCATCCCACTCTTTTTGTTCCTTCTTCATTTTTAATCTGTCCAACAGACTTTCCAGCAAGAAGGAGGAAAATGTGTTCAGTATCTGTCAGGGAGGTGCTCCCAGCAGCAGGACCTTGATTCAGCCCAGTCTGCTGTTTAGGTTTGCTTATGGTAGGGCTGTGGAGAATTTTGTCTTTGGTTTGTTGTGTATAAAAGGGAGGGGTGGAAACCCCACAGAACTACAGTAATTGCACCTGCCTGCATTTGCTTTGTGCAGCCATCTAGGAGGTAAGATACAGAGGAAGGCAAGAAATAAAATACATGTGTCCTGTACCATTTCTGGGTGTCTTCAGGCATGCTTGTGAGGTGTGCTGCTTGCTACTGGGACCGGACCTCACCCCAGGACTCGGTCTAAAACTGGAAAGGAATATTGGGATCTACTCTTTGTGGCTGGAGGTCAGGCAGAGGAGCTCTGCAGTCACTTTGTGGCCTGCATATTCAATTCTTATGCTTGTGCACTGCCCCAGCACTATGATCTGGTCTTCTCTGAGCACATGCTAGACTTTTGCTCTCTTTCTCTGAGAAGGGTGATGGTCAGGTGAGCATTTTAGGAGATCTTCCTCAGCAGTGAGCCATTAGAACAAGCTTGAGTTAACCTTGAACTGCAACTTCAGGCTGACATAGCTTGAATAGTACAAATCCAGGCTGGGCAGGGCATGAATTGAGAGCATTCCTGAGGAGAAGAACTTGGGGGTGCTGGTTGGGGAGGAGCTCAACAGGAGCTGTCAACATGTGCTTACAGTCTGGAATCTGACTGTGTCCTGGGCTGATCCATAGCAGTGTGGGCAGCAGGTGGAGGGAGGGGATTCTGTGGCTCTGGGGGCAGCTCTGAAGTCCTCAGCACAGGAAGGGCATGGACCTGCTAGAGTGAGGCCAGAGAATCCCATGAAGCTTGTTCAGGTGACTGGAGCACTGCTGTGAGGCCAGGCTGAGAGAGTTGGGCTTGTTCAGACTGGAGAAGAGAAGGCTCCAGGGAGACTTCAGAGCAGCCTTCCAGTATTTGAAGGGGCCTACAGGAGAGTCAGAGTGGAACATTTTAAAAAGACATGGAGTGACAGGAGAAGAGGCAAGGGCTTCAAACTGGAAGAAATTGGACTGAGACTAGACATTAGGAAGAAATTCTTCCCCGTGTGGGTGGGGAGGCATTGGAACAGGTTGCCCAGAGAAGCTCTGTAGGCTCCAAGCCTGAGATGTGTTCAAGGCCAGATTGGACAGGGTCTGGAGCAACCTGGTCTAGTGGAAGGTGTCTGTAGCATGATGGCTGAAACTAAATGGATCTTTAAGGTCCTTTCTCACCCAGACCAATCTGATTTTCAATGATTTTTCTTTTCTCAGGGCTTTCTGAGAGCTCTATTTCTTTACAGAAGTGATTTCCTAATACATGGGAGTGCAAAAGGTTGTGGTATCCTCTTGTGAAAGATAAAATAGCAATCCCAGGCTCACACAACGAGGATTAACTCTTGCTGGGTTTAAGCTGGGTTTTCTCGGAAGCTTTCTGCCTTTTTCTGGATCCCCAGCTCTCCAGTCTGGGTGTTAAGCTCAGCTGGTATAGAGCTGATGTTCCAGAAGTCCTAGGACCAGTCTTGTTCAGCATCTTTGTGGGTGCCATGGACAGTAGCACTGAGTGCACCCTCAGCAAGTTTGATGCCCACACCAAGCTGTGTGGTGCAGCAGACAGGCTAGAGGGCAGGGATCCATCCAGAGGGACCTGGGCAGGCTGGAGAGGTGGGCACAAGCCAACCTCATGAGGGTCAACAAGACCAAGTGCAAGGTCCTGCAGCTGGGTCAAGGCAATGCCAAGCACAAATGCAGGCTGGGCAGTGAATAGCTGGAGAGCAGCCCTGAGGAGAGGGACTTGGGGGTACTGGTGGGCGAGAAGCTCAACAGGAGCCAGCAGTGTGCACTTGCAGCCCAGAAAGCCAAGCAGAGCCTGGGCTGCAGTAGGAGAAGTGTGGCCAGCAGGGCCAGGGAGGTGATTCTCCCCCTCCACTGCGCGCTGCTGAGACCCCAGCTGGAGTACTGCATCCAGTTCTGGAGCCCCCATGACAAGAGGGATGTGGAGATGCTGGAGTGTGTCCAGAGAAGGGCCAGGAGGATGCTCAGAGTGCTGCAGCAGCTCTGCTGTAAGCACAGACTGAAAGAGTTGGGGCTGTGCAGGCTGGAGAAGAGGAGGCTCCCAGGTGACCTTCTTGTGGCCTTCCAGTATCTGAAGGGGGCCTGCAAAAAAAAGCTGGGGAGGGACTTTTGAGGCTGTCAGGGAGTGCCAGGAGTGGGGGGAATGGAGCAAAGCTGGAGGTGAGGAGATTCAGCCTGACTGTGAGGAAGAAGTTGCTCAGCTTGAAGGTGGTGAGAGCCTAGCATGGGTTGCCCAGGGAAGTGGTTGAGGCCTCATGCCTGGAGGTGTTTAAGGGCAGGCTGGCTGAGGCTGTGGCCAGCCTGATCTAAGGTAGGATATCTCTGCCATGGCAGGGGAGGTTGGAGATAGGTACTCCTTGTGGTCCCTTCCAACCCTAACTGATTCTATGATTCTGTGAAGTACAAACCTCTCCATTAATTCAGATTTCTTCTCCAAGCCATCACTTGCTGTTTATGTGTGGGATAAATGATGAACTGGTGAGATCAGAAACCTAATCCAGTCTGGCAGTTCCTGTCAGATTTCTTAACACTGCCTCTTGGGTACTGATTTTTATGGATGTTTGTTTGTGTGTTCACAAAAAACATCCCCCAAGCAGATGATGAAATGCCCCCCAAAACCTATTGTTGTGTTACAGTTACTGAGGTCTCCCGAGGACTTGCTGTCCTTTGTGGCAGGTCTCTGTAGAGACTGCAGCATAGCAGGAGACCTGAGGACTCCAGAGTTGGTCTTTTGGCTTTCTTCTTCTGTGCTGGGAACAGCAATTGAGGGATCAGGGGCCTCATCTTAAGAAATAAGTAATTTCTTTGCAAAACTGTCTCATATTCCAACATTGGAACAGGCTGCCAAGGGCAGTGATGGAGTCACCATCTCGGGAGGTGTTTAACTTGCATGTGGACATGGTGCTTAGAGAAATGGTTTAGCGGCAGCCTTGCAGGGCTGGGTTGGAGATTGGGCTAGATGCTTCTGAAGGTCTTTTCCAAGCAAAGATGTTCTGTGATTCTGTAATCTTTGTGTGTGACCAGTTTGAGTGTAGGGATAAAACAGGCAAGTGGAGTTGCATGCAGGAATGTGCTATGCTTGAGGGCTTTTGTATCCTATGGGAGAAGGATGCTGCCCTGCAACATGAAACTCAAATCCCCATGTAGAGAGGCTCACAGCTGAAGTGTTGCTGAAGGATCTGGTGGCTGTGTCAAGCCGTGGCAGTTGCTCAGTGAAGTTTTGCTCCACAGATGGGCTGGTTGTGGTGATATTCACTGTTTCAAGATCTCTGTGCCCCTGCCTTCTGGTACGCATGTTCAGTAGCCTTGGTTTGTTCAGGTATCCTTTTTAGTTCCTGTAATGTTTTGGATAATGCCCACAATGTTTTGGATTCACTTATTTAAATCAGTCTCCTACTATGCTACCTTGTAGGGGCTTACGTGAAAGCTGGGGAGGGATTTTTTACAAGGGCTTAGAGTAATAGGATGAAAGAGAATGGATTGAAGCTGGAGGAGGGCAGATTTAGACTGGATATTAGGAAGAAATTCCTTCTAGTGAGGGTGGTGAGACACTGGAACAGGTTGCCCAGGGATGGATTCTCTCTGGAGATGTTCAAGCCAGGTTGGATGAAGCTTTGAGCAGTCTAGTCTGGTGGAAGATGTCCCTGCCCATGGTAGGGGGTTTGGAACTGCATTATCTTTAAGGACACTTCCAACCCAAGCCGTTCTATGATTCTTGAATAGAAAGGAATCTCTTCCCTTGGATTTAGAAGAGCCCAGATGAAAGACATTTCTTTGAGTCACCTTAGTTGGCTGAGAGCTCTGGGTGGTGGTAGATGTGAATTCAGAGATGTGGGTAGGTGAATTCAAGTGTCTGTTTGATGGTACTGTGAAATGTGGAAAGAACAATACAGCATACTTGGGAATTTCAAACCTGTACAGAGCAAGTTAAGAATTATGAAGTCTAAGAGGTCAAAATCTAGAAAGCAAATGAGAAATTTGTGTTTCAGTCACCAGGCAGGAGGTCAGAGTGCCTTTGGAAGGTATATACAATAGCTGAGAAGAAGCAGGCAGCACTTGAGACAGCAAAATGTTGTGGTCACTGATGAGTGAAGTCTGGCAAGGAATGAATAAGATGGGCATGCATGAGAGGGTTGCCACAGGAGCTGCAATTATGATTCAATTAAATGAAGAAGACACAGATAAACAAACAGCCTTCTGGTGAGCTGGGCTGTTGAGCCAAGGCTGGAGATCAGACAGCAATATTGTGGAGAGGAAGAGATTTCACCATGGAAATGGGAAATACTAAGTTGGAGGCTGTAAGTGTGATGCTGCCATCTGAATCTTCCCCTCTTTTTCCTCAGTGTTGAAGGAGAAGGTTGCTGGACAAGACAGCTGAGCACATAAACTTCAATTCAGACATTCAAGTGAAATGATTCTGCAGTTTTTGACCATCTCAGACAGTTTAGTACTGCAGACCCCCTGGGGTGGAATTGTTTGACTTGCACTCTTCAAAATAAATAAAGCTGCAGAGTGCAGAACTCGTTCTGAAACCAGTTCTCTCTGTTGTTTCTGGTCATTAGCCACAGAATGTGTCCTGCCCAAAATGTGATTTCTCATGTGCATTGTTTTGGTATGTGGTGGGAAGCAGCGTACACAGGGATTATCACGGGTGCTGTGTTGGCTTCTACCCCTCCCCACAACTCTTTAATGCCGTTTGGAGAAGAAAGTGAAGTTTTGGTGGGAAAACATAATGATTTTTTTTCTTGTGCACAGTGCTACAAAACTCTACCAACTCCCCCTGACTCCAATCAAACTAATAATGCACCTCCTACTTATAAGTGTGGCACTGGGACACACCACTGATGTGTGTGGGTTAGAAGAATGTGTATTACTCCTGGACTGACAGATTAATGCAGGCTCTGTCTGCAACTACACGCAGCAGGCACTGTGTAGATCATAACTTAGTTGCTGAGAGAGCGTCAGGAAAATCAGAGTCACAGAGCAGTGGGGGTTGGAAGGAACCGCTGTAAATCATCCAGTCCAACGCCTCTACTAGAGCAGAAGCACCCACAGCAAGTTGCCCAGGATCACAGTGTCCAGGGGAATTTGGAATCTCTCCAGAGGAAACTCCACAACCTGTCTGGGCAGCTTGCTCTAGGGCTCCAGCATCCTCACCAAAGCACAGAAGCTTTTTTGTACGTCACCATTTGCTTCCTCAGCCCTTAACCACTTTCTGACACAACCCACTGAGATAAGATCACAGGTTTAAAGGAACCTTTTGCTCTTGAAGGAATCTGGGTTGCATTGGCTGGAGCTGGCATTCACTGGAGAAAAAAGTGCCATGATTGTTGTGCTGTCGTGCTAAGTTAGTGACATGTCATCTCCTAGTTTACTGCAACTCTGCAATGGGATATTCAAAACCAGAGGAGGATTTGTGTTTTGTTTTGAGCACAGACTCTCTGTGATGTTTTGTTTAGCTGCTGAAGTACTCTGGAGGTGTGCTCAGTGGGAATGAGGGAGCTGGGATTGTTCAGTCTGAAGAAGAGAAAGCTAAGGATAGACTTCCTTGCTCTCTGCAACTCCCTGACAGGAGGTTTGAGCAAGGTGGGAGTCAGGCTCTTCTCTCTAGTATCAGGTAATAGGACAAGGAGATGGCCTCAAATTGTGCCAGGAGATGTTTAGGTTGGATATTAGGAAAAATTTATCCACTGCAAAAGTGGTCAGGTGTTCATAGAATCAACCAGGTTGGAAGAGATCTCCAAGCCCATCCAGTCCAACCTAGCACCCAGCCCTATCCACTCAACTAGACCATGGCACCAAGTGCCTCACCCAGGCTTCTCTTGCACATCTCCAGGGATGGCGACTCCATCACCCTGGGCAGCCCATTCCAATGCCAATCACTCTCTCTGGCAACAACTTCCTCCTAACATCCAGTCTGGACCTTCTCAGGCACAACTTGAGACTGTGTCCCCTTGTTCTATTGCTGGCTGCCTGGGAGAAGAGACCAACCCCACCTGGCTACAGCCTCCCTTCAGGGAGTTGTAGACAGCAGTGAGGTCTGCTCTGACAATCCCCTTCTCCAGTGTTGGAACAGGCTGCCCAGGGACGTGATGGAGTCAGCATCTCTGGAGGTGTTCAAGAAGCGTGTGGGCATGGCACTTGGGGACATGATTTAATGACTGTGGTGGTCTTAGGTTGAAAGTTGGACTCGATGATGAGGCTGTAGGACAGCTGAGGAAGAGGTGACCAAAAGACTACTGCCTAACTTTTCTTTCCCAGTAAATATACTCTGTGTGTGAAAAGGAGCAAAATAAACATGACTGTGTGATTCCCCTCATTCAAATGTACTCTTATCATAGAATCAGCCAGGTTGGAAGAGACCTCCAAGCTCATCCAGTCCAACCTAGAACCCAGCCCTATCCAATCAACTAGACCATGGCATTAAGTGCTTCATCCAGTCTTTTCTTGAACACCCTTGTTCTGGTCCCATTCTTGTCTAGGGCAGAATTCTGGCAGAATCCTATAGTTTTAGTTTTCATTCTGAGTAACAAGTCAGTGACTTGTCAGTGTTCGGTTAATGGCAGGGGTGTTGGAACAAGATGTTCTGCAAGGTCCCTTCCCACCCAAACTATTCTGTGATTCTAAAATTTCTTAGCCTTGTTTCAATTTCCTCTTCTCCACTGAAGAAGTATGGCAAGAAGGCAGATTAACAGATCATTAACTAATTCTTCACATCAGGGAAATGATGGGGAACTTCTGTTTTTGTCAAATCTCTTTTGTAGTAACACCTCAGGTTGGATTCACAAAGCCAGCAGGGTTGCTGTAATGCATTCTTGTCCCTGGCTTCCTTGAGACTACAAACCACAGACTGTGGTCCCCCAGAGGAGATGAGCTGAGAATCTCTTTAACTAGCATGTGTCAAAATGATTTGAGGAATCCTTATTTGACAGTTTTCATATCTAAGTGTGTACCATGGGAGAAACAGTTTTCAGCCTTCAGCTTCTTACATATTTAATGATGTGCCAGATAACAGTAATGCATTATTGATCAAAGGTGTGGAGCAAAAAAGGTGAAAAACCAAGAGTGGCAGGGGAGAGAGATGTGTGCACTTGTGTAAAGCTGGTGCAAGCCAAGCTGAAGGAACAAAAGCTATCAGTTGTGTGTGCAGGCAGGTTGGGAGGCAGTTTGGGTGATTTTGCTCTGTGCTGTCTAAGCTTAAAATCTAATATGGTTCCCCTACCTCTGAGCATCCAAAGATGCTGAGGACCAGGAGATACTCAGTATTTTTGCCTTTGGTTCTGACACAGTAGGAATTGAGTTGCTTTTTTGTTCCTGATGTGATCAACTCAATGTTGGCAAATGGTAGGACAGGAGGTAACAGGCACAGACTTGAACATAGGAAGTTTCTCCTCATGTTTAGAAGTTGTTCCTCCTCATGCTTTACTTTGAAGATGGTAGAGCACTGAAACAGGCTATGCAGAGAAGTGGTGAAGTCTCCATCTCTGGAGTCATTCAAAACCCTCCCCAATGCCTTCCTGTGCCATCTTTTTTAGGGTAACCTGCTCTGGCAGGGGTGTTGGAATAGGTCTTCAGAGATCTCTTCCAACCCCTGTGATTCTGTGAAGATTAAACTGTAGGACCAGAAAACTGTTCTTAGGTTGAGTGGCTCGGATCATTTGGTTCGTAAATACCAACCTGGTGGAGGATTTTCTGTTCCAGCAGATGAGGTTTGGTGGTTTAAACCCAAACCAGGCCATGTCCAGGCTACAGATTCTATGCTAAAATTTAGTGGTGATATTGGATAGCAGTAGGACACAATCTGGTCAAGCTCTGAGGCCTATAGTGTATGAGAGCTGAGAACCAGTGATTGTGGTGATCTCCTCCTGCTTGAGCCTTCAAGTCCCTGCCAAGCAGTTTGCATACCAAAGACCTTTGGCAGACTACATCTATTCCTTCAGGCTTCAGCCTGACAGGAGCTGAAAAAGGTGAATGAAGTATATGTAAGGAATATGATCCTTTTTGTACTTCAGCAATGAAGCTGACCTTCTGGAAGCCATACAGTCCTTTTGTCTGCACATCCTAGCTGCTTGTAGATAGAAGTGTGGGTGGTGGAGGTTCTCTGGCCTCAGCAAGAGGTGTGCTTTATCTCTTATGGGATCATCTCTGATTTATAATTGCTAGGTGTAGCAGTACCAGAGAAGTCCTAATCCTTTGTCCAGCTTTGGACATGTGCTTCTTCTGGATGTTGAAAGATACCAATACTCTTGCTGTGGTCTCAAACCACCTCTGGTGGAAGGTGCTTTAAAAAGGTGGTAAAGGTTTCCTTTGTGGTTAGCAGATAACTATCTGTTTCTGCTTTAAGTGATTTGCTCTTTCAGTTCAGATGTTGAGATCTGTTGTACACTTGAGATTCTCTGTGGTTTCAGCTGAGTCATATTTGTGTCCTTGGCATGCCTTTTGACACCCATCCCTTGGCTGGACACTGCAGGACTTTGAAAAGCTGATTAGTGTTGATCTTTTTTTTTTTTACTTCCCAGCCTTTCCCGATTTGGAAGTGTTGACCAAACTGAAGGCTTCATCTTTTAAGGTCTTACTTTAACTTCTGTTAGATTAGGATGACTTCTTGTCCATGTGCAAGAGAAGAACGTTTCGTTCTCTAGTGTCTTCATTCAGTTCAGTCCAAAGGGGCAAGTTTGCTTGGCAGCCTCATCTTAACTATCCAAATTGATTTGACCTAAGCCATTTTCCCCTCGGTTTTCTGTAATCTATGTCTTAACCAGATTTCACATGTTTAGAAGACTCCTGGGTAAGAATGAAGCAGCTGAGTTTAGACTCATCAAGTTGTGTGTCAAAAGTAATAAAGTTTATCTCTGGCGATAGTGACGTCTTGAAAGTCTCCAGAGAAAGAGACTCCACAACCTCTCTGGGCAGCCTGCTCCAGGGTTCTGTCACCTTCATGGTAAAGAATCATAGCATCATAAAATGGTCTAGGTTGGAAGGGACCTCAAGGATCATCCAGCTCCAACCCCCTGCCATAGGCAGGGACACCTCCCACTAGAGCAGGTTGCTCAAGGCCTTATCCAACCTGATCTTAAACACTTCCAGGGAAGGAGCATCCACAGCCTCCTTGGGCAACCCGTTCCAGTGTCTCACCACCCCCACTGTAAAGAACTTCCTCCTAACATCTAGTCTAAATCTCCCCTCTTCCAGTTTAAACCCATTACCCCTTGTTCTGTCATTACAAGACCTTGTAAATAGTCCCTCCCCAGCCTTCCTGTAGGCTCCCTTCAGATACTAGAAGCTTCTCCTCATGCTGAAGTGGAACTTCCTCTGTTTCAGCATATACCTGTTGTTCCTTGTCCTGTTACTGGGCACCATCAAGAAGAGTCTGGCACCTTCATATTGACACCCACTCCTCAGACACTTAAAGATGCTGATAAGATCCCTTCCCAGCCTTCTCTTAAGACTAAACAGCCCCAGGTCTCTCTAATCTCTTCACCCTTCTAGCTCTGTGTTGGACTCTCTCCAGCAGTTCCCTGTCTTTCTTGAATTGGGGAGCCCAAAACTGGACACAGTATTCCAGGTTTGGTCTTACCAGGGTAGAGCAGAGCAAGAGGAGAACCTCCCTAGACATATGGGACACCCTCCTCCTGATGCATCCCAAGACACTATTTGCCCTCCTGGCTGTGAGGACATGTTGCTGTCCCATGGATAACTTACTGTCCACCAGGACTCTGTAAGATCTTTCTCCATTAATTATCTCTTATCTCTCTAATTACAGGCTAGAAATCTTCACACAGGAGAACTGGCTGCTGTAAAAATAATCAAGTTAGAGCCTGGTAAGTATTAATACTTTTTTTCAGTGTTTTTTACTCTTATTTTCATTTTCCCCCATGTGTTTCATTTTCAAATGGCTGTGAAGCTCCAGACAAAGGAAGAATTTGTTGGTTTTTTTTGTAGTTCCAGTGGTTAGCTGACAGGAAGCGCTGCAGGTGAACCATTACCTTGGTTCTGTTCTGCTCACTGTTGCCTAGTTTGTTCTTCTCTGCCTCACCATTCATGCATAATAAAATGTAGCAGTTACTTTGTGTTGTTAGCACAAGGAGAAGATTAAGGGCAGATGGCAAATTATTTAGGTTGGAAAAGACCTTTAAGATCATCAAGTCTAACCAAGTCCACCACTAAGCTGTATCCTCACCACATCCTCACAGCTTTTATACACCTTCAGGGATGGGGACTCAAACATCTCCTTTGGCAGCCTGTTTCACTGCTTGAGAACCCTTTCAGTTAAATGTTTCCTAATGTTCAGCCTAAGAAGGACATTCTCTGGTTTAATGACCATGGTGGCATTAGGTCAGTGGTTGGGATCGCTGATCTTAGAGGTCTTTTCCAACCAAAACAGTTCTGTGATCGCTGATCTTAGAGGTCTTTTCCAACCAAAACAGTTCAGCTCCCTTGGTGTAGCTGAGGCTGCTCTCTTTTGTTCAACCTCTGTCTACCTGGGAGAAGAAGCTCTGGCCCCAGGGAGCTTGTAGGCTGAGGTAGAAGAAGAAAGGGACCAGGCAGTGATGCTAATGCTTGCTGAAGGTGCACTGGGAAAAAAACAGAGCTCTGTGCTTTTTACCAATTGGTCTCTTTTCTGACTTGTGCTGAGGAGTATGGCTCGCACCATCATTTTCCCCATACTTTTTCTGCCACTCCTCCTAAAATCAGGAGATGCAGGAGGAGCCCACTTGCTGCTCAAGAGGTTTGGTGAATTGAAGCCTAATCCCAGTCCTGCATAGGGAGTTGAAATCAGAAATTGTATCTTGAGTGGAAATGAGGAGAGGAGATTGCTCAGTTCCACCAGGATGAAGCAGATCTGGTTTTATTGTCTGTCTGAAGAAGTCCTCTGAAAGAGGCCACATCCTCTGAAAGGGGAGAACAGAAACCATCAGAGGCCAAGCAGCCCCTGCCTCTGCTTGGTGGTCTTTAAGAGCTATAGTGCAAGACTCCAGCCCAAAAGCAGTCCTCACTACTGAGGATCCTCATTTGAATTAACACCAATGACCATGTCTTCTGTGTTTCATTGCATTGCTGGTCTGACTTGCCAGAGGGAGGGGAATTCTTCACGGTTAGGTTTTGGGTTTTTTGATACATCATCTTCTAAATATTGCCAATCTGGTCTCCATCCACACAGCATGTACACCCAGAGCCTCTTGACAGAGATCATAGAATCATGGAATCTTGTTGGGGGGGTTGCTCTTAGTTTTAAGGAGGCTTCAGAACATGCATTGGCTTCTTTGCTATGTTTTATTATCTGGGACATCTGTAGCCTCTGCAGGGTGGCTGGGCTGAGCAGCTTACAGCCTCTGCAGGAGAACATGGCTGTTCAAGATCTTCCAGCTTTAAAAAGAAATAAATCCATCAGCTGCTCCTCAATTCAGTCTTCTGATTAATTTTAAGGGGTTTGAATAGCTTTGTAGGACTTTATTTGCATAACACCATCAATTCCTGGGCCAGTCCAGTGCTAGAAGCACACACCTGTCAGCCTGACCTCAGTCCTAGGCAAGGTCAAGGAACAGGGTTGTCTTGAGTGCCATTACAAAGAACCTACAAGATAGCCAAGAGATCAGGCCCAGCCAGCATGGATTTAGGAAAGGCAGGTCCTGCCTGACCAACCTGATCTAGTTTTATGGTCAAGTTACCCACCTGGTGAATGTAGGGCAGGCTATAGATGTAATGTGCCTGGACTTGACCAAAGCCTTTGACACCATCTGCCACAAGAAGCTCCTGGCAAAGCTGGCAGCTCATGGCTTGGACAGATTCACTCTGTGCTGGGTCAAGAACTGGCTGGAGGGTCAGAACCAGAGAGTGGTTGTGAATGGTGCCACATCCAGCTGGCAGCTGTCACTAGTGGTGTGCCCCATGGATCAGTGCTGGGCCCAGTCCTGTTCAGTATCTTTACTGATGATCTGGAGCAGGGGACTGAGTCCAGCATCAGTAAGTTTGCAGATGACACCAAGCTAGGAGCAGGATCTGTTGGAGAGTTGGAGGGCCCTGCAGAGGGACCAAGCCAAGTTGGATGGGTGGGCAGAGGCCAGTGGGATGAGATTTAACAAGGCCAAGTGCAGGGTTCTACACTTTGGCCACAACAACCCCAAGCAGCACTACAGGCTGGGGACAGAGTGGCCGAGACCAGCCAGGAAGAAAGGGACCCTGGGGGTACTGGTAGAGAGTAGCTGAAGATGAGGCAGCAGTATGCCCAGGTGGGCAGGGGAGCCAATGGCATCCTGGCCTGGCTCAGGAGCAGTGTGGCCAGCAGGACAAGGGAGGTTATCCTGCCTCTGCACTCAGCACTGGTCACACCACCCCTTGAGTGCTGTGTCCACTTCTGGGCTCCTCAATTCGAGAGAGATGTTGAGATACTGGAATGTGTCCAGAGAAGGGTGATAAAGCTGTTGAGGGGCCTGGAGCACAGCCCTGTGAGGAGAGGCTGAGGGAGCTGGGGGTGTGCAGCCTGCAGAAGAGGAGGTTCAGGGCAGATCTCATTGCTGTCTGCAGCTCTCTGAAGGGAGGCTGTAGCCAGGTGGGGTTGGTCTCTTCTGCCAGGCAGCCAGCAACAGAACAAGGGGACAGACTCTCAAGTTGTGCCAGGGGAGGTCTAGTCTGGATGTTAGGAGGAAGTTCATCACAGAGAGAGTGGTTGGCATTGGAATGGACTTCCCAGGGCGGTGGTGGAGTCACTGTCCCTGGACGTGTTTAAGAAAGGACTGGATGAGGCACTTAGTGCCATGGTCTAGTTGACTGGATGGAGCTGGGTGCTAGGTTGGACTGGATGAGCTTGGAGGTCTCTTCCGACCTGGTTGATTCTATGATTCTAAAGCAGTGGGAGGCAGCTGTGGTGGTGCCCTTGGAAGAGGGTAGCCTCTCCAAGCACCAGCACAGGCTCCTGTTAGAGCATAAGGCACATCTGGAAAAAGGATGGTAATACATTTTTTAAGTTAGTCACCAGAGAAATAGGTTTCTGAGTTACAGAGAGCATCTCTTCTGGAGAAGAGGAGGGGGTGGCTCATAGATGGGAATTAGTTATCAGATGGGAAAAAGAAGAGCCTCCAACTCAACCCTTGATTAACAGGTAGGGGAATTGGGAGCCAAAGACAAAGGGCGCAGAAGCAAAGAATGGCCCAGAGAAGGTGAGGAGTGCTTGGAATTAAAACTGCAAGAAATAGCACACAGTAAAATGGCAGTGTCTGGAGAGACCTAAAAACTGCTGACATGGCTGGTGGGGACAAGTTACTGAATGCCAGGTTGGAAGGGACCCTAACAATCATCGGGTTCAGCCCTGAAAGCAAAATGTGGCTTCTTCATGTTACTCCCTCATCTGCAGCAGGTAGCAAGTGAGTCGGTAGGCAGAGACTGTAACTTAATCTGAGACCCCCGACGTGGAAATGTGTTTTATTTTGTCTGCTCTTATTTTTCTTTGTCTGTTCTCCAGACAAAGGAAACAAACTCTACATCAGTCATTTAGTTGAATTTTTGGGCGGTGTGCTCTATCTGCTAGCACAGAGCCTTGAGCTGTGCTGCTAGAGTCAAAATAGTGTATTTTCACTTCTTTTTTTTTTTTGGCATGGACTTGGAGAGCATTAGACAAAAAGTATTATGGCACACTAATGATATTTCCCAGCATGACCCAGTACAAATGCTTCAAATAATTTGGGAGCCAGTTCTATTTCAGAAACTAATCCAACTGTATTCAGCAGTGGAGAAGCCAAAACCATCTGAAACACTAAAGCCACTTCCTTCTATGGGTTTAACAGATGAATCCAGAGGGAAGTTCAATACAAAGAGGTGTAGCTTTTGCCACTCTTATTTTTCTGCCACAGACCATTCTAACTGGGAAAGGGCAATAGTTGCAATCATACAATCACAGAATTGTTTTACTGGAAAAGATCTCTAAGATCGTGACTGTAGCACAGCCAAGACTAGGGATGAAGATTCCAGTACCTGAAAGGGGGGCCTACAGGAAAGCTGGGGAGGGACTTTTCACAAAGGCTTGTAGTGATAGGACAAGAAGGAATGGATGGAAGCTTGAGGAGAGGAGATTTAGACTGGAGATCAGAAGAAAATTCTTTCCAGTGAGAGGTGAGACACTGGAACAGGTTGCCTAGAGAGGTTGTGGATGCTCCCTCCCTGGAGGTGTTCATTTTGTCTCTCATTATATAGCCTGAGAGCATAGAGCACCCACCTACACATTAGCATAATTAGGCAAGGACAACCCACTCCATCTGCATAAACCATGCCTTGTTTTCCTTATTACTGAGGTGTCCATTATCTGTCCTTCCTGAGATAAGGTAGCCAGCAGCTGGTAGGAACCAAGGTCAGCATCTGCCTTTAATCCTTCTTCACTTTGAATTCCCACACTAAACAACCTGGGACAGGGTCTCACCAGTTTCTTCCTTCTCTTTAGTCTGAATCTCCCTCTTTAAGGACTGGATGATCTTGGAGGTCTCTTCCAACCTGCTTGCTTCTATGATTCTATGAAAGCCAACACCCCGTGTCTTGTCACAACAGGCCCCACACAAAAGTCTGTCCCCAGCACTCTGATCGACCACTTTAAGCATTGAAACACCACCAGAAGGTCTCCCTGAATGTGACTGCTTCTAAGTAGGATCCAAGGAGAGCAGAAGAGAAATAAATTCTGGTGTTAGACTATTTACTCCAGACACTTGTATGGTACCTACTGCAGAACTCATGCTGCTGTGGTAGAACATGACCATCAGCAGTATTTTAGATCAGTATTGGGCTAAACAGTACAATCAGTGGTTGGCAGTTGGATGCCTGGCAGTAAAATTCACTGTTGGAAGCCTCCTTGTTTCCAAATAACTGTTTCCTGCTTGGAATTGAGTTTCTGAGCTTTGCATATGGGGACTTGAAATTCTTTCAGTCAGACTGCAGCTTTCCTTGATTCCCAAGAAAGGAGGTATGGAGAAAGCAGTTTGAATGCTCGAGTGTGGCTTAAATCATACTTCTTAGAGATGTGAAATCTTATAGCTGCCTTCCAGTGTCTGAAGGGAGCCAACAGAAAAGTTGGAGAGGGACTTTTCATAAGAGAGTATAGTGACAGGACAAGGGGATGGTTTTAAGCTGAGAGAGAGAGTAAGTTTAGACTGGATTTAGAAGGATAGAATCATAGAATCAACCAGATTGGAGGAGACCTCCAAGATCCAGTCAACTAGACCATGGCACTAAGTGCCCCATCCAGGCTTTGCTTGAACACCTCCAGGGATGGCAACTCCACCACCTCCCTGGGCAGCCCATTCCGATGCCAATCACTCTCTCTGACAACAACTTCCTCCTAACATCCAGCCTAGACCTCCCCTGGCACAGCTTGAGACTCTGTCCTCTTCTTCTGTTGCTAGTTGCCCGGGAGAAGACACCAACCCCACCTGGCTACAGCCTCCCTTCAGGTAGTTGTAGACAGCAATGACCTCTGCCCTGAGCCTCCTCTTCTCCAGGCTGCACACCCCCAGCTCCCTCAGCCTCTCCTCACAGGGCTGTGCACCAGGCCCCTCACCAGCCTTGTTGCCCTTCTCTGGATACATTCCAATATCTCAACATCTCTCCTGAATTGAGGAGCCCAGAACTGGACACAGCACTCAAGGTGTGGCCTGACCAGTGCTGAGCACAGAGGCAGAATAACCTCCCTTGTCCTGCTGGCCACACTGTTCCTGAGCCGGAACAGGATGACATTGGCTCTCCTGGCCACCTGGGCACACTGTGGCTCATGTTAAGCTACTCCCTACCAGCAGCCCAGGTCCCTTTCTGCCTGACAGTGGATCTGCACAAAGATGAGGCCTTGACCAAAAAATCTAGTTGAGAGGTGTCCCTGCCCATATGCTGTGACAGGGAGGTTGTAGTAGATGATCTCTGAGGTCCCTTCCAACCTAAGCCATTCTGTGCTGATTGTTCTCATTTTCTAAATTGGTTGGTAAAGAGGAGTGGCCTGTGGGGTGCTGAAGGAAGAAGAGGGTTTGTATGTGTCAGAGCTGTGGGATGGGGTCCTGCAGAAAGGCTTTGCACCCTCTCCTTTACCCCCAAAGTGATCAGGGGCTGTTTGTGTGTGTCAAGCTATCTAAATGGGGATTGGAAAATACCTTGGGAGTTAAACTTAATGAGGGCAGAGGGATAAGACTGTCAGCAAACTCCAGTCTAAGCAAAACCTGTATACTGAGAAAGCCATCCCTTAGATCAGCAGAGACTGGACCCTCACTAGGGTCAGGAAGATGGCATGAAGCGAGCAGTTGAGAACTGGGAAGCATGAGGTATCTGGGAATCAACACAGAGATGCTGGTGACTTATGGATGTTGTTTGGTGAGAACTGGAAAGCATGGGGGTGTATGGAAGTCAGCACAGGAGCTGATGAGTTGTGGATATTGCTTCGTGAGAACTGGGGAGCATGGGATGTCTGGGAATCAACACAGAGGAGCTGATGACTTGTGGGTATTTCTTGGCTGTGGAGTTCATATTCTGGTGTGAACGATTTCCACAGAGCTGTCACTCCCATGGGGCTTTCTTTCTTTGTCTGGGAACTCGGGTTATTGAAATAAGAACTTGGGAGGAGGTATCCTAGCAGAGGTGGCAGTTGCTTCTGCTGACTCAGGAGGCAGGTGTCTGTTGGCTGTACAGTTGCAGTGAGAACATTCACAGTCATCAGCAATGACATGATTCTCCTCTTCATCTTTCAGCATACACATAGCAGCGTCTACCTGGTCCTGTTGCTAAATGAGATCTCACTTCTAAATAACAGCTGTTAATTACAGCCTTGAAAGTCCCAGCTCTGCAGAGGCCCTGCAGGTCAGCTCCCTAGCGAGGCTTGGTGGGTTGGCTTAGGAGTACATGCCACACCTCCCCCAGGCAGCCTGACGTGTCCATCCAGTGTGTTGAGGGCACTAGCTCAGAGCAGGAGTGCTGACAGGCTGACTGGCACCTAGAAGATCTGGCCTTTTCACAAGTGCTTCTGTCCCACCCTTTGGTGACACTGTGAATGTCTCCAAGTGCCGTCAGTTCCCTCCTCCCAGTTGCGTGCAAGCCCTGGACACTGCCGGTCCCTCCCTCCCTGTGTTCTACACAGCATCAGCCCTGTGATGCAACACTACAGTAATGCAGAACAAACTTCTTTAAGCAAGAGCTATGGACTTCTTCACTGAAGAGCCTTCTGGACAGTTCACAGCTGAGCAACAGAACAAGGGGGGACAGTCTCAAGCTGTGACGGGAGGTCTAGGCTGGATGTTAGGAGGAAGTTGCTGGCAGACAGAGTGATTGGCATTGGAATGGGCTGCCAAGAGAGGAGGTGGAGTCCCCGTCCCTGGAGGTGTTCAAGCAAAGCCTGGAGGAGGCTCTTAGTGCCATGGTCTGGTTGACTGGCTAGGGCTGGGTGCTAGGTTGGAGTGGATGGTCTTGGAGGTCTCTTCCAACCTGATTGGTTCTATGATTCTATGACCTGGGAAGGGTTGTGAGAAGTGACCCTACATCTTTTTTCAGGACGAGACTACTCAAAGCAGTCAGTGCAGTACTGGAAGATATGAGCAGGAGTAAACTTGATTCAAAATCATCAAGGTCAGGCATGTGCTGAAGACTTAGTAGTACTGTTGGATAGGCACTAGAGTCATGAGGTTCTTGCCATGCTTCTGTGAATCCAGAAAACACATTCTCTCCACCTAGGAGAACTTGGCAGGATGTCTGATTGTGTTGGTTCCACCTAGGTGAGACGTAGCAGAGGTTGTTCAGCCTGGAGAAGAGATGGCTGGAGGGAGACCTTAGAGTAACCTTCCAGGACCCGAAGTGGGCCACAAGGATCATCTAGTTCCAACCCCCCCATGCCGTGGGCCTAGATCAGGCTATCCACAGCCTCAGCCAGCCTGGCCTTAAACACCTCCAGGGATGGGGCCTCGACCACCTTCCTGGGCAACCCATTCCAACCTCTTACCACTCTCATGCTGAAAAACTTCCTCCTCACATCCAGTCTGAACCTACCCACCTCCAGCTTTGATCTTTTCCAACCTAAACAATTCTGTGATTCAAACAGTGGAACAGGCTCCCCAGGAAGGTGGTTGAATCCTGGAGGTGTTTAAAAGCTGCAGAGATGTAGTGCTGAGAGGACATGGTGTAGGACCAGCCTTGGTGTAGAGTTAGGTAATGGTTGGACTTGAAGATCTTAAAGGTGTTTTTAAAACTGATTCTATGATATGGCTTCAAATTCCAGCAGTCCCCTCCCTCCCAGCTGTGCTGGAGAAACAAGCAGCTGGTTGTGCCAAGCAGAGCAGCCCCAACTGCGGGCTGCAATCGGAGCAGAATCTCTCATTGTCCCTCTCCCTTCTGTGTCCTTCATCTCTCGCTGCAGAGGTAAAATTACATAATAGCAGCAGGCTGCAGTGAGTCACCAGCCTGTGCTGCTGGGGTGATTTACAGCAGCTCCCTTAGCCATGCTTTTTGCTCAGCGTGCCACACAAGCCATAATTGCAAACATGTGAGCAGCAAAAAGGACATTTTCCCAATTCTGTGCTGGTTAGCATCAGCGCTCGCTGATGACTAAAGCAGACCAAAAAGCTCTCTATGTGCAGATCCATTGTCAGGAAGAAAGGGACCTGGGGCTGCTGGTAGATAGTAGCTGAACATGAGCCATCAGTATGCCCAGATGGGCAGGAGAGCCAATGGCATCCTGGCCTGGCTCTGGAACAGTGTGGCCAGCAGGACAAGGGAGGTTCTTCTGCCTCTGTGCTCAGCACTGCTCAGGCCACACCTTGAGTGCTGTGTCCAGTTCTGGACTTCTCAATTCAAGAGAGATGTTGAGATATTGGAATATGTCCAGAGAAGGGCAGTGAAGCTGTTGAGGGGCCTGGAACAGAAACCCTATGAGGAGAGGCTGAGGGAGCTGGGGGTGTGCAGCCTGCAGAAGAGGAGGCTCAGGGCAGACCTCATTGCTGTCTGCAACTACCTACAGGGAGGCTGTAGCCAGGTGGGGTTGGTCTCTTCTGCCAGACAAACAGCAACAGAACGAGAGGCCACAGTCTCAAGCCGTGCCAGGAGAAGCCTAGGCTGGATGTTAGGAGGAAGTTGTTGTCAGAGAGAGTGATTGGCATTGGAACGGGATGCCCAGGGATGTGGTGGAATCACTGTCCCTGGAGGTGTTGAAGCAAAGCCTGGATGGGGCACTTAGTGCCATGGTCTGGTTGATTGTCTCAGACTGGGTGCTAGGTTGGAGTGGATGATCTTGGAGGTCTCTTGCAACCGGATTCATTCTGTTCTAAACCTTTGATTACATCCTTTTAATCTTGCTGTCTCCTTTCTCCATGAATCGTTTTTTGCAAATTCTTAGGGTTGGCTGTTGTTGTGGTTTTTTTTCGTGCTATCCAAGGGTATTTTTGTGCTATTCCAGCATTTCTTTCCAAGATGAGTACTGCAGCTGCTTGGAAAGTCTGAATTCCTTTGTTTTGAATGCATTCTTGTCATCTTTTAAATGACTATACATCTCTCCTATCTCTCTGTCTGATCTTACAGAATCATTTCCTACATACTTAGCCAGAATTTTCTCATGAATATTTCTCTGTTTTCCCCATCTCTTTGCTACCTTTTATGTCAGCTCCCTGTATGTACTCAGGCTGCTCCCACCCTTTTCCTCTTCCAAATCCTTTTTTTCTTGTTTTGTTTTGCCTTTTTCTGTAGGAAACCCTATTTCTTGCATAAATTCTTCATTTAGTAATTTACATATCAAGATAGGAATAAGTTCTTTCCTGTGAGGGTGATGAAACGCTGGCAGTTTGTCCAGGAATGTTGTGGCTGCTCCCTCCCTGGAGGTGTTCAAGGCCAGGTTAGATGAGGCCTTGAGCAACCTGTTCTAGTGGGAGGTGTCCCTGCCTATGGTGGGGGATTGGAACTGGATGAGCTTTGAGATCCCTTCCAACTTAAACCATGCTGTGATTCTATGATACTGATTTTTGTAGCTGATGACGATCAGAGGAGCCTCATGGATTGATGGCATTGAAGGTATGGCTGAAATCAAGAGGAAAATCAGACTACTGGGGGGAGTCCCTCCCAAAGGTGGGGGGGCTTGGAACTAGATGATCCTTAAGGTCCCTACCTAAAAGGGGCCTACAGGAAGGATGGAGAGAGACTGTTTACAAAGGCCTGTAGTGAAAGGACAGGGGGCAATGGCTTCAAACTAGAGTGTGGCTACTGTGGCTAGCAGGATGAGGGAGTTTATTCTTCCCCTGTACTCAGCACTGGTCAGGCCACACCTTGAGTGCTGTGTCCAGTTATGGGCCCCTCAATTCAAGAAAGATGTTGAGTTGCTGGAATGTGTGCAGAGAAGGGCAACAAAGCTGGTGAGGGGCCTGGAACACAAACCCTATGAGGAGAGGCTGAGGGAGCTGGGGGTGTGCAGCCTGCAGAAGAGGAGGCTCAGGGCAGAGCTCATTGCTGTCTGCAGCTCCCTGAAGGGAGGCTGTGGCCAGATGGGGTTGGTCTCTTCTGCCAGGCAGCCAGCAACAGAACAAGAGGGGACACAGTCTCAAATTGTGCCAGGGGAGGTCTAGTCTGGATGTTAGGAGGAAGTTGTTGTCAGAGAGAGTGGTTGGCATTGGAATGGGCTGCCCAGGGAGGTGGTGGAGCCGCTGTCCCTGGAGGTGTTCAAGAAAGGACTGGATGAGGCACTTAGTGCCATGGTCTGATTGGTTGGGATAGGGCTGGGTACTAGGTTAGACTGGATGATCTTGGAGGTCTCTTCCAAGCTGGTTGATTCTATGATTTTGAGAGCAGATTTAGATTGGATGTTAGGTTCTTTACCATGAGACTAGTGGAACGCTGGAACAGGTTACCTGGGATGGTGATTGAGGCTCCTTCACTGGAGACATTCAAAGGGAGGCTCAGCAGAGGTCTGGACTACCTGATCCTAGTTGAGGATGCCTTTGCTTACTGCTGAGGGAGTTGGTCTAAATGATCTTCATCAGTCCCTTCCAACCCAGACTATTCTGTGATTCCATCTCTTCTGTTTTCTTCTGTCCAGCAGCATCACTCTAAATCAGTCCTGATGGGTATTTCTGCAATGGCTTCTTTCTCTCTTTTTTTTTTTTAACTCTGGTGGGATGTTTCACTGCTTCCTATGCCTTCATAGAATGCTGTGAGTTGGAAGGGACCTTCAAGATCACCTAATTCCAACCTCCCTGCCATTAGCAGGGACACCTGCCACTAGACTAAGTTGCTCAAGGCCTCATCCAGCCTGGCCATGAACACTTCCCAGGAGTGGGCATCCACAGCCTCTCTGGACGACCTGTTCCAGTGTCTCACCGCCCTCACTAGAAAGAATTTCCTCCTAATATCCAATCTAAACCTCCTCTCTTCCAGCTTCATTCCCTCTTGCCCTTTCCCAACAAGCCCTTGTAAAAAGTAGCTCTCCAGCTTTTTTGTAGCTGCCTCCAAGTAATGGAAAGCCACTCTAAGGTTTCCCTGGAGCCTTCTCTTCTCTAGGCTGAACAGCTCCAAATCTCACACATTCCATGCTGTGATGTTACTCCAGAAGGAAAAGCAGTTCCTCTCTCCAGGGAATGTAGGTTAAGGCAATTGAAGCCCGTTGCTAATTGTCCTGTCATGTGGAGAATGGATTTATCCCTTCTTCTCCCCCTTCCCTGTTATCTTTTATGTGCATGAAGTTTGTTATCTTTTCTGCTGTCAGTCTTTTGCTAGCCCAAATCTCTGGATTTCCTCTCATTTTCTCCCATTAGTTACAGTTCCTAGAACTGATGTTGCTCATGCTCCACATAAGGCAGCCCAAGCCATGTGCTACTGGGGGCAAGTCCAGTTGCTGCCTGCAATTTTTTGCTGCTGTGGTCATGCTTCTTGATTATAATTTTAACATGTGACAGTGTCTGGCTCTTCTGGAGTGCTGCTTCTGAAATGTCAAAGGGGCTTGAATTTGAAGGTGTCCATTTAAGAAAAGGATGTAGCTATTTTGATGGTCCCTCTGTTCTTGGTACTGCTGACACCATAACTTGGTACTAGGTTCTGTTTTGGGCCAGTTACTCTGAGAAGGGCATTGAGGTGCTGCAGCCTGTCTGAAGAAGGTCAGCAAAACTGGTGAAGGGTCTGGAGAACAGGACTGGTGAGGAAGGCTGCAGAAAAGGAGGATGAGGGGAGACCTTCTGGCTCTCTACAAGTCCCTGAAAGGACTTTGAAGCCAGGTGGGGATTGGTCTACTCTTCCAAATAACAAGTGATAGGATAAGAGGAAATGGCCTCAAGTTGGGCAATGGGAGGTTTAGGTTGGATATGAAGAACAATTTCTCCTGAATTCAAGAGAGATGTTGAGGTACTGGAATGTGTCCAGAGAAGGGCAACAAAGCTGGTGAGGGGCCTGGAACACAAACCCTATGAGGAGAGGCTGAGGGAGCTGGGGGTGTGCAGCCTGCAAAAGAGGAGGCTCAGGGCAGAGCTCATTGCTGTCTGCAGCTCCCTGAAGGGAGGCTGTAGCCAGGTGGGGTTGGTCTCTTCTGCCAGGCAGCCAGCAACAGAACAAGGGGACAGAGTCTCAAATTGTGGCAGGGGAGGTCTAGGCTGGATGTTAGGAGGAAGTTGTTGTCAGAGAGAGTGATTGGCATTGGAATGGGCTGCCCATGGAGATGGTGGAGTTGCTGTCCCTGGAGGTGTTGAAGCAAAGCCTGGATGAGGCACTTAGTGCCATGGTCTGGTTGATTGTCTAGGGCTGGGTGCTAGGTTGGTCTGGAGGAGCTTGGAGGTCTCTTCCAACCTGTTGATTCCATAATTCTTTTCCAAAAAGTTTTTCAAGCCTTGGAACAGGCTTCCCTGGGTGATGTTTGAGTCTCCATCCCTGGAGCTGTTTCAAAGACACAGAGATGTAGCTCTTAGGGATATGATGCAGCACTAGCCTTAATACACCTAGATAATGGTTGGACCAGATGATCTGAAAGGTATTTTCCAACTGAAATAATTCTGTGGTTTGGCATTTGATACTCTGAACCATGGAAATAGAATCATAGAATCAGTCAGGGTTGGAAGGAACCACAAGGATCATACAGTTCCAACCCCCCTGCCACGGCCAGGGACACCCTACTCTACATCAGGCTGGCCACAGCCTCATCCAGCCTGGCCTTAAACACTAGCAATGTTGGACAAAGCCAGTGTCTTCTTTAATGTCAAGTGAGAGATTTTTGCATTTCAAATGTGCTTAGATTTTATTTTCTTGAAAAACCTTTGTTGTTTTCAAGTGCTCCAGTTAGTTTATCTGCAAACATTCAACAATTTCCTGTAGGAAGTTTGTCAGAGAAAGTAATCCATTGGATTCAAACTCAAAAATAATTTATTTGTCAGCAGGGTGCATGAATTCAAGCAAAGCCATAGCTGGCAGGTGAGCCATAAAGCCAGCACAGTGTGAAACTTGGGCTAAAATGATGGAATCCTGTTGCCTTTTCTTCTTTTCAGTGTTTAAAAAAAATACTACTTGTGTTTTTAAGAAAGACTCTTGGCATTTGAAACTCTCTTCCTAATGTTTTCCTGCCCTGCTGAAGTGCTTTCTCTGTACAGTTGAATGTTAAGAAGCCCTTGAGGATTTACTGAAATCAGTCAGGGATGTATTTGTGCCAATGGTTCTGCTCCCTTGCTGTCTGCCCTAGTGAGGACCCAGCTGGAGTGCCAGGTTCAGTTCTGGGCTCCACAGCTCAAGAGAAGTAGGGAACAATTGGGGAGAGTCCAGTGGAGGCTGTGAAGATGCTGAGGGGCCTGCAGCATCTCTGTGAGGAGGAAAGACTGAGGGACCTGGAGCTGTTTAGCCTGAAGTAGAGCAACCTGAGAGGAAATCTTCTAAATGCTCAGCAAGAGCTAAAGGGTGGGGGGCAAGAGGATGAGGCCAGATGGTTTTCAGCAGTGCCCAATCACAGGACAAAGGGCAGTGGGCACAAACTGGAATCCAGGAGGTTCCATTTGAACATGAGGGAAAACTTCCTTGCTTTGGTACATTTCTTGCTGGAGCCCTGGAGCAGGCTGCCCAGAGGGGTTGTGGAGTCTCTTTCTCTGGAAAAACTCCAAACCCACCTGGACATTGCTATCCTGGGCAAGCTGCGGTGGGTGCCCCTGCTTTAGCAGAGGCTTGGACTGGATGATCTCTAAAGGTCCCTTCCAACCCCCAGTATGCAGAAGTATGTTCCCTTCTACCTGATCTGATGGAAAGTGTCCCTACCCATGACAGTGGAGTTTGAGCTAGATGATATTTGAGGTCTCTTTGAGCCCAACCCAGTCTGTGATTCTGTGATTTTGTGATTATTTTTTTAAAGTAAAAATCTAGTGAAGGTTGAGACAAAATTTAGTTGACACCAAGTCTAGAGACACAAAATCTAGTTGAGAGACATCCATGTCTGTGGCAGGGAGGTTGGAGTGGATGGTAGAATAAAATAGAATAGAATTGACCAGGTTAGAAGAGACCTCCAAGATCAGCCAGTCCAACCTACCACCCTGCCCTGTCTCAGTCAACCATACCCTTGGATAGCACGAAAAAAACCCACAACAACAACAGCCAACCCTAAGAATTTGCAAAAAACGATTCATGGAGAAAGGAGACAGCAAGATTAAAAGGATGTAATCAAAGGTTTAGAACAGAATGAATCTGGTTGCAAGAGACCTCCAAGATCATCCAGTCCAACCGAGCACCCAGTCTGAGACAATCAACCAGACCATGGCACTAAGTGCCTCATCCAGTCCTTTCTTGAACACCTCCAGGGCCAGCAACTCCACCACCTCCCTGGGCATCCCATTCCAATGCCAATCACTCTCTCTGACAACAACTTCCTCCTAACATCCAGACTAGACCTCCCCTGCCACAATTTGAGACTCTGTCCCCTTGTTCTGTTGCTGGTTGCCTGGCAGAAGAGACCAACCCCACCTGGCTACAGCCTCCCTTCACTTACTTGTTGGCAGCAATGAGCTCTGCCCTGAGCCTCCTCTTCTCCAGGCTGCACACCCCCAGCTCCCTCAGCCTCTCCTCATAGGGTTTCTGTTCCAGGCCCCTCACCAGCTTCACTGCCCTTCTGTGGACACCTTCCAGCACCTCAACATCTCTCTTGAATTGAGGAGCCCAGAACTGGACACAGCACTCAAGGTGTGGCCTGAGCAGTGCTGAGTACAGGGACAGAAGAACCTCCCTTGTCCTGCTGGCCACACTGCTCCTGATGCAGGCCAGGATGCCATTGGCTCTCCTGCCCACCTGGGCACACTGCTGCCTCATCTTCAGCTACTCTCTACCAGCACCCCCAGGTACCTCTCTGCCTGGCTGCTCTCAGCCACTCTGTCCCCAGCTTGTCATGCTGCTTGGAGTTGTTGTGGCCGAAGTGTAGATCCCTGCACTTGGCCTTGTTCAATCTCATCCCAATGGCCGCAGTCAGAAGGGACCCTGAAAGGCCAAAATCCCTTTGCAGTGAGCAGGGACACCTCCAAGTAGATCAGGCTGCCCAGATGGCCTTAAAGGCTGATTTGAAAAGATTTTTGTTAATTTTTTTTTTTAACCAAGTATATCTAGGGTTTAGAAATGTGCTTCTGTGGCTGCACTCATGACAAGGCAGGCTGTGCTGGAGGCTCAGGGCTTCTCTTCTGAGTCATCAGTGGCCACGTGGGCGTACAGGCCATATGCTCCACCAGAGTCAGTCTGAAGTGGAATGCTTTTAATAATGAACCTTTGGTACGTGATCTCTTCTGGTTTCAGGGAGAGGACTCTGGAATTAGTTTGCCTCAGTGGTTCCTTCTGTTCCCAAGGTCCTTGTGATGTGAGCGATGTGTCCTGGTAAAGATGGATGGTCTGCTGGTGCTGTTAGGGAAGTGATTGTCACCTTGTGCTTGGCACTGGTGAGGCCACACTTTGAATACTGGGTTCAGGTTTGGGCCTCTCACTCACAGAAGGATGTTGAGGTGCTAGAGCAGGTGCAGAGCAGAGCAGTGAAACTGGTGAAGGGTCTGGAGAGCAGGGCTGGTGTGCAGTAGCTGAGGGACCAAGGGTTGTTCAGCCTGGAGAAAGGGAGGCTGAGGGAAAACCTTCTGGCTCTCTACAACTCCCTGAAAGGAGGTTGGAGTCAGTCTCTTCTCCCAAGGAACAAACAACAGGGTAAGAGGAAATAGTGTGGAAAAGGGAAGGCTGAGAGGAGACTTTGTCACTGTGCATATGAATTAGTGACAGACAAAATAACAGCAACACAAGAGTAAGTAAACACAGCAGCCAAAGCTGAAGCTGAAGCCGTTTATTACTATCAGAGCAGGCTTTTTATAGGTCATGCTATACACTCTACAAGTTATAGAATACAGTGATTGGATAAAATATTGGTTTTAACATTCTTAGTGGATAACATCAAGCTAATAGTGAGGTGTTGGCACAGACTACTTTCAGTTCTTTGTTCTAAGTTATGTTGCTTCTGAGTGAGTCATAGAATCAAGCAGGTTGGAAGAGACCTCTAAGGTCATCCAGTCCAAGCTATCATCCAGCCCGATCCAATCAACCAGACCATGGCACTAAGTGCCCCATCCAGGCTTTCCTTAAGCACCTCCAGGGATGGCAACTCCACCACCTCCCTGGGCAGCCCATTCCAATGCCAATCACTCTCTCTGGCAACAGCTTCCTCCTAACATCCAGCCTAGACCTCCCCTGCCACAACTTGAGACTGTGTCCCCTTGTTGTTGATTGCCTGACAGAAGAGCCCAACCCCACCTGGCTACAGCCTCCCTTCAGGGAGTTGGAGACAGCAATGAGGTCACCCCCGAGCCTCCTCTTCTGCAGGCTGCACACCCCCAGCTCCCTCAGCCTCTCCTCACAGGGCTGTGCTCCAGGCCCCTCCCCAGCTTTATTCTCCTTCTCTGGACACATTCCAGTACCTCAACATCTCTCTTGAATTGAGGAGCCCAGAACTGGACACAGCACTCAAGGTGTGGCCTGAGCAGTGCTGAGTACAGGGACACAGCAACCTCCCTTGTCCTACTGGCCAATGTTACACAAGGCAAGAATACCAGTTTACTATGTTTCTAACCTCAGTCTTACTGTGTCAAGGGCACACAGGGGTGTGCTCCAGAGATAGATCTTTTATCACATTTAGCTGACTCCCTTCTCTGATTCCCACAAGACTTCGTTACTCTTTGCAACTCCCTGAAGGGAAGTTAGAGCCAGGTGGGAGTTGGTCTCTTCTCCCAAGAGGTAAGTAACAAGACGAGAGGGAAGAGCCTCAAGTTGCACTATGGAAAGTTTTGGTTGGACACAAGGAACCATTTCTTGAACAAAATAGTTGTCAAGATCTGAAACAGTCTGCCCAGGGCAGTAGTGGAGTCCCCATTCCTGGTGGGATTTCAAAGCCTTGTAGATGTGGTGCTGGCAGATATGGTATAGTGCTGGACATGGCAGTGCTGCATTAACACTTGAACTTGATGATCTTGAAGGTCTCTTCCAACCCAAACAATTCTGTGACTCTCTGCAGGAGCTGCTGGGGAGTTCTCTCTGTGCTCCCATCCCTTTGCCCCTTTTCCAGAGCGCACTCAGTGCATGTCAAGCTGTCTGAATTGATGGATCATGTTCAGGCCACCAGGCCAACCTTTCTCTGTTGATTCTCTAGAGATATTTCTACCTGCTGCAAAGGATATAATAAAGAATGCAAACAGAAAGGCTGACTTGTGTAGAAGCCATTGCTGAGCAGGCTGATGTGCTGGCAAACCCTTGTGAAGGGCTTAGCAATTCTCTGAGCCCGTGGCTCATTTTGATGAGATACGTGCACACCTTGACATCTCTTTGAGTGTTGTGTGTGAGGTAACTGTGGCCCCTTCCTGTTTTTCAGGAGATGACTTTTCATTGATACAGCAAGAAATATATATGGTTAAAGAATGCAAGCACTGCAACATAGTCGCCTATTTTGGGAGCTATCTCAGGTAAACTCCACTTTTTATACCTGAATTTCTGCTGCTTCTTTCCTAAGACAAGCTTCTGTCTGGTTTAGTACTTAGCTATCCTCTCTCGGACTTCTTTAGGTTGAATTCCTTCAGTTCCCTCTTGGCTTTAAGAATATAATAAAGAAATGACTAACACTTTGTTTTCTTTGCTGGCCAAATGGCTGGAATATTTTTATCAC
Source organism: Pogoniulus pusillus (assembly GCF_015220805.1). Taxonomy (NCBI): domain Eukaryota; kingdom Metazoa; phylum Chordata; class Aves; order Piciformes; family Lybiidae; genus Pogoniulus; species Pogoniulus pusillus. Next base: position 20,149,417 of record NC_087264.1, on the reverse strand, counting down.
TAGGAAAACAGAAAGAGATCCAAAGCAACTCACTTGCAGGGCAGGTTTTAAACATTTATCACTTTTGAGTGTAAATCGAGCTCATTATTTAGCTAGAATTGGGGTTTAGGTCCTTTTATTTAATGGTAGTCTTGTATGCTTGGGCAAGTCTAGCCAGAGAGTTGTAAGAGCAAAACAAAAACCAACCCACTAAATGTGAGCTGCTGCTGAGAACATTTTTTGTCATTCTGGTGGAACAGATGCAAAGCACTGAGAAGCAGAAACAAAGGTGCTGCCAGCTGGCTGCATCATCAGCTGCACATGTTAAATGTTAGAGAGAAAGCTGGGGGATATTTTCCATTTCTGTGGAATTCTGCTGTTTATCAATTGGCTCTCTGGGACTATATCAGCTCAGTATCCATTCAGGTTTTTTTCTATGAGATTTTAGCTTTAGATATCTTGGAGGGCTGCATTTTTTAAAGTCATCTGTACAGCCCAAATGAGCTTCTGCTGGGACAATATGCCTGCATTTCTAAATGTCCTTTACCCTTTTTGGAGGCCAGGAATAGTTGTTTAACGACCATTAGGTGATTTTGATTTGACTCACAGTTGTGTTAGATAGGGTGTTAGGAAGACATTATTTCCAGTGAGGGTGGTGAGACACAGGAACAGGTTGCCCAGGGAGGCTGTGGAGCACAGAATGTGATCAGAGATGTGGTCCACAACCTCCCTGGAGGTGTTCAAGGCCAGGTTGGATGGGGCCTTGAGCAACCTGTTCTAGTAGGAGATGTCTGCCCACAGGAGGGATGTTGGAACTAGATAATCTTGAAGGTCCCTTCCAAGCTAAACAATTCTATGAATCTATCTCATTTCATTTTCTTGGTAGCAGATGAACCTCAGATGTTTCTTCTTTAGTACACTTAGGAAATCAGAGTTAAAGCAACACCCGTTAGAACTGATGACTTCTTAAAAGTGGCATCAAATTTTGGTGTTGATAGGTGAGAATTATGATTGAGTTGTTTTTTGTTACATGTAAAGCCATGTAATCAGTGTGCATTTTTGATAAGGAGTGGCCAAGACCTATAGAAAACATATATTAAATATGTTGGATAAAGATGGATGAAGAATTGGCTTGATGGCCATACCCAGAGAGTGGCTGTCATTGGCTCCACGTCCAAGTGGAGGCCAGTGACAAGTGGAGTCCCTCAGGGATCAGTCCTGGGACCAGTCTTGTTCAACATCTTTGTGGGTGCCATGGACAGAGGCACTGAGTGCAGCCTCAGCAAGTTTGCTGCTGACATCAAGCTGTGTGGTGCAGCAGACAGGCTGGAGGGCAGGGATCCATCCAGAGGGACCTGGACAGGCTGGAGAGGTGGGCACAAGCCAACCTCATGAGGGTCACCAAGACCAAGTGCAAGGTCCTGCAGCTGGGTCAAGGCAATGCCAAGCACAGATGCAGGCTGGGCAGTGAGTGGCTGGAGAGCAGATCCGAGGAGAGGGACCTGGGGGTGCTGGTGGATGAGAAGCTCAGCATGAGTCAGCAGCGTGCACTTGCAGCCCAGAAAGCCAAGCAGAGCCTGGGCTGCAGTATGAGAAGTGTGGCCAGCAGGGCCAGGGAGGTGATTCTCCCCCTCCACTGCGCTCTGCTGAGACCCCAGCTGGAGTACTGCATCCAGTTCTGGAGCCCCCATGACAAGAGGGATGTGGAGATGCTGGAGTGTGTCCAGAGAAGGGCCAGGAGGATGCTCAGAGTGCTGCAGCAGCTCTGCTGTGAGCACAGACTGAAAGAGTTGGGGCTGTGCAGGCTGCAGAAGAGGAGGTTCCCAGGTGACCTTCTTGTGGCCTTCCAGGATCTGAAGAGGGCCTCCAAAAAAGCTGGGGAGGGACTTTTGAGGCTGTCAGGGAGTGCCAGGAGTGGTGGGAATGGAGCAAAGCTGGAGATGAGATTCAGACTGGACGTGAGGAGGAAGTTGTTGAGCATGAGAGTGGTGAGAGGCTGGAATGGGTTGTGCAGGGAGGTGGTTGAGGCCCCATGGCTGGAAGTGTTTCAGGCCAGGCTGGCTGAGGCTGTGGGCAGCCTGCTCTAGGGTAGGGTGTCACTGCCCATGGCAGGGGGGGTTGGAACTAGAAGATCCTTGTGGTCCCTTCCAACTCTGGCTGATTCTGTGATTCCAAGTAATCTCAATTAGTTCATGATCTGATGCCTGTGTTTTAACTTTCTTTTGGCAGCCGTGAGAAGCTGTGGATATGCATGGAATACTGCGGTGGGGGATCCCTCCAAGACATTTACCACGGTACTGTGAACCTTCTTCTAGCATTTTCAGCTTTGGGAAGCTTTCTGCAATGAAAGAAAAATAAGCAACAAGCTAAGTAATGGAGAATAGTTGGCACTGAGCAGGCACTGTGCTTTTTTCTTAGGTCATGATCTGGTGTTTTTTAGATACAGATTTTAAGAGCCCCATCATTTTGGGTTAATACCTTGTCATTTTAGAGCACAGCATGCTTTACTGCTCTTCATGGTGCTTAACAGACAGAAACAAAGAGTTATCATGGCCAGGAGGGCCAATGCCATTCTGCTGTGTGTTAGAAGGGCTGTGGCTAGTAGGTCAAGAGAGGTTCTCCTGCCTCTCTACTTTGCCCTGGGGAGGCCACATCTGGAGAACTGTGTTCAGTTCTGGGCCCTCCAGTTCAAGAGGGACATAGAACTGCTTGAGAGAGTCCAGCAGAGAGCCACAAAGATGCTGAAGGGAAGGGAACATCTCAGGAGGAGAGCCTGAGGGAGCTGGGAATGTGCTGCTTAGGGAAGAGGAGACTGAGAGGTGACCTCATCAATGGTTATTAATATGTGCAGGGAGAGTGCCAGGAGGCTGGAGCCAGGCTCTGCTGGGTGATGCCCAGGGACAGGCCAAGGGGCAATGGGTGGAAGCTGAGGCAGAGGAAGTTCCATGTAAACGCGAGGTGGAATTTTTTCCCTGTGAGGGTGACAGAGCACTGGAAGAGGCTGCCCATGGGGCTTGTGGAGTCTCCCTCTCTGGAGATATTTCAAACCTGCCTGGATGTGTTCCTGTGTATAGGAGATTCTGTTCTGGCAGGAGGGGTTGAACTGGAGAAGCTTTCAAGGTCCCTTCCAGACACTGAAAGTGTATGATTCTGTGATCCCATCGGAGAACTCTTCCACTAGCCCTAGTTGCTCTACCTTGGAAACTCACTTGCTTCTTGGCTTCTCTCAGCCATGTCTCTTTAAAAGTCATATTCAGAAGCAGGATGGGAAAAAAAAAGACCTCTTGAAAACAGTTCCCAACCAGAAATCAGGCTGACTGCATATGGAGAGTGGAAGTGGTGTGAGGAAGCTCTTTTGCACTCAGAAATATCAACGTTTGATTTTTAAAGGATAAAAATATCTCTTTATTCCCACTTCTGTCCAGTACTCTATCACTTTGTTGTTATTCCCCTCTGAGGTTTCATCTTGAGCTGTTGCTTCTGCAAAAGAATTTACTGGAGCTGCTGGAGAGGCAGACTGGGAACTTGCTTTGCTTTTGAGCGATAATGTGGAGGTTTTTGAATACCAGAGCTCTTTTCTGCTTTATTTTTCAGCCAGTTGGTACAAATAGATTGAAAACAATTTTGAACCCCATGATTCCTTAGTATAAAACATTATCATTCCAACGTTAAGAAAATGTGGCAGAATAAAACATGACATTTCTGACATTGAAAAGAATTAGCAGGAATCTCTTTTATCATTTATTTTTTTACCTTTCTCAGAACACCCTGATACTACATTGCTACCAAATCACTTGTAAAATGATAATTAGATTGCTGTCAAAACAGGGTTGTTGGTTTTTTTTTCCCCCTCACTGTGGGTATTGTTTTCTGTTACTGTGCCATTATATTTTTTTTCACAGAAAGCCTTTCTATAAAAGAAGAGACAAAACCCTTCTTTTTTTTGGCTCAATGTAAAAGGCAGTTCATGTAAAATCAGTCTTAAATCTAGCATGGAGCTATCACTTCTTGGTTGCTTCACACCATTACTGATGCCACTTCTGCTGGGCTGATCCCCAGCAGTGTGGGCAGCAGGTAGAGGGAGGGGATTTTGCCCCTCTGCTCTGCTGAGATTTCACCTGCAGTGCTGGGGCCAGGTTTGGAGTCATAGAATCATAGAATCAGTCAGGGCTGGAAGGGACCACAAGGATCATCTAGTGACAACCCCCCCTGCCATGGGCAGGGACACCCTACCCTAGATCAGTAGCAGATCAGAGTCCTCAGAACAGGAGAGCCATGGAGCGAAGCTGGAGATGAGTAGGTTCAGAGTGGACATGAGGAGGAAGTTGTTGAGCATGAGAGTGGTGAGAGCCTGGGGTGGGTTGCCCAGGGAGGTGCTCGAGGCCTCATCCCTGGAGGTGTTTAAGGCCAGGCTGGCTGAGGCTATGGCCAGCCTGCTCTAGGGTAGGGTGTCCCTGCCCATGGTAGAGGGGTTGGAACTAGGTGCTCCTTGTGGTCCCTTCCAACCCTGACTGATTCTATGATTCTATTCTACCTGTTGGAGCTAGTCCAGAAGAGGGTCATGAAGATAATCAGAGGGCTAGAAGCCCTCTGCTGTGAAGCTATGTTGAGAGACTTGGGGTTTTCTACCTGAAGAAGAGAAGATGTTGGGATGACCTTACAGCAGTCTTCCAGTATTTGGAAGGGGCTGATATTAAGAAAAAACTCTTCCCCATGAGGGTGGTGAGGCACTGGAATGGGTTGCCAAGAGATACTGTGTAGGCTGTGAGCCTGAAAGTGTTCAAAGGGAGGCTGAATGGGGCCCGAAGCAACCTGCTCTAGAGTGTCCCTGCTCATGGCAGAGGGGTTGGAAGGAGGTGATTTTTAAGGTCCTCTCCAACCTAAACCACTTTGTAATTCTCTGATGTGTTGTTCAACTGTACTTACCCACTTTTTCTCTCTGTTTTCAGTAACAGGACCTCTGTCAGAGTTACAGATTGCATACGTGTGCAGAGAAACTTTACAGGTACTGTTTTTCTGTGGCTGTACCATAAAGTATTTGCTGCATCTACAAGAAGTAGATGGAGAAGATGATATTGTAAAGAAAAATCAGCAAGAAACTCCAATAAAGCAGCACAAATATTTGCTTCAAATCGTTGGCAGAGCAATGCTGCTTCTGTGCTGTGATTTACAAAGGGATTTACACAGGAGCAGACATCTCTCTGGATCCCACTGCAGGACCAAAATGCTGAAACTCAGTCCTGATCCTGGTTTTTGGTGAGCCTGTTGGTTTCAGGGAGAGTGGGCAGGAGAGGTCATTGCAGTTTGTGACCACAGTGTTGTCTGGGTTGTTTTCACCCATTTTTCTTACACAGTGATTCGTTGCAGCAGTTGGTTTAGGATACCACTTTGACTCTTGTTGCAGGAAACAGCTAACACCTAGAGAGTGAGAGTACATAGTTCAGTAACCAAAAAAGACATGTTTTGATCTGTCTGCTTGATCTCTGGCAGTAAATCCTTATCATTAGTAGGGCAAAAGTACCACTGGCAGATGACTAAAATTCTGTTTTATGTTGTGATTGCTTAAAACTGCAGGAATGCAAGGCAAGATTCAACAAGAATAAGTGTAGTCCTGCAGCTGGGGAGAAACAGCACCCTGCACCAGTACAGACTAGGGCTTGACCTGCTGGAAAGCAGCGTCCTAGAGAAGGACCTCATAGTCTTGGTGGTCAAGAAGTTATCCATTGGACAGCAGTGTGCCCCTGTGGTCAGGAATGCCAATGATCCCCTGGGGTGCATCAAAAAAAGTGTGTCCAGCAGGTCAAGGAAGGTTCTTCTCCCCCTCTACTGTGTTGTGATGGTTTGGGCTCTTACCCGCCCCCCCGCACTTTGTATTTGTCCCAGCTAACTCAGACGGCCTCTGGGAATATAGATGAAGCAATTTATTTACAGCTAGCAGAATTTACAAGCAGCTATTTACAATATATACAGTTATATACAATTATATACAGAAATATACAAAGGATAACCAATACAAAAGCACAACTCCCCTCCCAGAAACCTGAGTCCCCAGGAGGGGCTTTCAAACCACCCTAACACCTCCCCCGGCCCCTCTCGACCTTACCTCAGTTCTCAGGAAGAATAGAGGTGCAGCCAAGAGGTTAGGGAGCAAGGTTAGTAGGAGCAAGGTTAATGAGATGTGACCAGGTCTGAAGGCAAAGGCAAAAGGGAAGACAAAATGGAGAAAGTTTTCTTCTTCCCAGAGCTCTCAGCGAGACTGTGAGAGAAGTTGACATCAATTGTTTTTCATTCCACTGCCTGTTATCTAGTTCTTTCACCAAAACATTCTAGCTTGCTTCAAACTAGCACATGTGTTCTGCTGAGACCACCTCTGGAGTATTGTGTCCAATTCTGGGCCGCCCAGTTCAAGAAGGAGAGGGAAATATAAGAGAGTGTCCAAAAGAAGCTATGAGGATGATGAAGGGACCAGATCATCTTCCCTTTGAGGAAAGGCTGAGATACCTGGGGCTGTTTAACCTGGGGAAAAGAAGATTGACAGGGGATCTTATTCATGTCTATAAATATCTGAAGGATGGGTCTCAAGAAGAAGGGGCCAGTCTCTTTTCAGTGGTGTCTTCTGATAGGACAAGGGACAATAGATACAATCTGGAACACAGAAAGTTCTACCTCAACATGAGGAAAAACTTCTTTGCTGTAAGGGTGCTGGAGCCCTGGAGCAGACTGCCTAGAGAGGTTGTGGAGTCTCTTTTTCTAGAGGCTTTCAAGGCCCATCTGAATGTGTTCCTGTGTGACCTGCCCTAGGTCTTGATCTCTGGAGGTCCCTTCCAACTTTTGGACTCCCCAGTTTCAGAAGGACAGGGATCTGCTGGAGAGAGTCCAGTGGAGGGCTACAAGGATGATGAGAGGACTGGAGGGCATGGCTTATGAGGAGAGGCTGAGAGACTTGGGACCTCTTAGTCTGGAGAGGAGAAGACTTAGAGAGGATTTGATAAATGTTTATAAATATCTGAGGGCTGGCCAGGAGGGGGGGGACAGGCTCTGCTCACTGCTCCCTGGGACAGGACAAGGAGCAAAAGAGGTTCTGCCTCAGCACAAGGGGAACTTCTTTACTGTGAGGGTCAGAGTGCACTGGAATAGGCTTCTCAGAGAGGTTGTGGAGCCTCCTTCTCTGGAGCCTTTCAAGGCCTGTCTGGATGTGTTCCTCTGTGATCTGTGTTAGATAGCATTGTCCTGCTCTGGCAGGGGTGTTGGACTCAGTGATCTCCTTGGGTCCTTTCCAACCCCTAACATCCTGCGAGCCTGTGAACTGCCATTCTGTGATTCTAAGATGATGTAGGCAGCTTGTTTTTTGAAAGGAAATTTTTCTTCCCCATTCCATGTGCCTGTGAGAGTCAGAGGGATGCACACCTTTCCCTGAAGCCATGGCTGAACTGTTCACTGCTAGAGGCAGGGGTGTAGAGCTGTGAACTAATTTGTTTGGCAGTTCTGTTCCTCAGCTCCTTTCACTGCTGGAACTCTTAGTGCTGGAAGGGCAGCTTGAAGGCTAAACATTTGCTTGTTGGACCTTCAGGGTTTCAGAAATACAGTTTTAATTTTAATAAAGGGAGAAGTTGATGTACCTTGAGGTTTGTTTTGAAATACACACACAGAAAAACAGCATCCTGGCCTGAATCAGAAATTAAGTGTGGCCAGCAGGACCAGGGCAGGGATTGTGCCCCTGTACTCTGCACTGGTGAGGCCACATCTTGAATCCTCTATTCAGTTTTGGGTCCCTTACTCCAAGAAGGATATTTTGGTGTTGGAGTGTGTCCAGAGAAGGGCAATGAAGCTGGTGAAGAATCTGGATAACAAATCTGGTGAGGAGCAGTTGAGGTAACTGGGGTTGTTCAGTCCAGTGAGAAGGAGACTGAGGGGAGACCTTCTGGCTCCCTACAAATACCTGAAAAGAGGTTGGAGTGAGGTGGGGGTTGGTTTCTTTTGCCTAGTATCAGGTGATAGAACAAGAGGAAATGGCCTGAAATTGTTCCAAGGGAGGTTTAGGTTGGAGATTAGGAAAAATTTCTTTGCTGACAGAGTGGTCAGACATTGGAACAAGCTACACAGAGAAATGCTGGAGCACCATGGAAGTGTTCAAGAAGCTTGTGTGCGTGGTTTAATGGCCATGGTGGCGTTAGGTCGATGGATAGTTGGACTTGGTGAACTAAGAGGTCTTATCCAACCCAAACAATTCTGTGATGTATGTAAAATGTCACACCCTGACTGGTGTGACTGAGTCTGCACATGTACTGACCAGAGCTGGAAAAGATGAGGAACAGAATCCAGCCTGGCTCAGGAGCAGTGTGGCCAGCAGGATGAGGGAGGTTATTCTGCCCCTGTACTCAGCACTGCTCAGGCCACACCTTGAGTGCTGTGTCCAGTTCTGGGCTCCTCAATTCAAGAGAGATATTGAGGTGCTGGAACGAGCTTTGAGATCCCTTCCAACCTAAACCATGCTGTGATTCCATGATACTGATTTTTGTAGCTGATGACGATCAGAGGAGCCTCATGGATTGATGGCATTGAAGGTATGGCTGAAATCAAGAGGAAAATCAGACTACTGGGAGGTGTCCCTCCCAAAGATGGGGGACTTGGAACTAGATGATCCTTAAGGTCCCTACCTAAAAGGGGCCTACTGGAAGGATGGAGAGAGACTGTTTACAAAGGCCTGTAGTGAGAGGACAGGGGGCAATGGCTTCAAACTAGAGAAGAGTGTGGCTACTGTGGCTAACAGGATGAGGGAGATTATTCTTCCCCTGTACTCAGCACTGCTCAGGCCACACCTTGAGTGCTGTGTCCAGTTCTGGGCTCCTCAATTCAAGAGAGATGTTGAGGTACTGGAATGTGTGCAGAGAAGGACAACAAAGCTGGTGAGGAGCCTGGAACACAAACCCTGTGAGGAGAGGCTGAGCGAGCTGGGGGTGTGCAGCTTGGAGAAGAGGAGGCTCAGGGCAGACCTCATTGCTGTCTGCAACTACCTTAAAGGAGGCTGTAGCCAGGTGGGATTGGTCTCTTCTCCCAGGCAGCCAGCAACAGAGCAAGAGGCCACAGTCTCAAGCTGTGCCAGGGGAGGTCTAGGCCAAATGTTAGGAGGAAGTTCTTCACAGAAAGAGTTATTTGCCATTGGAATGGGCTGCCCAGGGAGGTGGTGAAGTCACTGTCCCTGGAACTGTTCAGGTAAAGCCTGGATGAGGCACTTGGTGCCAGGGTCTAGTTGTCTGGCTAGGGCTGGGTGCTAGGTTGGACTGGATGATCTTGGAGGTCTCTTCCAACCTGGTTGATTGTATGCTACTTCTTATCTGCAAATCTCAAATGTCTTCACCTTCAAATCAAATCCACTGTGTAATGTGAGTGCTGTAAAACAGGACTGACTTTGTAGTGTGTTCACAACTGGGAAAATGACCTCTTCTATCTTTTGCTTTCCAGGGTTTGGCTTATTTGCATATGAAGGGCAAAATGCATAGAGATATCAAGGTAACTTGAAACTCTGAGAAACTCAGCATCCACTTTCTAGTGCAGAAAAAAATACTCCTGATAAAGATTTTGAACTTTCAATTTATTATGTTTTAGGGTGCAAATATTCTGCTGACAGACCATGGAGATGTCAAATTAGGTAAGTTGATTGAATTTGAGAAGCCTGAAGGCAGATGGAAATGTTTCCATTTGATCAATGAAAAGCTACTGTGCTAGCTGGGATGCTTGGATTTAGCAGGTTGCCTTTTGCTTTTATCATTGAGTACTAAGTTCAGTTTTGGGCTCCCCAATTAAAGAGGGTGCGATGGTTTGGGTGTTCCCTGCCCCCCCACACTTTGGAAATCACTCAGACTAGACTCAGCCGGCTCTGGAAATTGAATGAAGCTTATATTTACAGCTAGCTCAATATACAAACAGATATTTACTGTACATACAGTTATAGACAGAAATAGACAAGGTAAAAGGTAATACAGAAACACAACAGTCCTCTCAGAAACCTGAATCCCCAGGAGGGGCTCCTAACTGCCCCTTCACCTTCCCCCTACCCCTCTCAACCTTACCCCAGTCCCAAGGAAGAATGGAGGTTCGGCCAGGGGGTTAGGAAGCAAAGTGGATTAGGAAAGAAAGACAGAGGGTGAGGTTAGAGAGATGCAGCTCAGAGCTCCCCAGCAGCAGAAGTAGAGACTCCTTTATCTATGTTTGGATTTTTTGTTTTTATACATCTCAGCGAGCCTGTGAGTGAGGTAGACATCACCATTGTTTTCCTTTCACAGCCTGTGATCTAGTTCTTCTCACCAAAACATTCTAGTTAGGTTCAAACTAGCACAGAGGGACAGGGATCTGCTGGAGAGGGTCCAGCAAAGGGCTACGAGAATGATGAGGGGACTGGAGCACTGCCTGATGAAGAGAGGCTGAGGGACCTGGGGCTGCTTAGTCTGGAGAAGAGAAGACAGAGAGGGGATTTAATCAATGTTTATAAACATCTGAGGGCTGGGGATCAGGAGAGGGGACAGGCTCTGCTCGCTGCTCCCTGGGATAGGACAAGGAGCAATGGATGGAAGCTGCAGCACAGGAGGTTCCAGCTCAACACAAGGAGGAACTTCTTTCCTGTAAAGGTCCCACAGCACTGGCACAGGCTGCCCAGAGAGGTTGTGGAGTCTTCTTCTCTGGAGACTTTTGAGGCCTGTCTGGATGTGTTCCTCTGTGAGCTGTGTTAGATTGTATGGTCCTGCTCTGGCAGAGGCATTGGACTCAATCTCCTTGTGTCCCTTCCAACCCCTAATATCCTGTGATCCTGTGATTCCATTAAGAGATAAAAATGACCAGAATGTAGAGACCATGCCCTCCAGCAAGAGCAGTCATTTTCTGGAAGGCTCTGTTTTGGGCTGAACAGCAAATGCACAGCAAAGATTGAGCTTGCTGCAAAGAATAAAGCATAATACAGCAGATTGTCTGTGCTGTTGGAGTCAGTTTCAATAGGGACCCTTCTCAGTGGCTTGAGCCTTTTGGTATTGCACTGTGGGGTTGTGAAGGGTCTAAAGCACAGGTCTTGTGAGGAGCAGCTGAGGGAACTGATGTTGTCCAGCCTGTTGAAAAGGAGGCAAAGGGGTGACTGTCTGACTGCCCACAACTCCCTGGAAGGAGTTTGGAGCCAGGTGGGGGTGGATCTCTTCTCCATAGTAACAGGTGATAGAAAGTGAGGAGATGACCTGAAATTGCACCAGGCTAGACATCAGGAAATTTTCCTCCCCAAAAGGATTGACAATGCTTAGAACAGGCTGCCCAGAGCAGTGCTAGAGTGCTCATCCTTGGAAGTGTTCAAAAAACTTGTAGATATGGCACAGAGGGACCTCATAGTACTGGGTTTATGGTTGGACCTTTGGTCTTTTCCAGCCTTTTATGATGCTTCATTCTTGTTCTTATTTTGGGGCAGTAGTTGTTGATAGAAAGTATATATCCATGGGCTTGAGTACATTGAGAGCATGGGAGTTGTAAAATGTTGGTTCTCTTTGAGTTATAGATAATGTATTGTTTTCAACCATCAATCCTCAAAGACTCCCAGGTTATCCTGGAGTTTGCCAGGTTGGGGTCACCTGGGTGTTAAACCCAGGTTGTCTGGATTTATTCCTAGCTAAGATGGCAGTTCTGCCTCACAGCCTCCAAGGATCCTCTGTGAAAGACAACACCTACAGGATGGCCAAAGGATCAGGCCCAGCTAGTGTGTGTTTAGGGAGGGCAGGTCCTGTCTCACCAACCTGATCTCCTATTATGATCAGGTTCCCTGCCTGGGGAATGTGGGGCAGGCTGTGGATGTAGTCTGCCTGGACTTGAGCAAGGCTTTTGACACCATCTGCTACAACAAGCTCCTGGCACAGATGGCAGCTCGTGGCTTGGACAGATTCACTCTGATATGAGTCAAGTACTGGCTGGAGGGTTGGGCCCAGAGAGTGGTGGTGAATGGTGCCACATCCAGCTGGCATCTGGCACTGGTGGTGTGCCCCAGGGATCAGTGCTGGGCACAGTCCTGTTCAATATCTTCGCTGATGATCTGGAGCAGGGGTTTGAGTCCAGCATCAGTAAGTTTGCTGATGACACCAAGCTAGGAGCAGGTGTGGATCTGTTGGAGGGTAGAAGAGCCCTGCAGAGGGACCTTGCCAGGCTGGATGGGTGGACAGAGGCCAATGGGATGAGATATAATAAGGCCAAGTGCACTTTGGCCACAACAACACCCCCAAGCAGCACTACTTGGCTGGGGACAGAGTGGCTGGAGAGCAGCCAGGAAGAAAGGGAGCTGGGGGTGCTGGTAGATAGTAGCTGAAGATGAGGCAGCAGTGTGCCCAGGTGGGCAGGAGAGCCAATGGCATTGTGGCCTGGCTCAGGAGCAGTGTGGCCAGCAGGACAAGGGAGGTTATTCTGCCCCTGTGCTCGGCACTGGTCAGGCCACCCCTTGAGTGCTGTGTCCAGTTCTGGGCTACTCAATTCAGGAGAGGTGTTGAGATGTTGGAATGTGTGCAGAGAAGGACAACAAAGCTGTTGAGGGGCCTGGAGCACAGCCCTGTGAGGAGAGGCTGAGGGAGCTGGGGGTGTGCAGCCTGCAGAAGAGAAGGCTCAGGGCAGACCTCATTGCTGTCTACAACTCCCTGAAGAGAGGCTGTAGCCAGGTGGGGTTGGTCTCTTCTGCCAGGCAACCAGCAACGTAACAAGTGAGACAGAGTCTCAAGTTGTGCCAGGGCAGGTCTAGGCTGGATGTTAGGAGGAAGTTGTTGTCAGAGAGAGTGATTGGCATTGGAATGGGCTGCCCAGGGAGGTGGTGGAGTCACTATCTCTGGAGGTGTTCAAGCAAAGCCTGGATGAGGCACTTGGTGCCATGGTCTAGTGGATTGTCTAGGGCTGGGTGCTAGGTTGGGCTGCCTGAGCTTGGAGGTCTCTTGCAGCCTCCTCGATTCCATGATAATTCTCTGAAATTCTGTGCCCTGGTCCTGGCAGACATCCCAGGAGAAGGAATGGGATGCTCATCAGCTGACTGTCTGCTGTTGGAATCAAGACGGTTGTGCATTAGCTGCATGGCTGCTCTTCAGGAAAACTCTGTGGTTCAACACTTTTTCTTCTCTGTGGTGAGCCAGGAGTACTGTGCTAGGGAAGTGCAGCTTTTTGAAGAGGAAGGGGGGGGAAAGAAAAGAAAGAACTCAAGTGTGAAACCCTGAGACTGATAGGAGATCCCACTAACTGCATTAGCTGTGGGTCACGAGTTGGTACCTTCCATCTGCCTGCTGAGCTACTTAGCTTTGCTCGTGCTACAGATGCAATAAAAATAAAAAGCATTGCAGTTTAATTTTTTTTGGCTCACTAAGACCACCTGATTATCTGCAACTCTGAGAGCAAGGAATTAATTGTCCCCTAGCTGGAGACTCCAGAACAGAGAACAGATGGCCCCCTGCAGCTCCTTCCTAAGTAACACAGAAATAGTGCAGCTTCCAAAGCATGATGCTGCTTTTCCTCTTCAATATTAAATGGAATCTCCACTGTATTCTGGGAGGTTGCTTGGTTGTTCTATTGTGAGATGGAAAAAATAGCCTGGAGAGGTACAGGGTCATGAGTGATCTGGAAGGAGGTAAAAAGCTTTTAATTTCAGTAGTGCTTAGCAGTAGCTAAACGGTGAGGGCAAGAGGATAGGGCCAGACTCTTCAGTGGTGCTCAGCTACAGGACAAGGGGCAGTGGGCACAAAGTGGAACCCAGGAGGTTCCTTCTAAAGATGAGGAGAAACTTCTTTGGTGTGAAGGTGCTGGAGCCTGGGAGCAGGCTGCACAGAAGGGTTGTGGAAGTCTCCTTCTCTGGAGAGATTCCAAACCCTCCTGGACGTTGTGATCCCAGGCAAGCAGCTGTGGGTGCTCCTGCTTTAGCAGTGGGGTTGCACTATTTATGTATTCAATGGTATTGATGATCTGGAGCAGGGAATTGAATCCGGCATCAGTAAGTGTGCAGATGACATCAATCTAGGAGCAGCTGTGGATCTGTTGGACAGAAGGAGAGCCCTGCAGAGGGACCTTGCCAGGCTGGATGGGTGGCCAGAAGCCAATGGGATGAGATTTAACAAGGCCAAGTGCAGAGTTCTACATTTTGGCCACAACAACCCCAAGCAGCACTACAGGCAGAGGGGACAGAGTGGCTGGAGAGCAGCCAGGCAGAGAGGTACTTGGGGGTGCTGGTAGATAGTAGCTGAAGATGAGGCAGCAGTGTGCCCAAGTGGGCAGGAGAGCCAATGGCATCCTGGCCTGGCTCAGGAGCAGTGTGGCCAACGGAACAAGAGAGGTTCTTCTGCCCCTGTGCTCAGCACTGCTCAGGCCACACCTTGAGTGCTGTGTCCAGTTCTGGGCTCCTCAATTCGAGAGAGATGTTGAGGTGCTGGAAGATGTCCAGAGGAGGGTGACAAAGCTGGTGAGGTCAGGCCTCTCCCTGTGAGGTGAGAGGAGAGAGTGATTGGCATTGGAATGGGCTGCCCAGGGAGGTGGTGAAGTTGCCATCCCTGGAGGTGTTGAAGCAAAGCCTGTATGAGGCACTTAGTGCCATGATCTAGTTGATTGGCTAGGGCTGGGTGCTAGGTTGGACTGGATGATCTTGGAAGTCTCTTCCAACCTGGTTGATTCTATGACTAGATGATCTCCATAGGTCTCTTCTAACCCCCAGTATGCTGTGATTTCAAGTCAGTGAATACAGTAGCTCATCTTGTAGAACTTAATGATGTTTTTTAATTTGGATAAGAGAAGTTATTATTCTTTCTAAATGTGTTATCCCCTGGATTGGAATTAAGGTCTCAAAATGTGATTTTTTTCATTTGTGATCATTTTCTTTTCCAGCTGACTTTGGTGTAGCAGCAAAAATCACAGCCACCATTGCGAAGAGGAAATCATTTATTGGTACTCCTTACTGGTAATAAACTACTTTGATTGCTGTGGTTTTTGCAGAGCTGAGTTTGTGTTTGTGCCAAGAGTTGTAAAGTGCACATGCTGAAGTTTTCACCATGTTCTTAAATTTATGGAGCAGTTGAATAATTGGAAAAACCAATTCCTCTATGGTGACAGACTGAGAAAGTTGGGGATGTGTAGCCTGGAGAAGAGAAGGCTCTGGGGAGACCTTAGAGCAGCTTCCAGTGTTCAAAGTGGGGCTGCAGGAGAGCTGGAGAGGGATGTTTTACAAATCATGGAGTGGTAGGATGAGGCATAATGACTTCAAACTGGAAGAAGCTGGACTGAGATGAGATGTTAGGAAGAAATTCTTTCCCATCAGGGTGGTGAGGCACTGGAACAGGTTGCCTTGAGAAGTTGTGGAGGCTCCAAGCCTGAAAATGTTCAGGGGCAGGGTGCATGGGGCCTTGAGCAGGGGCACCTTCCACTAGATTGGGTTTCTCATGGCAGAGGGGCTGGAACTAGGATCTTTAAGATTCCTTCCCACACCATTCTATGATCATAAATTCCTTCTTATTTCTCATAGCAAATGCCCAACAGTTATCTGGGAAGCACAAATTGTAGCTGGTCTGTTGCTGTAACACCAAGTACTTGATATCTCAGATGGGATTGCTGTTTCTCCCAAACTTATGGATGCAGAACATTCTCCCCTTTTGGACAGCTAAAGCTTATTTAACTGAGCAGTAATTTCTTACCTCTTTAGGGAATAAGCCAAGCATCTTTTCAGTCCCTCTGCAGAAAAAAATAGTGAGGAAAAACAGATTTTCAGTTGTCTTTTCATCACCTCTGCTGATTAATGTCAGTGCAAGACAACATTTAATATGCAAATATGTAATTGTGAACCTTGAGCTGGATTAGATATGCAAATCTCTCTGCCATTGATTTCTGGTATCACTGTGATGCAGCTGAGATGCCTTGGGCAGTGTTCTTGGTATAGACTGAGTGTGTATTTACAGCTTAATCCAGACAATGGCTTCCAATTGTTTGCTGCCCTCTTTATCCTAGTGGAGAAGGAGGATTGAGGGCAGGAAGATCATCTAGTCATCAAAGCACTTCACCAGGAATCATGAGATCAGTTCTAGTCTTAGCACTGCCATGCAGCCCATGAGCTGTGTACTCTACTGCCCTGATGCTGGGTGAGTGGGACATGAGGCTTTTCCCTCAGCTAGGCTTTTTAGGAGAGGTTCTGCTCTAGGGATATGCCTTGTCCTGGGCTGCATCAAAAGAAGTGTGACCAGCAGGACAAGGGAAGTGCTTCTCCTCTTCTGCTTTTGTGAGAGTCCCACCTGGAGTACTGAGTCCAGCTCTGTGGCCCCCAGCACAAGAAAGACATGGAACTGTTGAGTCAGGTTCAGAGGCCATGAAGATGATCAGAGGGCTGAAGCACCTCTCCTATGGGAACAGGCTGAAAGAGTTGGGGCTGTTCAGACTAGAGAAGAGAAGGCTCCAGGGAGACCTTAGAACAGCCATCGAGGGCTGCAGGAGAGGTGAGGAAGGGCTTTTTTACAAGGGCTTGATGGGATAAAATGAGGGGGAATGGATTGAAGCTGGAAGAGGAGAGATTTAGACTGGATATTAGGAAGAAATTCTTTACAGCAAGGGTGATGAGACACTAAAACAGGTTTCCCAGGGAGACTGTGGATGCCTCTTCCCTGGAGATATTCAAGGCTAGGTTGGATGAGGCCTCAAGCAGCCTGGGCTAGTGAGAGGTGTCCCTGCCAACCACAGGGGGTTTGGAACTAAATGATCCTGAAGGTCCCTTCCAACCCAACCCGTTCCATGGATCTATGTGACATGCTCTGTGCCTCTTGTGTGTGGACACTGCTCAGAAGCATGTGGTGCTCTCACTAAACGATGCTTTTTGCTTTGAAAGGATGGCCCCAGAGGTTGCAGCAGTGGAGAAGAACGGCGGATACAACCAGCTCTGCGATATCTGGGCCGTTGGCATAACCGCGATCGAGCTGGCAGAGCTTCAGCCACCCATGTTTGATCTTCATCCCATGAGGTCTGGTAGCTGGGGGACCCACTTCAGGCCCAGTCGATACACTTTAAGCTTCTCCATAGCTCAGAAACTCACCCTAAGATTCCTTCATCAATCATCTACTTTTTCGTGTGTGAGCTGTGGCTGATTTTAAGATGAATCTGAAGCCTCAGACTTAATTTAAGTGATAATTCCGATTCTGAATTTAACACCACCACTTTTTAACACCTCCACCTTGTAGTGTCATCAACAAGGTGATTAAAAGCAAGTGTAGTAAACCACTAGAGAATCTGTAACCTTATGTTTTAACAGGATTATGTATGGAGATAAAAAGATTTTACTTAAAGATAAGAAAATCAAGAGCTTTACTCTGTCAGTCATCTAATACAGTGTAGGCTAGAATCCAGCTATGCCAGAGTGGCTGCAGAGCAGCCAGGCAGAGAGGGACCTGGGGGTGCTGGTAGAGAGTAGCTGAACATAAGCCCACAGTGTGCCCAGATGGCCAAGAGAGCACATGGCATCCTGGCTTGGATCAGGAGCAGTGTGGCCAGTAGGACAAGGGAGGTTATTCTTCCCCTGTACTCAGCACTGGTCAGGCCAAACCTTGAGTGCTGTGTCCAGTTCTGGGCTCCTCAATTCAAGAGAGATGTTGAGGTACTGGAATGTGTCTATAGGAGGGCAGCAAGGCTGGGGAGAGGCCTGGAGCACAGCCCTGTGAGGAGAGGCTGAGGGAGCTGTGAGTGTGCAGCCTGGAGAGGAGGAGGCTCAGGGCAGACCTCATTGCTGTCTACAACTCCCTGAAGGGAGGCTGTAGCCAGGTGGGGTTGGTCTCTTCTGCCAGGCAACCTTAGCAACAGGTCGAGGGGACACAGTCTCAAGCTGTGCCAGGGGAGGTCTGGTCTGGATGTTGGGAGGAAGTTGTTGTCAGAGAGAGTGATTGGCATTGGAATGGGCTGCCCAGGGAGGTGGTGGAGTTGCCATCCCTGGAGGTGTGACAGCCAAGCCTGTATGGGGGACTTAGTGCCATGGTCTGGTTGACTGGCTAGGGCTGGGTGCTAGGTTGGGCTGGCTGATCTTGGAGGTCTCTTCCAACCTGGTTGATTCTCTGATTCTCTGCTAAAGTATTAAAGTGTTTTGATATACAGCAATTATTTTCATTCCAGTCATAACATCATTCTTCCTTTACCTTTAGGGCTTTGTTTTTAATGTCAAAAAGCAATTTTCAGCCACCAAAACTAAAGGAAAAAGCAAAATGGTAGGTTAAACTCTTTCCTTTGTTCATTATTCTGTAGCTAATGTGTGCAAATCTATTTGTCATTACTGAAGAAGGGAGGCAGTGAAAAAATAATTTGTGCTGCTTTTAAACTTGTGAGTCTGGGAGGTGATTTCATCTGCAGGAAACCTCCCTGAGAGACAGCTAACTGGTTTTTAGGTGACTGAAAGCAAACAAAAGGTTTAAGGTCCAGCAGCAGACATCTGCCCATGGCAGGGGGGTTGGAACTAGATGATCCTTAAGGTCACTTCCAACCCAGAGTATTCTGTGATTTTATGAGTCTTCTGATGTGACAGAAAACCAGCAGTGTGGAACAGGACAGACCTACCTATGTAAATAGATCCCTGCCAGTGATCCAGAGGGAAATGAAATCTTCCTTCTTCAGTCCTTATTGTATATTCTAGGAAGGAAAATTGGTTTTATTCTTCCCCCTTAATTCCTATTATAGAGCATTTGCAATTCTCATGAGGACAGGTAATCCCTTAATGCTTCCATGATTTCTTCATCCTCTGATTCCTTCCCAGTGGCTGTGGGATTTTGTGCCACATTTGCTAATATTTTATTTATGAGCCTCAAACCAATTCTGATATGCAGGATGATTTTGCTGATTGTGCTGCTCTGCAGGCTTTTTGCCTTTGAGGCGTTTGAGTGGGCAGCCATGTGCTAAAGGAAGGGAGAAAACACTTTTAAGTGCACATTTCCTGTATTGAAACTGCTCAGCACTAACCCCAGCCAGTGCACTTTTCTTCTGCAGTGCTGCCTTCTTAGATACTAAGGCTGAAAGAGGAAGTGATTCAGAATGGTGGCATGAAAAGTGCCAACACTATCAATTAAACAAAGATGGGAGTACTTCTCTCCCAGTGCACCAGCTCTGGATCTAGCAGCTGTACACCTCACAAATATGAGCAGCTTGTTCTGTTAGGGAGCCTTTCTAACTTTCATAAACTAGAGGGCTTTACAAACAGGACAAAATGTTGCTGAGGGTCTGGTAGCAGGGCAAAATACAGCTTTTATCTGATTGCTGAGCTTCAAATTGAGTTGCTTCACAACATTACTGATGCCAAGTCTGCTGGGCTGATCCTCAGCAGTGTGGGCAGCAGGTAGAGGGAGGGGATTTTGCCCCTCTGCTCTGCTGAGATTTCACCTGCAGTGCTGGGACCAGGTTTGGAGTCCTCAGTGCAGGAGAGACATGGAGCAAAGCTGGAGATGGGTAGGTTCAGACTGGACGTGAGGAGGGAGTTCTTCACCATGAGAGTGGTGAGAGCCTGGAACAGGTTGCCCAGAGAGGTGATTGAGGCCCCACCCTCAACCTGTTTAAGGCCAGGCTGGATGAGGCTGTGGCCAGCCTGATGTAGGGTAGGGTGTCCCTGGCCATGTCAGGAGGGTTGGAACTGTATGATCCTTGTGGTTCCTTCCAACCCTGACTGATTCTATGATTCTAAATGATCCTCATATGCTGTATGAAGGTACATTCCCATCCCAGCCAGTTTATGATTCTAAGTGTGTTTCATAATGTGATGAGAGCAAGAAGACTTCAGCTGATACTGTCCCCAAGAGAGGCATTAAAATGGTTGAGAAATTGTAGGTCCAGTCATAACATCAAGTCATAATTCAGATGTAAAAAGAGGAGAAGTGACACAGGCATCTAAGTTGTGCTGAAAATAGCCAGGAAGTGTATTAAAGGGTAGCTTGAGTCTGTCTAGAGCATCATCTTTTATTTTCTTGCCTGTAGCCAAAAGCAGTGAAATGGGTAAATTGGTAAATTGCCTGGTACACACCTGATCATTTTTATTTCTGAGATCTAATTCTTTTGACAGTTGAAGCTGGAAAAAATCTCTCTCTACGTGTTTGATTTATTGCCCATTTGATTTATTACCTGTTGCAAATGTTTTCCGTGAATCAAATGATGTTTTTGTCCTATTTTGTTAAGTTGGAAGTGTAATTACTCAAACCTGAGAGGAGGCACCCAGACAAGATTTTGATTTAGCACATCCTTTTGTAGTCTGTTTAGTAACAATGTTAAAAATCAAAAAGATCTTGTTGAAAAATTAACCAGAAAGCATTTTCTCTTCTTTTCTTTCAGGTCAGCAACCTTCCATAATTTTGTCAAAATAGCACTTACAAAAAACCCAAAGAAGAGACCAACAGCAGACAGGCTCCTCTCTGTAAGTGACTCAAAACCTTTTAGTGACATCAAGAAGACAATCTTGCTTCAAAGCGAGCAACAGATCGTAGCAAACCAAACTGGAACCATTTTCTCCAAACCAAAACCTCCTTAGACCAAAGTTTCTCACCACTTTCCTCCAAACCAGGCCTCCAATGCACAACCCCCCTGCCCCCCACCATGCCTCTCTAACCACCACCCCCCATACAAAACCTGAGTGATGTGGCTGAAATTCATCTCACCAGCTTCAGGGCCCTGCCAAGGCTGCTTCAGGCCTCCCTCAGATATGGTCAGCAGGACCAGGGAAGTCACTCTGCCTCTGCACTCAGCACTGGTCGGGCCACACCTTGAGTGTTATGTCCAGTTCTGGGCTCCTCAATTTAGGAAAGATATTGAGGTTCTTGAAAGTGCCCAGAGAAGGGCACAAAGCTACTGAGGGGCCCTGTGAGGAGAGGCTGAGGGAGCTGGGGGTGTGCAGCCTGGAGAAGAGGAGGCTCAGGGCAGACCTCATTGCTGTCTACAACTGCCTGAGAGGAGGTTGTAGCCAAGTGGGGTTGGTCTCTTCTGCCAGGCACCCAGCAACAGAACAAGGGGACACAGTCTCAAACTGCACCAGGGCAGGTTTAGGCTGGATGTTAGGAGGAAGTTCTTCACGGCCAGAGTGATTGGCATTGGAATGGGCTGCCCAGGGAGGTGGTGGAGTCCCCCATGCCTGGAGGTATATAAGAGGAGGCTGGATAAGGCACTTAGTGCCATGGTTTAGTTAATTAGAAGGTGTTGGGTGCTAGCTTGGACTGGATAATCTTGGAAGTCTCTTCCAACCTGGTTAATTCTGTGATTCTGTCATCACAAAGATAAGGGAGCAGTATTGAGAAGGAGAGAGAGAGAGAGATAGGGGAAGGAGGAAGATGTTGTCTCTGCAGCCACTATTATAGGGATGCAGGAGTTATGGAATGAAATAAGAAAACATTACACTTTCCAGTCCACCTTCTGGACCTATCTAGCCTCTGGAGGCCCTGAACTTGTGGTTCTTAAAGGCATCCAGCTTCAAATCATAGTATTCTTTCTCTGATCTTACAATAAGGGTGGTGAAATCTGAAGGAAAGACGCTGGTCAGATATAGTAAGATTTGTTCAGTAGTAAGATTTTGATGTGATTTTTGGTAGGAACAGTTGCAGAACTTTGCTTCATATTTTCTCTTCAGCCTTGTCCTCTCTGCAAGTGAGTGTCTCAGCCTCTTGGATATAGCTGCATAACCATTCCTAAATAGAAAACAAATGTGTTTAGTGTTGTTCATCTACCTGGTTTTGGAGAAAAGGAGGCTGAAGGGAGACCTTCTCACTCTCTACAACTCCCTGGAAGGAGGTTGGAGTGAAGGGGAGTTGGTTTCTTCTTCCTAGTGACAAATGATAGAACAAGAGGAAATGGCCTCAAGTTGCACCATGGGAGGGTTAAATTGGACAGTAGAAGAAAATTCTTCACTGAAAGCATTTTCAAACACTGGAACAGTGTCCCCAGGGAGGTGCTTGAATCCCCATCCCTGAAGTTGTTTAAAAGCAAAAGAGATGTGATGCTGAGGGACATGGTTTAGCACTGCCTTGGTAGAGTTCACTAGTGGTTGGACTCAATGATCTGAAAGGCCCTTTCCAACCAAAATGATTCTCTAATTCAATTCCTGCCTTCCAAAACTCTGCAGAAATACTTGTGTAAAACAGAGAAGTTCAGGTGTCATTGCTGTTTGACTCAGAATTTAATTTCCAAGTGAAAAATGACCACAAGTGTGTTTTTTTCCCATGCTTGTGGAGAGGTTAGAAAGCTTGGCCATGAAGGAGTCATTCAGTAACATTCTGCATTGGCTGTTTATTAATGTTACATAGCACTTGCATGTTGTAACTAGCTCTTTTCTGCACTTCTAGCATAGCTTTGTGGGGCAGCCTGGTCTTTCAAGATCTTTAGCAGTTGAGCTGTTGGATAAAGTTAATAATCCTGACAACCATACACACTACAGTGAAGTTGATGATGATGATTTTGAGGTGAGAACATCTTTTATTTTCTGTCTTTAGGTAAAACTGCAGTTTAAATAACCTGCTTTGCTTTGGGAAGGTAAGGTTGCAGCTTGAAGGAACATTATCCCGACGTTTCTGGCAGGAGAAGCCAGGAAATACTGCCACAGCTCTTGTCAAACCTCTGCTGTGGGACTAGAGAAGGATGCTGTGCATGGGTTCTGTGAGGCTGAGGCTGGTGCAGAGGATGCCATGAAGATGATCTGAGGGTTTGAGCACCTCTCCTGTGAAAACAGGCTGAGAGAGTTGGGGGTGTTCAGCCTGGAGAAGAGAAGGCTCTGGGGAGGTGTTAGAGCAGCTTCCAGCAGTTGAAGTGGGCTAGGGAAGAGCTGTAAAGGGACATTTTACAAAGGCACAGAGAGACAGGGCAACAGGTCATGGCTTCAAACTGGAGGAAGATGGATTGAGATTAGACATTAGGAAGAAATCCTTCTCTATGAGAGTGGTGAGGCACTGGAACAGGTTACCCAGAGAAGCTGTGGAGTCTCCATGCCTGAAAGTGTTCAGAAGCAGGTTGTATGGGGCCTTGAGCTACCCAGTCTAATCTCACCTGCGTGGCAAGAATTGAAAATGAATGATCTTGAAGGTCTCTTCCAACCCAAACCATTCTGTGAATCTACGAGAGTCAGAAATGAATGATCTTGAAGATCCCCTCCAACCCAAACCATTCTGTGAATCTGCACTGTTTGTGCATGGAAGGATCCTTCTATCCTCCGTAGTCTTCAAGTATCTGAAGGGGGCCTACAGGAGGGCTGGGGAGGGACTGGTGACAAGGCCTTGGGATGACAGGGCAAGGAGGAATGGGTTTAAACTGGCAGAGGGGAGATTGAAACTGGATGTTAGGAAGAAATTGTTTGCAGTGAGGGTGGTGAGACAGTGGCACAGGTTGCGTAGGGAGGTTGTGGCGCACAGAAGCACAGAATATGCTCCACAATCTCCCTGGACATGTCCAAGGCCAGCTTGGATGAGGCCCTGAGTGTTCTGGTGGGAGGTGTCCTTGCCTATGGCAGGGGGTTCGAACTGGATGAGCTTTGAAGTACCTTCCGAACTAAACCATTCTTTGATTCTGTACACAAACTATGAGGCTGGGACAAAGGTGGGTGCATGCTAGAGCATATGACTTGCAAGAACTCTTAGAACTCTTCTTTCTCCCTCTTGGTTTGGTTGTGGGTTGAGATCCAACAAATCCATGCCAGAGAAGGGCTACTGGCTTGATCAGAGGGCTGGAACACCTCTCCTATGAGGACAGACTGAAAGAGTTGGGGCTGTTCAGTCTGGAGAAGAGGAGGCTCCCAGGTGACCTTCTTGTGGCCTTTCAGTATCTGAAGGGGGCCTCTGAAACAGCTGGGGAGGGACTTTTCAGGCTATCAGAGTAACAGGACTAAGGGGAATGGAGTGAAGCTGGAGATGGGTAGGTTCAGGCTGGATGTGAGGAGGAAGTTGTTGAGCATGAGAGTGGTGAGAGGCTGGAATGGGTTGCCCAGGGAGGTGGTTGAGGCCCCATGGCTGGAGGTGTTTAAGGCCAGGCTGTATGAGGCTGTGGGCAGCCTGCTCTAGGGCAGGGTGTCCCTGCCTATGGCAAGGGGGTTGGAACTAGATGATGCTTGTGGTGCCTTCCCACCTTGACTGATTCTAAGATTCTATGGTTCTATGCTGTTTCTCTCAGCTTTTCTCTCTCTGGCCCTTGCAGCCTCATGCTGTCGTCCGCCATACGATTCGATCGACAAACAGGAACATCAGGGCAGAGAGAACAGCGTCGGAGATCAACTGTACGTACCTGAGCTGCTCTGCCTCTGCTGTGCTCTTGGCTTGGTTCTACCAGTGGTGGATGTTGGTCTGGCTCTTTTGTAGTGCTCTCTGCAAAGTCCTTTCTGCATTGGCACTTCGGAGAAACAGAATCAGAAAAAAATAAGCACATTGCAAGAGGGCTGTGAAGATGCTGAGGGGCTTGGAGCATTTATGAGGAGAGGCTGAGGGAGATGGGGTTGTTTAGTCTGGAGAAGAGGAGGCTCAGGGCAGACCTCATTGATGTCTACAGCTACCTGAAGGGAGGCTGTAGCCAGGTGGGGTTGGTCTCTTCTGCCAGGCAACCTTAGCAACAGGTCGAGGAGAAACAGTCTCAAGTTGTGCCAGGGGAGGTCTAGGCTGGATGTTAGGAGGAAATTGTTGCCAGAGAGAGTGATTGGCATTGGAATGGGCTGCCCAGGGAGGTGGTGGAGTCACCATCCCTGGAGGTCTTCAAGCAAAGCCTGGACGAGGCACTTGGTGCCATGGTCTAGTTGATTGGCCAGGGCTGGGTGCTAGGTTGGGCTGGATGATCTTGGAGGTCTCTTCCAACCTGGTTGATTCTATGGAAGGCTGAGAGACCTGGGGCTGTTAAGTCTCAAAGAAGAATAGTCTGAGAAGGGATCTTCTCAGTGCTGGTCCATAGTTAAAGGGCAGGGATCAAGAGGGTAGGGCCAGACTCTTGTCAGAGGTGCCGAGTGACAGGACAAGGTGCAGTGACCACAAGCTGGATCCCAGGAAGTTCTATCTGAACAGAAGAAACTTCTTCTGCAAGAGTGCTGAAGCCCTGGAGCTGGCTGCCCACAGAGGTTGGGAGTCTCCTTTTTTTTTAAGTCACTCCAAACCCACCTGGCTTTTGTGATCCTGAGCAAGCTGCTGTAGGTGACTCTGCTTTATCAGGGGAGTAGGACTGGATGATCTCCAGAGGTCCCTTCCAAGCCCCATCATGCTGGAATTCTGTAATTCTAATATACATGAATCTTCAAGACTATTTTCTCAAAAATCACATTTCAAAGTTGAGTATTTTTGTGCTGTCTCCTTCCATCGTGTCTGCATCGCAAAGTTATGTTCCAGCCTTGCACAAGCCTTTTAGGTCTGTGATTTCACGGAGAGTTGTGCCAGGAGAGGTCTAGGCTGGATGTTAGGAGGAAGTTGTTGCCAGAGAGAGTGATTGGCATTGGAATGAGCTGCCCAGGGAGGTGGTGGAGTTGCCATCCCTGGAGATGTTCAAGCAAATCATGGATGGGGCACTTAGTGCCATGATCTAGTTGCTTGGCTAGGGCTGGGTGCTAGGTTAGGCTGGATGAACTTGGAAGTCTCTTCCAACCTGGTTGATTCTATGATTCTTCCAAAGCAAGGAGCTGTACTCTAAAGGCCAAAACCACTAATAACAAGCAAACAGCAAATAAATGAGAGTAAGTTGATAATGAGGATTACATATTTTCACAGGAGGATGTTGAGTGTCATGGTGTGATTAGAAAATACAGAACAAACTTAGCATTTTGTACTTGAGAGCAGATTTAGACTAGAAGTTAGAGAGAAATTCTGTACAATAAGGGTAGTGAGACATTGGAACAGGCTGCCCACGAAGGTCATGGATGCCCTCTCCCTGGAGAGATGTGAGACCTCACCTCGAGTACTGTGTCCAGTTTTGGTCACCACAGTCTAGGAGGGACATTGAGGTGCTGGAGTGGGTGCAGAGAAGGGTGATGAGGCTGAGGAGAGGTCTGGCAAACATGACCTATGAGGAGCTGGAATTGATTAGTCTGGAGAAGAGGAGGCTGAGAAGGAACCTTATTGCCCTCTACAACTACCTGAAAGGAGGTTGTAGTGAGGCTGGAGCTGGTATCTTCTCCCCAGTTACTAGTGCTAAGACAAGAGGAAATGGCCTCAAGTTGCATCAGGGTTCAGGTTGGCTGCTGGGAGGAAATTCTTTCCTGAGCAGGTGGTCAGGCACTGTCACAGGCTGCCCAGGGGGGTGGTGGAGTTGCCATCCCTGGAGGTGTTTCAAAGGAGAGTGGATGTGGCACTTGAGGCTGTGGTCTAGTGATGAAGGATGCTGGGATGAAGGCTGGACTGGCTGATGCTGATGCTCCTTTCCAACCATAGCACTTCATAGTGATGAGATGTTGTGCTGAGGGGTTTGGTTTAGTCAAGGACTTGTCAGTGTGAGACTAATGCTTGGACTCGATGATCTTGAAAGTTCCAATCTAAGAAATTCTGTGATTCTGTTCAAGGGCAGGCTGGATGAAGCCTTGAGCAATCTGGTCCAGTGCAAGGTGTCCCTGCCCATAGCAGGGGGTTGGAACCAGATGATGTCTAAGGTCCCTTCCAGCCCAAACCATTCTATGAATATAGAGTCTTGCACCTGGGAAAGAAAAAAAACAGGTATCAGTATAGGTTGGGGACTGACCTGTTGGAAGGCAGTAAAGGGGAAAAATGATTTGGAGTCCTAGTTGATGAATGGTTGAGCATGAGTCAGCAATGTGCACTTCTGGCCAGGAGGGCCAATGCCATTCTGGGTTAAATTAGAAGGACTGTGGCTAGTGGGTCAAGAGAGGTTCTCCTGCCCCTCTACTCTCCACTGCTGAGGCCACATCTGGAGTACTGTGTCCAGTTCTGGGCCCTCCAGTTCAAGAGGAACACAGAACTGCTTGAGAGAGTCCATTGGAGAGCCACAAAGATGCTGAAGGGACTGGAACATCTCTGTTAGGAGGAGAGCCTGAGGGAGCTGAGGCTGTGCTGCTGGGAGAAGAGGAGACTGAGAGGTGACCTCATCAATGGTTATCAATATGTGCAGGGAGAGTGCCAGGAGGCTGGAGCCAGGCTCTGCTGGGTGATGCCCAGGGACAGCACAAGGGGCAATGGGTGGAAGCTGAGCAATAGGAAGTTTCATTTAAACATGAGGAGGAATTTTTTTCCCTGTGAAGTTGATAGAGCACTGGAAGAGGCTGCCCATGGGGCTTGTGGTCTCCCTCTCTGGAGATATTCCAAACCCATCTGTATATGTTCCTGTGTGATCTGGTATAGGACATTCTGCTGTGGCAGGGGGGCTGGACTGGATGAGCTTTGGAGGTCCCTCTAGCCCCTGACATTCTGTGAATCCTGTGAAACCACCTTGTGACCCTTTGATTAGCTCTCCTGTCCAGGGTACACACTAACAAAATGCCTTTTTTTTTTCCTTTACATATAACCTCTTACTTGATTTCCAGGTCTTAATATGTAAATCACTTGGATCTAAGTTGAAAATTTAGGGTTAAAAAAAAAAAGATTTCTTCAGATCAGGATAAGCATTTTTTGTAGTTTAAATGTGTTCTGCTCCTCTGCATCTCCTACGTGACACTTATAGGAAGCTTGCTGGTAAAAAGCCTCTTTGTTTTTAATTCTCTTACATGCAATACCAGAAACATGTGGTTAGGCAGTTGCAGTTTGTGTACTTCTGCCGTCTGCTTTTGGTCTGTTTCTTGCGGGTTTCATGTTTGCAAACTTAAATATTTAGACAATAAGGCTGATATTTAAATGCTGCTTGGATTTTGTAGGCAAATTAAGTCTTGAATGCATAAGGTTTGGATCTGTTACAACCTGTGTTTCACTGTAGTAAGCAATGGAAGAGCCCTGTGAGTATTGAATTGTAAATTAATTGCAGAGTAAAGTGTAAATTAAAAGGAGATTCTGTGTATTAAAACTGAATTTGTTCTGTTTTGCAGTTGATAAGCTGCAGTTTGAGCCCCCTCTACGGAAAGAAACAGAAGCTCGGGATGAAATGGTAAGATCAGGCTTGCTTTTTGTCTTGCATTCAGTTATCATTTCTTCACTCTTTCTTGGTTCAGCTCTGAGTCTATGTCTCTGAACCATCCATCAGAAGTCCACTCTGGGTCTCCAGACAGTTGCCATACGCTGAAGAAAACTCTCCCTGCTTTCTGCAGTCATGCTTAGGTGAAAACAAACAGCCACCAACAACACATGCCAATTAATTTGATAATGTAAAAAGGCTTCTCAGCATTTGAGTCCCTGATCTTCCCATCATCAGGGATTATTTGCTGCTTGTTTCTTAGAAGGCCTCCAGCTTGCACACAGCTGGTTTTGCCACTGTGATCTGCTGCTGTTTGTCTCAACCCTCAGCAGTTTGTTGCACATCAGCTAACTAATGTTCTTTGGGCTTACAGTGTGCCCATGTACACAAAGGCTCCATTTTTTTAGTAATTGTTGTGAACAGCAACGGCTACTCTTAGTTTGGGTTTGGAGACATCAGTGCTCAGCACTCCAGCAAACCCCCTTTCCTGCTTTTCCACCAGGTAGGTAGCAGTTCATCTTGGGTTTGAGTGTGCCAGAGATCTCTAAGTTGAATTACAGTGAGGTCCCCTCAATGCCATGTCTGGAAACAGGATTCTCCAAACTTTTGCTGATGGCATCTCAAGCAAGTTTGGAAGATGGCTGCACTATGTTCTCCTGCTGGGAGAATCTTGGAAGTTCCTAGAGTGGAAAATCCTTTTTGGGTTTTCATCACTTGATACTGGCATTAAACCCAGCTGGTGGAGTCACCATCCCCGGAGGCCTTCAGGAAACGTGTGGATGTGGCACCTGGGACATGGTTTAGTGGCTGTGGTGGTGGCTGGACTCGATGACCTGGGAGATTTTTTCACACAGTCACCTCGTTCTCCTTCACACTGAAACTGGTTTTGGGTTAGGGTGGATTTGTTTCCTGAATGTGGCCTATACCAGAGATGCTGCCAGACCGCGCTGGGAGTGATCAAAGCCTGCAGCTACGTTTTGATGATCACCAACAGTAACTCCCTCCTAACTTTGTTCTGACACGTGAAGGGCATCCTTACTCCAAGCCTCCCAGCTCAGAAATCACACAGGAGGACACTGCAGATGCTCTGGGCACTTCCAGTCAAATTGCAGAAGCACCAAGATCGGATATTAGCAACAATTTCTTTGCTGCAAGAGTGGTCAGGCACTGGAACAGGCTGCCCAGGGAGGTGGTGGAGTCACCATTCCTGGAGGTGTTCAAGAAACCTGTGGACATGGCACCTGGGGACATGGTTTAGTGGCCATGGTGGTGGCTGGACCCCATGATCTGGGAGGTCTTCTCCTACCAAAACAATTCTAGGATTCTACAACTCTTGATCTGGCCTCTCCAGTCCAAGAGAGACAGGAGGCTAATGGAGAGTCCAGTGAAAGCTCTGAAGGTGCTGAGGGGCCTGGAGCCCCTCTGTGAGGAGGAAGGGCTGAGAGCCCTGGGGTTGTCAGCCAGGAGCAGCCTGAGAGGGGATCTGAGCAATGTTCAGCAAGAACTAAAAGGGTAGGGAGAAAAGGATGGGGCCAGACTCTTCTCAGTGGTGCTCAGGGACAGGACAAGGGGCAATGGGCAAAAACTGGAACCCAGGAGCTTCCATATGAATAGTAGGGAAAAATCCTTTGGTGTGAGGCTGCCAGAGCTCTGGAGCAGGCTGCCCAGACAGGTTGTGGAGTCTCCTTCTCTGGAGACATTGCAAACACACCTGGATATTGTGATACTGGAATACCTGCTGTGGCAGACTCTGCTCCAGGTGTCCCTTCCAAACCCCATCATGCTCAGCCATGGTGGCCTTTGGTTGAAGGTTGTACTCAATGATCTTAGAGGTCTTTTCCAACTCAAAGAATTCTGTGATTCTACAAACCATTAGCAGATGCTGCTTGTAAATTTGAGTCTTAAGGAAAAGATAATTTTTCAGTATTTAATTCCTAAATAGATTGCATGTTGTGATTTTCCTTGATTTTACTGCTTATGGGTCACTCTGCAGGGCTTGGCAATCTCCCAAGCCCTTTCACATGCACTGGATAAGGTATTTCAGTTGCACAGGTAGAGAAGAATAACAATTTGTGCCTTTTCAGGTTGTGGCAGCTGGTGCTGACTTTGCTTCACATTGGAATCCTTTTGTTGATGGTGGAAGCAGCAAGTAAGTACAGAGATTAAAGCCACCTTTTCTTTCCATGGCTTAAGATGAGAATTAAGCAAGAACAATTTTGCTATGGTTGAAAATTAACCCATAAACCCTAATCCAGTGCCAGGGTCTAGTTGATTGGACAGGACTGGGTGATAGGTTGGACTGGATGGTCTTGGAGGTTTCTTCCAACCTGGCTGATTCTGTGATTCTATGCCAGCTCTGAAGCTGCAGATGCAGCAGTACAATGGCCTCCATTCAGAGTGTGTCACACAAACCAAGGTGGGTTTGGACCTTTGAGACCTCCAGTGTCAACCTAGCTTCTCTGCTGCTCACACAAGTGCAAGACAACCACGTGCATGTTCCTGCTCTGGCAGGGGGGTTGGACTTGATGATCTATGAAGGTCTTTTCCAACCCCTAACAACCTGTGGTCCTGTGAGGTTAAAGGGGATTTTTCCCAGTTAGCGTTAGTGTTAGGAGTATGGTTAGGTTTTGGGTTAGGTTTAGGGTTAAGGTTTGGGTTAGAGTAATGGCTAGTGTTCTGGTTAGTGTAAGGGTTAGCTTTAGTGTTAGGTTAAGGGTCATGGTGACAAGATGGGTTAGGATTATGGGTAGGGTTAGGGTTAGACAAAGAGGGTTAGAATTAGGGTTAGGTTAAGGGTTAGAGTTAGGTTTAGGATTGGGGTAGACTAAGGTTTAGGGTTATGATTAGAGTTAGGGTTAGGATAAGGTTTAGAGTTAGTGGTAGGGTTAGGTTAAGGGTTATGGTTATGCTTTGTGTTAGGTTTGGGTTAGAGTTAGGTTTAGTGTTCTGGTTAGTGTAAGGGTTAGCTTTAGTGTTAGGTTAAGGGTCATGGTGTCAAGATGGGTTAGGATTAGGGGTAGGGTTTGGGTTAGAATTAGAGTGAGGATAAGGGTTAGAGATAGATTTGGGGTAGGGTTCGGGTTAGAATAAGGGTTAGGGTTGTGATAAGGGTTAGGTTAAGAATTAGGGTTAGGTTTATATTAAGGGGTAGAGTTAGGGTTAGGGTAGCATTAGTATTAGGGTTTGGGTTAGCATTAATGGTTAGGGTTAGGTTTAGGTTAAGGGGTAGAGTTAGGGTTAGCATTAGGTTGAGGTTTAGGGTTTGGGTTAGGATTAGTAGTTAGGATGAGGCTAAGGGTCAGGGTTTTGTTTTGTGTTAGGATTAGATTTGTGTGTTTGGGTTAAGGGTGAGGGAGAGGTTAAGTGTTAGGTTTAGGATTAGTGTCAGGAGTCAGGTTAGGTTTTGGGTTAGGATTAGGTTAAGTCTTAAAGATAGGTTAAGTATTAGGGTTAAGATTAAGAGTTAGGTTTAAGTTGGCTGGTTGTTCTCTTGGAGAATGGGTTGTAAACATCTTTTAGCCAACTGTAGTGTTTGGTTTATGCTTTTTGTTGATCCCTGTTTGTAGATAGAAAAGGAAATGTAAGTTTGTGGCCAGCACACTGAAATAATGCAGCCAAAGGCAGAGATGGAAACCTTGCAAAGGTAGATTTGGAGGCTGGATATTAGGAGGTAGCTCTTTACAGAGAGTGATTTGCCATTGGAATGGGCTGCCCAGGGAGGTGGTGGAGTCACTGTCCCTAGAGGTGTTCAAGCAAAGCCTGGATGAGGCACTTAGTGCCATGATCTGGTTGACTGGACAGGGCTGGGTGCTAGGTTGGACTGGATGATCTTGGAGGTCTCTTCCAGTCTGGTTGTTTGTATGATTCTGAGCTGTGGCTGTAACATCCTGTGGCACTGCGTGTTCATAGGCCTGAAGTTGGGGCTTTGCAAGAAAGGGAGTGAGAGAGTTCTGAATATGTTCTCCAGGACTCAGTGCTGGAGCCAGTTCCTTTTAATATCTTTTTCAATGACCTGGATAAAGGAATCAAGACACTCTCAGTAGGTTTGCAGGTGACATCAAGCTGGGAGGGAGAGGTGATCTGCTTGAGATCCTACAAAGGGACCTGGTTAGGCTGGATCAATTAGCTGAGGCCAGTGGGATGATTTCCAACAAGGCCAAATGCTAGGTCCTGCACTTGGGTCACAGTAGTCTCCATGAACACTCCAGGCATGAGACTGAGTGTCTGGAAACTACTTGGTGGAAAAGGACCTGGGGGTGTTGGTCAGTAGCCAAGGAGAGATGAGCCAGTGTGTGCCCAGGTGGCCAAAAAGGCCACCAGCATCTTCGCCTGGATCAGCAATAATCTGACCAGCAGAACCAGGGAAGAAATTGTGGCTCTGTACTCAACACTGGTGAGGCCTCACCTTGAATACTAGGTCCAGTTTTTGGTTTCTCAATCCAAGAAGGATACTGAGGTGCTGAAGCGGGTCTAGAGTAGGGCAACAAGGCTGGTGAAGGGTCTGGAAAAGCAGGTCTTGTGAGGAGCAGCTGAGGGAACTGGGATTGTTTAGTCTGGAGAAGGGGAAACTGAAGGGAGAGCTTCTGGATTTCCACAGCTTTCTGAAAGGAGGCTAGAGCCAGCTCAGGGTGATTGGTCACTTCTCCTCAGGAACAAGTGCTAGGACAAGATGGAATGCCCACGGGCTGCACCAGAGTAGGTTTAAGTTAGATATTAGAAGAAACTCCTTTCCTGAGAGAGTTCTAAAAGACTGAAACAGGCTCTCCACGGAGGTGCTTGAATGGGTGTAGTGCTGAGGGACACGGTTTAGTGGTGGGGTTAGTCACCTTAGGTTAATGGTTGATTTGATGATCTTAAAGGTCTTTTCCAGCCAAAACAGTTCTCTGATCCTGTGTTGTAGCACAGTCAGAACAACTTCACAACTGCTTCTGCTGTGGGTGTCTGATCGAGAATATAGGCACATTCTGTTTGGACTGAAATGTTGCAGGTGTAGAGGTGCTGTGACTGATCTCCCCGGGGATAAAGCAGGGCCTGAAGTAAGGGAGCAGAGCTCTGTCCAAGCTGGGACTAGGATTTGTTAGGTTTGTTTGGATTCTGTCTTCAAAGGCAATCTGAATTTGCAGAGAATCTGGAATTTCAGCAGTACAGCTGCACATATGTCAGGAAAGATGGTGTTTGAGTTGAAAATAATTGCTCAGCCTCAAGAGCCTATTTCCCATCTTTATTTGGAACTGAGCAGCAGACAGTGAGTGTTTTTTGGCTTTTTTGTTGTGCTTGTTGCAGATAAAGCCTTGCATAAGCTGTCAGCTGACACTACAGCCCCCTGGAAAGCTCTGTCACTGACATCACCCATGCTTGGGTCTTTTTAAGTTCACTCTTTTGTTCTCACTCTTATTACAGTAAAAGCTCAGGGTGGGTTTTTTAGGTCCTGCAGTAAGGGCAGCAAGTCCTTTCCTTCCTCTCAGGCTTGCTTTGTGTGACCCTGATGAGCTGCAGATTGGAGGTTTCTCTGCAGACAGCTGGAATCTGCAGGTTCAAAGAGCAGAGAGGGAGGGAAACTCCTCCTGGCAAAGTGACTTCTTGATTTGATTCTGGTTCTGTAGCAGGGAGGGAAATTCCTCCTGACAAAAGTGACATCTTGATTTGATTCTGGTTCTGTAGCAGGGAGGG
The DNA here is from genome assembly GCF_015220805.1 of Pogoniulus pusillus. NCBI lineage: Eukaryota > Metazoa > Chordata > Aves > Piciformes > Lybiidae > Pogoniulus > Pogoniulus pusillus. Next base: position 20,115,736 of record NC_087264.1, on the reverse strand, counting down.
AAATTCCTCCTGACAAAAGCAACTTATTGATGTGTTTGTGTTTCTTCAGCCTTATCAAGATGGTCTATACCAGGCTGTATTAAGATCAGACTTAAGGTAGCTGTATCAAATGTTTCGAGGGCTATAAATGGAGATTGAGGATTGAAAAGACAGGCATGAAGTTACTGAGTGGTGAATCTGTGCTGCTTACTTGGAAACCACTTCCAATTAGAAAGATAAACAGGAAATGCACAGCTCCAGCAGTTCTGAGTAACAGCAGGGGTGCACAGAGAGGATGTTTGCTGGGGGGGTCCTCATTTTTCCTGCCCTTTGGAAGTTATCAGAGTGAATGGTAACTGAGAGTGATTTGCCATTGGAAAGGGCTGCCCAGGGAGGTGGTAGAGTCACCGTCCCTGGAGGTGTTCAAGAAAAGCCTGGATGAGGCACTTAGTGCCATGGTCTGGTTGACTGGATAGGGCTGGTGCTAGGTTGGGCTGGATGAGCTTGGAGGTCTCTTCCAACCTGGCTGATTCTGTGGTAGTCACAGATTGCATTGGATTGGAAGTGACCTTCAAAGATCGTCTTGTCCAACCCCCCTGCAGTCAGCAGAGACACCTCCAACTAGCTCAGGCTGCCCAGGGTCACATAAAGTCTCATCTGGAGTATCTCCAGGGACAGGGCCTCAACCACGTCTCTGGGCCACCTCTTCCAGTATTTCACCACTCTCCCAGTAAAGAATTTCCCCCTGATGTCCAATCTAAGTCTACCCTGCTCCAGTTTCAAACCATTGCCCCTTGGTCCTATCTGTGACTTGGGCATTACTTGACTGGAAAGGGAAGTATCAAAATCTGTACCTGGTGGTTGAGCTGATTTCTGTTTGTTTTGGTTTTTTTCCACTTTAGCATTTTAAAGTGATGTTTATGTATTTTCTCTAATTTGGAGATGGGGTTTGGTTGATGCTTAGACTTCCCATTTTTCCCTGTTGGCAATTGCCTGCTGCTTTCCCTTCAGAAGTAACTTCCAGGGAAATTTTACCTGAATCCAAATTTTGGCTGGCTTAGTTTTTCACAGAATCACAGAGTAGCCAGGTTGGAAGGGACGTCAAGGGCCATCTGGTCCAACCTTTCTAGGTAGCAGTGCAGTTCAAATAACGTGGTGTTGTTTTCCTATTCATTAGAAGAAGGACATGAAGTGTTGGAGTGAGTCCAGGTGTTGGAGTGAGGGTCATGAAGATGCTCAGAGGGCTGCAGCAGCTCTGCTATGAGGACAGGCTACAAGAGAGTTGGGGCTCTGCAGCCTGGAGAAGAGAAGGCTTTGAGGAGACCTTATAGTGGCCTTCCAGTATCTGAAGGGGCCCTGCAGGAGAGATGGGGAGGGACTATTGACAAGGTAGTGTAATGCCAGGATGAGGAGGAATGGGTTTAAAGTGGCAGAGGGGAGATTGAAAGTGGCTGTTAGGAAGAAGTTGTTAGCAGTGGGGGTGGTGAGAGACTGGCACAGGTTGCCCAGGGACATTGTGGAGCACAGAAGCACAGAATGGTTCTAGGTTGGCCTTGGTGATGCTGAGAGGCTTTGCCAACCTGCATGTTTTTGTGAGAGTGGTGAAATTCTGGAACACATTGCCCAGGGTGTGGTTGAGGTCCCATCCCTGGAGAAATTCAAGATCAAACTTGATACAGCCCTGGGCAGCCTGATCTAGTTGGAGGTGGCTCTGCTGACTGCATGAGGATGAGACAAGATGATTTTTGAGGGTCCCTTACAATCCAGTGCAATCTGTGAATCTGTATGAAATGTCAAGGGATGGGGCAAGCAGAAATAGCCTTAAGTTGTGCCAGAGGAGGCTTAAGTTGGATGTGAGGAACAAGAAGAGTGTGTCCAGCAAATCAAGGGAGGTTCTCCTTCCCCTCTACTCTGCCCTAGTGAGACCTCATCTTGATACTGCCTTCAGTTTTGGGCTCCCCAGTTGAAGAGGGACAGGGATCTGCTGGAGAAGGTCCAGCGGAGGGCTACGAGGATGCTGAGGGGACTGGAGCACTGCCTGATGAGGAGAGGCTGAGGGCCCTGGGGCTGCTTAGTCTGGAGAAGAGAAGACTGAGAGGGGATTTAATCCATGTTTATAACTATCTGAGGGCTGGGCATCAGGAGAGGGGACAGGCTCTGCTCACTGCTCCCTGGGATAGGCCAAGGAGCAATGGATGGAAGCTACAGCACAGGAGGTTGCAGCTCAACACAAAGAGGAACTTCTTTCCTGTAAGGGTCCCAGAGCACTGGCACAGGCTCCCCAGAGAAGTTGTGGAGTCTCCTTCTCTGGAGCCTTTCAAGGCCTTTCTGGATGTGTTCCTCTGTGATCTGTGCTAGATTGTATGGTCCTGCTCTGGCAGGGGGGTTGGACTTGATCTCCTTGGGTCCCTTCCAACCCCTGACATCCTCTGAGCCTGTGAACAGTTTCTTCTCTGAAAGGGTGGTCAAGCCCTGGAACAGGCTGCCCAGGGAAGTGGTGGTGTCCTCATCCCTGGAGGGATTTCAAAGCCACATAGATGTGGTACTGAGGGACTTCAGTGATCTCAAAGGTCTTTTCTAACCAAAACCAATTCTGTGATCCTATGAAACAAGAAGGGGCTTAGTGCAGTGAGCAGGAGAGGCAAAGGGCTGGGAGATGCTTGCTATGAAAGCAGTGACATACCAATGGCTGTAGCTGCCTGTGCCAACCTCGGAGCTGAGCTCTTAATTTTATGAACATTTCACCTAGGGGACTGCTTACAAAATTTGGCGATGGGATGGAAGATGTTGAAGAGTGAGTGCACCTCCTCCCCGTGCAGCTGCGTTTGACCCCATGTGGTGCTCGCTAAAGCAGGCAGCCTTCTGGCAGAACCTCTTCCCCTAAAGCGCTGCAGGCAGCTTTGCCACTCACCAAAAAGGGAGGGCTGGCTGCTCTCAGAGGTCTAATACGTGCTTGACTGTTTAACTGATCCTCAGGAGAATGTCTGCAGAGCAATGCTTCCTTCCCTCCCTCTCCTTCCTGAGGTTGTCTTAGAGTGCCTAACGCTCTAAAGCAGATTGTGTGTTGATTAATCCATCGATCGGCAGCCAAGCCCAGTAAAGACGGGACATGAAGGTGTTCCTGCAGAGCTCTGGTGGAGTATGTGCAGCTCTTCTGGTGTCCAAACAATCGATTTGATCCAGAAGGAAAGCTGCAAACTGCACCAGACTAGTCCCTGAATGTACATTTCTTTGCTAAATTCCACTAGCAGAGGTTGTTCTGTAACCTTGGCGTTTCTGAAAGCGCAGGAGTTTGTCAACCCCCACTTCTAACACAACCTGCTTTTCCCACCCTTGCTTTTGGACCTGTAGTTTTAACCCTGTTAGTGCAAAAGCTGCCATCCATCCTTCCTGTGCATCTAGTTTGTCTTATTGGCAGTCTGTGTTCTCCAGTAATTCTGCTTGTGTTGGTGGTTTGACTAAGATAATGCTGCACCTTCTCATTGTAGATCAACACTAAAGCGAGCTGGACCACCCCCGCTACCTCCAAAGGTAAGAGAGTGGTGGGGCTGAGGAATTTTAGGCAGCAAGCAGCTTGCCCACAGAGGTGGTAATTCCCTCATCCCTGGAAACATTCAAGGTCAGGTTGTACAGGTTAAAGAAGGACTTTGAAATCCTGGTGGACCGTAAGTTATTCATGGGTTAGCAATGTGCCCTTGGAGCCAAGAAGCCGATGGTTTTCTGAGGGGCATTAACAAGAGTGAAGGAGAGGGAGGGTTGAGGAAGGTTCTCCTCCCCCTCTACCCTGGTGAGGCCACATCTGGAGTATTTGGTCCAGTTCTGGGCTCCCTAGTTAAAGAGGGACAGTGAAATGCTGGAGAGAGTCCAACAGAGGGCTGCAGGAATGATGAAAGGACTGGAGCATCTTTCTTATGAGGAAAGGCTGAGAGCCCTGGGGCTGTTTAGTCTGCAGAAGAGCAGCTTGAGAGGGGATCTGATCTATGCTCAGCAAGAGCTAAAGGGTGGGGGTCATGGAGAAGAGGCCAGTCTCTTTTCAGTGGTGCTCTGTGGTAGGATGAAGGGCAATGGGCACAAACGAGAACTCAACATCAGGAAAAACTTCTTTGTTGTGAGGGTGCTGCAGCCTTGGAGCAGGCTGCCTGGAGAGGTTGTGAAGTCTCCTCTGGAGAAATTCCAAGCCCACCTAGACATGTGCCTGTGTGGCCTGCCCTAAGTGATCCTGAGGGGTTGTACCAAATGATCTCCAGATATCACTTCCAACTCCTATCATTCTATGATTCTGACGGGGCTCTGAGCCACCTGCTCTAGTTGCAGATGTCCCTGCTGACTGCAGGGATAAGATGACCTTTAAAGGTCCCTTCCAACCCAAACCAATCTGTGATTCTGTTCCACAAAGCCCTGCTTGGGCAGCCTAGCAGCACCTCTGATGCTCTCAGCAGGTTATAAACTCTGTTAAATACCATTTCCTAGCAGACTTTGGGCACCTTCCTATTTTATGCTGACTTGCAGTCTGCACCATCTCAGCCTCTGGGGACATAACAGCCTTGTAGGCCACCCTGGACAAAGTGACTTAGAGGCATTCTTCCCAGCCTGCTGCATGGGATGTCCTCTTGTCCAGCATTCTGCCTGCTGCTGTGATTTTCCATCTGAGATGGAATCCCTCTTGGATAGTTCTATTGCTCTTTTTTTCAAAGGTTGATGTGTTTTTAATGTGTGTAGAAGCAACCTGGTTTGAATTGGTGCTCAGAGGGCTGCAGCAGCTCTGCTGTGAGGACAGGCTACAAGAGTTGGGGCTCCTCAGCCTGGAGAAGAGAAGGCTTCCAGGAGACCTTGGAGTGGCCTTCCAGTGTCTGAAGGGGACTACAGGAAGGCATGGGAGGGACTATTGACAAGGTCTTGTAATGACAGGATGAGAAGGAATGGGTTTAAAGTGGCAGAGGGGAGATTGAAAGTGAATGTTAGGAGGAAGTTGTTTGCAGTGAGGGTGGTGAGACACTGGCACAGGTTGCCCAGGGAGGTTGTGGAGCGCAGAAGCACAGAAGGTGATCAAAGATCAAAGATCACCTTCTGTGCTTCTGCGCTCCACAACCTCCCTGGAGGTGTCCAAGGCCAGATTAGATGAGGCTTTGAGCAACCTGTTCTTGCGGAAGGTGTCCCTACCTACGGCAGGGGAGTTGGAACTGGCTGAGCTTTGAGGTCTCTTCCCACCTAAACCATTTTATGACTCATTCTATTCTATGAATTAAACTTGCCTGAAGCCCTTGCAACAGATTTCCCAGAAGGGCTATGGATGCTCCAAACCTGGAAGTGTTCAAAGCCAGGTGGGACAAGGCTCTGAACAAGCTGGTATAGTGAGGGATGTCCCTGCCCATAGCATGAAAGTTCCAACTAGATAAGCTTTGGGGTCCTTTCCACCTCAGTCTGTTCTATGATTCTATGAAGTTCATGCTTCCAGTGCCATTTCCCAGGTAACCTCCACTTCTTTGTTTTGTTGCAGCCAAGAATAAACAGTTATCCTGAGGAGAACCTTCCAGATGATGAGAAATGCCAGACAATAAAACATTTCCCAAACTCACAGAACAGAGCTCCACCAGCTCACAGGAGACAAAGCATCCCAGTTTGTGGAGCTCAGACTGATTCTTCTTCAGTTGGAATGACCAGCAGCATGAGTAGCCCTGGATTGCTCACAGCCAGATACAGTGACTTAGGTAAATGTGTTACACCTCCTAAGGGTGACCTGAGTCCTGTGGAAGGAAATCAGGTCTAGAGGCAGCTGTTTGCAGGAGATTTTGGTGGCTTCCTATGCAAGCTGATCATGAGGTGCAGTCTCTTGGGCTGTATCAGGAGAATCATGGCCAGCAGGTCAAGAGAGGTGATTCTGCCCCTTTACCATGCTCTTGCGAGACCCCACCTCAAATAATGCCTTCAGTTCTGGTGTCCCCATTGTAAGGACAGAAAATTGTTGGAGCAAGTCCAGGGCAGGGCCACAAGGATGATCCAAGGACTAGAGCACTCTGCTATGAGGACAACCTGGGGGAGCTAGGGTTGTTCAGCCTGGAGAAGACTTTGGGGGCACTTTCTAACTGCTTTCCAATACCTGAAGGGAGCTCACAGGAAGGCTGGAGAGGGACTTTTCATAAGGGTATGTAGCCACGGGACAAGGAAGAGTGGTTTTAAGCTGAGGGAGACTAGGTTTAGACTGGCTCTTAGAAAAGAGTTCTTCAGCACAAGGGTGGCAAGACTCTGGAATGAGTTGCCCAGAGAGGTTGTGGATGCCCCCTCTGTGGAAGAGTTCAAGGCCAGACTGGATGAGACCTTTGGCAACCAAGTCTACTTGAGAGGCATCCCTGCCCGTGGTGTGGAGGTTGGAGTGAGTGGTCTCTGAGGCCCTTTCCAATGTGAGCCATTCTGTGGACATTGGTTCTTAGAGCTGTCATCCACACTGGGAACACTGTTCCCTATCAGCCGTTCCTGTTCCCTGTGGGACAGTAAAAACCAACGAATATGCAGGGAGATTGATCTGCAGGGACTTTGCCACAGCTTTATTCTTGATGTGGATAGTGAAAAGTGTTTATTCCTGTGTGGCTTAGCTGTCCTTGGAAGGATTCAGCTACCTGAGAAGCGTAGATTGAAGTTTCAGAGTTCGTTTCTCTGCTGCTTTGAGACACAGGAGAAGAGAGAACAGAACAACTGTGTCAAGTGAGCTACAAAATCTGTCTGGGCTTCTTTTCAGGAAATGGGGAAGGGATGCTGAAACTCATTGAAGAAAATGCTGAAGGGTCTGGACAAATCCCTCAGCTGCCACGTAAAAAGGAGAAAAGAGATTTTCCTGTGAGTATGGCAACTCTCAGCCTGAACTCACTGTCGCATTTGCTACTTTCATATTGTGTCTGAGAGCTATCTTATGATCTCCCTTTCTTCCCACAGAAGCCAGCAATCAATGGTTTGCCACCAACACCAAAGGTGCTGGTAAGAAATCTCATTTGCAGTAGCAGTTATGAGAAACCTGCTGTCATGGCAGGAAAGGGAACCTGGAGACAGGCTGAGAGTGTTGGGGCTATTCAGACCCGAGAAGAGAAGGCTCCAGGGAGACCTTAGAGCAGCCTTCCAGTACCTGAAAGGGGCTACAAGAATGCTGAGGAGGAACTTTTTACAAGAGCTTGTAGTGATAGTATGAGAGGGACTGGATTGAAGCTGGAGGAGAGCAGATTTAGACTGGAGATTAGGAAGAAATTTTTTCCTGTGAGAGTGGTGAGACACTGGAACAGGTTGCCCAGGGAGCTCATGGATGCCCTCTCCCTGGAGGTGTTCAAGGCCAAGCTGGATGAGACCTTGAGCAGCCTGATCTAGTGGAAGGCATCAATGCCTATGGCAGGGGGATTGGAGCTGATCTGTGAGATGCCTTCCAACCCAAACCACTCTGTGATTCTGTGGCATGTCTCTAGTGTCAGAAGGGTTGATTTTCTATGTGTAACCAATTCCTTTTCATGTACTCAATCCATAATATTTGTTTCCTTCTCTTAAAAACTTCCTATTGCCATTTGGTCTGCTGGATGTGAAGGGTTGGAGACTACTGGATCCCTGAGTTGTGATTTCCAGTGACAACCTCTGCTTACTAACCCTTTCTTCACTGAAAGGCTTCTCAAACACTGGAGCAGGGAAGTGGTTGAATCCCCTTCCCTGGAAGTATTTAAAAGCCACAGAGATGTGCTCCTGAGGGACATGGTTTAGCACCAGCCTTGGTGCTAAATGGTTGAACTTGATGATCTTAAAGGTCTTTTCCAACCCAAATGATTCTCTCAAAGGGGGAGAGGTGATAGTGATGCCAGAAGGTGTTAGCGCTTCAACCTTTTAGCTTCTTTTTCCCTTCATATATCCTTTTTCTAAGCACTCAATGTTGTTCTTGCCTAGTAGGTATTTAAAAAGGTCCATATCATTCTTATCCCTCCTGGTGTTTTTTAATGTATCTGTGAAAAGATTTGGAAGGCTCCATTTGAGCTTTGGGGGACAGGCAAGTCTGTGACATTAGAGTTTGTGCCTGAAACAAGAGAGCAGAGCAGTGGTGTGTCCAGATAGGTGCCGAGTGGCCAAACGCCAGAAGAAGAGAGTGCTTTACATTGGAAACTCATTTCAGGTTTCACTTTTGGTGATGTTTCAGATGGGAGCCTGCTTTTCCAAAGTCTTTGATGGTTGTCCTTTGAAGATTAATTGTGCCACGTCCTGGATACATCCAGATACTAAAGGTAAAAAGCTCTTTGAGGTTTGTGTTTGAGACCTGCCTGATGGCAGAGCAGTGGTGAGCTGCTGGCATCATCTGTTTCTCTTTGTTTAGACCAGTACATTATCTTTGGCACGGAAGAAGGCATCTATACTTTGAATTTGAATGAGCTTCACGAAGCAACAATGGAACAGGTGACTTCTGCTGCATTCAGCACATAGATCTGGGGGATGTTGTGAAGCAAGAGCAGTTGGTGGTAGAGGGGTGATGTGGATTAGAGGTATCAGGACTTGTGGAACAAACTGATTTGCGTCAAAGCTTGAAATGGAAGTGGAAAATTTCCTATTTCCCCCATCTAGCTGATATTTTGGTTACTGCTTGCGTAATGCTGCTTCTCAAGGAGCTCTTTACTGAACCGTCTGTCTTGGAGACAGCTACCTGCCCTTTCTCCTCCACTTTATCTCCACTAGATGGCATCTTGCTTCTCCGCTGCCGGTTACCGAAGCTCTCAGCCGTTTAGTTCAGCTGGCCTTGCTATCACAAGTGAATACACAATTGCTTCTCTTTCCTTGGGCTCTCCAACGCTTTCTAAAACCACCTCATAAATCCAGGGTGTTATTAAATTTGTGTTTGTGGGCTCAGGAGTAGCAGAATGTTCTTGGAAGGGGAAGCCTTGGCAGATGCTGAAAATGGCAGTTGCTCAGAAATCCTAATGTTTCCTTTTTCCTCTGCCCTGACTTGGGTAGGGTTTAGTAGGTGTCTGTAGCCATGGTGTCTTTCTTTCCCTGCCTCTCATTCCTGAGCAAGCTGGATCTTTCTGTCTGTGCTATCTCAGCCTTGCCACTTGTCCCACTTCAGATCCATGTTGCTAACTAAAAGAGTTGAATTTTGCAGGTTTCAGGTGTAGAAGAGGGAAGAAATTATAAATATTTCAGACAGAGAAGGTGGCCATGCAGAGTCCAAAACAGTGAACTAAAGGAGAAGCTGGAGCTGGGAGCTTCTCCAGTGTTGATCCCTGAAAAATAAAGAATTGAATTTTGCAGGCTTCAGGTGAAGAAGAGGGAAGAAATGATAATTATTTCAGACAGAGAAGGTGGCCAAGCAGGGTCCAAAAGAGTGAATTAAAGGAGAAGCTGGAGCTGGGAGCTTCTCCAATGTTAATCCCTGCAGGAATGGTGGTGCAGGTGGAGCAGGCATAGAAAGCCATGGCTGGAAATTCCTCTTGTGTTTTTATTAATGGAATCATTTTCTTTCCTCAGTTATTTCCTCGCAAGTGCACCTGGCTGTATGTTATCAATAACACCTTAATGTCCTTGTCAGGTAAGTGCAAACAGAGGGAGAAGTAATAAAATCATAACTGAAGGCAAACAGTCAAAGTCATCATCCAGTACATTGAATTTTGGTTGTGCTGAAGCAGAAAACTCTGCATTCTTTGCTGTGTTTATATGGGAGGCTTCATGTGAAAGACTTTCAGAGATGAACCTGATGGTTTGCAAGTAGAGCAGAGGCAGGTGTCTGCAGTGGCCCACCCTACTTTCTTTTACTTAGCTCCTTTTTAGTTAGCTTGGGAAAGCTCAGCACTTAGTATCATAGAATCAGGCAGGGTTGGAAGGGAGCACAAGGATCATCTAGGTGCTACCCCCTGCCATGGACAGGGACAACTCATGTGAGATCAGACTGTCCAAAGCCTCATCCAGCCTGCCTTCACACACCTCCAGGGATGAGACTTCCACCACCTCTCTGAGCAATCCCTTCCAGGGTCTCAGCACCCTCATGCTGAAGAACTTCTTCCTAACATCCAGTCTGAATCTACCCACTTCTACCCTGGTATTTGTCAAACAAGAATTACAGAATTCCAGCATGATGGGGTTTGGAAGGGACACCTGGAGCAGAGTCTGCCACAGCAGGTATTCCAGTATCACAATATCCAGGTGTGTTTGCAATGTCTCCAGAGAAGGAGACTCCACAACCTGTCTGGGCAGCCTGCTCCAGAGCTCTGGCAGCCTCACACCAAAGGATTTTTCCCTACTATTCATATGGAAGCTCCTGGGTTCCAGTTTTTGCCCATTGGCCCTTGTCCTGTCCCTGAGCACCACTGAGAAGAGTCTGGCCCCATCCTTTTCCCCCAACCCTTTTAGTTCTTGCTAAACATTGCTCAGATCCCCTCTCAGGCTGCTCCTGGCTGAGAACCCCAGGGCTCTCAGCCCTTCCTCCTCACAGAGGTGCTCCAGGCCCCTCAGCACCTTCAGAGCTTTCACTGGACTCTCCATTAGCCTCCTGTCTCTCTTGGACTGGAGAGGCCAGATCGAGTTGTAGAATCCTAGAATTGTTTTGGTAGGAGAAGACCTCCCAGATCATGGGGTCCAGCCACCACCATGGCCACTAAACCATGTCCCCAGGTGCCATGTCCACAGGTTTCTTGAACACCTCCAGGAACGGTGACTCCACCACCTCCCTGGGCAGCCTGTTCCAGTGCCTGACCACTCTTGCAGCAAAGAAATTGTTGCTAATATCCAATCTTGGTGCTTCTGCAATTTGACTGGAAGTGCCCAGAGCATCTGCAGTGTCCTCCTGTGTGATTTCTGAGCTGGGTGGCTTGGAGTAAGGATGATCTTCACGTGTCAGAACAAAGTTAGGAGGGAGTTAATGTTGGTGATCATCAAAACGTAGCTGCAGGCTTTGATCACTCCCAGCACGGTCTGGCAGCATCTCTGGTATAGGCCACATTCAGGAAACAAATCCACCCTAACCCAAAACCAGTTTCAGTGTGAAGGAGAATGAGGTGACTGTGACTTAGTACTAATCCGGCAGGTTGATTTTGGTGGGGAAAAAAGGGTTTGGTTGGTTGTTTTTTTCCATCATTTGTCTTAGAATAGGACATTTAGGTAGGAAACAGAGGCATTGTAGCATGTAGAGTGTAGAACACAGAATGCCAGCTTGGAAGGCAGCCCTAGGATCATCCAGTCACACAGGACCACAGAAATACGCAGGTTGGCAAAGCCCCTCAGGATAACTAAGTCCAACCCATAACCCTGCTCTACAAGATTCACCTTTAGCCATCTCCCTAAGCACCACAGCCAAACCACCCTTAAACACATCCAGGCTGAGTGACTCCACCACCTCCCTGGGCAGCTCATCCCAGCCCCTGACCACTGTCTCCCTGAAAAACTTTTTCCTAATGTCCAATCTAAACCTCCCCAGCCTCAGCCTGAGGCCATTGCCCCTTGTTCTGTCTCCAGCTACAGTCCTAGGTGCTAGTGTAGATTAAATGAGATTGAAATGAGTTTAAATTGTAGGGCTGTTTTTTAAGGTGCAGGGGGTTGTGTAACAGCACTTCTGGTGATTGATAGGTACAGAAAATATCCTGATGCAATTAACTGTGCTGCAGATTAATAGAGGGACCTGTGGGTCCTGGTGAGTAACAAGTTACCCATGGCACAGCAATGTGCCCTTGTGGCCAAGAAGGCTAATGGGATCCTGGGGTGTATTAGGAAGAGTGTGTCCAGCAGATCAAGGGAGGTTCTCCCCCTCTACTCTGCCCTGCTGAGACCTCATCTTGAGCACTGCCTTCAGTTTTGGGCTCTCCAGTTGAAGAGGGACAGGGATCTGCTGGAGAGGGTCCAGCGGAGGGCTAGGAGGATGATGAGGGGACTGGAGGGCATGGCTTATGAGGAGAGGGTGAGGGCCCTGGGGCTGTTTAGTCTGGAGAAGAGAAGACTGAGAGAAGATTTGATAAATGTTTTTAACTATCTGAGGGCTGGCCTGGAGGCAGGGGGACAGGCTCTGCTCACTGCTCCCTGGGACAGGACAAGGAGCAATGGGTGTAAATTGCAGCAAAAGAGATTCTGCCTCAACACAAAGGGAACTTCTTGAGTGTGAAGGTCAGAGAGCACTGGCACAGGCTGCCCAGAGAGGTTGTGGAGTCTCCTTCTCTGGAGCCTTTCAAGGCCTGTCTGGATGTGTTCCTCTGTGATCTGTGTTAGATAGCATTGTCCTGCTCTGGCCAGAGTTTAGCCTCGATGGTCTCCTTGGGTCCCTTCCAACCCCTAACATCCTGCGAGCCTGTGACATACAGCCTTCTAAAAAACCTTTTTATAACCCTGACTTTCAGAGCTGCTTTAGTGGTGCTGAAATGAACTTTGAACTGAATGCTTTGTCATCTCCCTATGCATTAATACTGTCTTGGTTTTGTTTTCCTTCACTGCTGGACTTGAAACCCCTGACCTACGCGGCCTGGCTTCTAGAAGGTAATTTTTGGCTACAGAAATCTCTCTGAAGCAGGCAGCAGTCTGCTGGAGGTGTGGGTACCACCTCAGTTGTGCATTTCTCTCTTACAGGGAAATCCTTCCAGCTCTACTCACATAATTTAATAGCTTTGTTTGAACAAGCCAAGAAGACAGGATTAGCTGCTCATATTCAAACCCACCGCTTTCCTGACAAAATATTGCCAAGGTACCAATCTCCTCCCTTCATTCACAAGTGAATGTAGCCATAGATACTCTTTGTGCTGTTGAAAGGCCTCCCACATCTCTTCTTGATCTATTTTTGTCATCCTTGTCATTCCAGGAAGTTTGCCTTAACCACAAAGATCCCTGATACAAAAGGATGCCACAAATGCTGTATAGGTGAGTAGCAGACAGCCAACTGGTGGGTATGTTCCCTGGCCTCTCAGGCCTTCAACTCAGTTCTTTTTGATAAGCTCATATTTAGTCCCTTGATCAGAAAACAGCCTGGCTGTGGTGCTTCTTAGCATTGTGCTTGGCTGCTGCTTTCCTTCTTGTGCTCCTTGAGTCCTGTGTGCAGTTCTGGGCTCCTCAATTCAAGAGAGATGATGAGGTGCTGGAAGGTGTCCAGAGAAGGGCAACAAAGTTGGTGAGAGGCCTGGAGCACAGTCCTGTGAGGAGAGGCTGAGGGAGCTGGGGGTGTGCAGCCTGCAGAAGAAGAGGTTCAGGGGTGACCTCATTGCTGTCTACAACTCCCAGAAGGGAGGCTGTAGCCAGGTGGGGTTGGGCTCTTCTGCCAGGCAAGCAGCAACAGAACAAGGGGACACAGTCTAAATTGTGCCAGTGCAGGTCTGGGCTGGATGTTAGGAGGAAGTTGTTGGCAGAGAGAGTGATTGGCATTGGAATGAGCTGCCCAGGGAAGTGGTGGAGTCACTGTCCCTGAAGGTGTTCAAGCAAAGCCTGGATGAGTCACTTAGTGCCATGGTCCTGTTGATTGGACAGGGCTGGGTGCCAAGTTGGACTGGGTGAGCTTGGAGGTCTCTTCCAACCTGGTTGATTCTATGATTCTAATGAATGTGGGCTGAACATCTCGGTGCTGCTCAGGGGAAAAATGTTTTTCAGCTCAGCTCTTAGCCTAGAGCAAGATCCAAAGGGAAATGCTGGTCTGGCAGGCAGCTGGTGGGTTCCACACTCTGAGAGCTGCTGAAAAGCTCTTGGTGGTGAAGTTGAAGTTAGGAATCACTGGCTCTAGGCTGCCACCAGACTCAACTGGTTCCTGTGACTTGCAGCTTGCCTGCAACTGTAATGCTTCTTAAGGTATCCCAGATTGTTGCACCTGCACAAACACCCTTTCAGCTTTGGCGCTTCAGCTGAAGGCTTGACCTAAATCACATTTCTAGTGAGGCTAACTCAGGGTCTTTTACACAAGAAAAAACTTTTTCCAGACCAAAAAAGCACATCTTTTTCCATAAAAAGCATCTCTTCCCACACAAAAAAGTTTTCTTTGCACACAGGAGCACACAGAGGAGTTTTCTTTGCACACAGGAGCAAACAGAGGAGTTTTCTTTGCACACAGGAGCACACAGAGGAGTTTTCTTTGCACACAGGAGCACACAGAGGAGTTTTCTTTGCACACAGGAGCACACAGAGGAGTTTTCTTTGCACACAGGAGCACACAGAGGAGTTTTCTTTGCACACAGGAGCACACAGAGGAGTTTTCTTTGCACACAGGCACACACAGAGGAGTTTTCTTTGCACACAGGCACAGAGAGAAGTTTTCTTTGCACATAGGCACACACAGAGGAGATTTCTTTGCTCACAGGCACACACAGAGGAGATTTCTTTGCTCACAGGCACACACAGAGGAGATTTCTTTGCACACAGGCACACACAGAGGAGATTTCTTTGCACACAGGCACACACAGAGGAGATTTCTTTGCACACAGGCACACACAGAGGAGTTTTCTTTGCACACAGGCACACACAGAGGAGTTTTCTTTGCACACAGGCACACACAGAAGAGTTTTCTTTGCACACACACACAAAGAAGTGAGTATTTTTCTCCCCAAAGGAGGAATCCTTGTCCACACAGAATAATCGGGTTTTGACAAAGAAAAGGCTGAATATGAATGGAAATTCTTTCAGCCTGGGGAGGAGTGAAAGCCACTGTTCAAGTCTGGGCTGTGGTTTAATGGCCATGGTGATCTTAGGTTGAAGCTTGGACTCTGTGATTCAGAGTTCTGTTCTAACCAAAGCCATTCTATGTTTCTAAGTTCCTAAAGCGCACAGAAGCTAAAGCTTGTGAAGTTATGGATTTGACTTTGGCTTTAGTGACTTTCAAACAGGCTTTCTGCAAGGTGAATGTGCTTTTGGAATCTGGCCCTAGTGCTGGGTGAAACTCTGCCGTTAGGCTCTTAAAAAACGCTTAGTCAGGGTAAAAGGTACCTGGGTGCAGACTTGAATTTCCTCTTTAGCTCATAACAGTGTCTACAGCAGGCATCATTACAAGTTTCTTCCTAAAGGCCAGGTTGGATGAGGCCTTGAGCAAGCTGGTCTAGTGCAGGGTGTCCCTGCCAATGCCAGGGGGATTGGAACTAGATGACCTTCATGGTCCCTTCCAACCCAAACCATTCTATGAATCTGTCAAGTCAGGCTGGTCTCATCCAAATGAGCTTAAATAAAGCAACCCCCAAAGCCTTTATCCTATCACTGTCAAAGCTCACAGGGAGCCAGCTCTGCTGCTGGGGAATTTGTAATTTCCATCTCAACTTGACCTAGACCTTTCACTCCCCCTGCTCAGCCAGCCCTGGGGAGGAGGTGGTACAGCTTTTCTGGCCACTCAGCATGTGATCTCATTACTGGGACTCAAGGAATGCTAGTGGTGATTAATTATAACTACTGATAAACTGAGTCTATCTGGAATGTAGCAGAGTATTAATCACCATGGATAGTTGAGTGGCAAGCCAGAAGGCTTGGGGTAGGGTGGGTTCAGATTTAGGCCAGGGCAGATTTAGACTGGATCAGGAAGGAATTCTTTGAGACACTGGCACAGGTTGCCCAGGGAGGTCATGGATGCCTCCCTTACTGGAGGTCTTCAGGTTGGACAAGGCCTTGACCAGCCTGGTCTAGTGGAAAGTGTCCTTGCTTGTGGCAGGGGTGGATTGGATCTAGATGATCTTGAAGGTCCCTTCCAACCCAAACCATTCTATGAATCTAGTGTGAAACTGATGCTATTTCTTAAGATAGCTTTAGGGATTTTGTTCCAAGTATGCACTGAACTTCCAGGACTTAAAAAGATTCTTTTTGTTTGTTTGTTTCTTCCATACAGTACGAAATCCATACACGGGCCACAAGTACCTGTGTGGTGCACTGCAGTCTGGAATTGTTCTGCTCCAGTGGTATGAGCCCATGCAGAAATTCATGTTAATAAAAGTAAGTCTTTTCTTTTGCTGCAGGACATTTCCTGTTAATCGTTACACAGTTGTTGAAGTAACCTTTCCAGAGGTTGTAATGGAAAATAAATCTCAGTCTAGTCCTGTTTGTGGGCTCTGAGCACTTGAAAAATCTGGCTGGGCACATTTTGACTAAGAAAAATCTTGTGACTGGAGTCAGTCAAGTGTTGGATCGAGCCCAGTACTAGCAAAAACAGACCAGCATCTGCCTCTGCCACAGCTCGTGAGGCCCCGGTAGCACTGAGAAACTCTTCCATATCTTACGAGGCAAGCCTGAGGGAGCTGGGGCTGTGCTGCTTGGGGAAGAGGAGGCTGAGAGGTGACCTCAGCAGTGGTTATCGATATGTGCAGGGGGAGTGGCAGGAGGCTGGAGCCAGGCTCTGCTGGGTGATGCCCAGGGACAGCACAAGGGGCAATGGGTGGAAGCTGAGCCATACGGAGTTCCATTTAAACCTGAGGAGGAATTTTTTCCCTGTGAGGGTGACCAAGCACTGGAAGAGGCTGCCCAGGGGGGTTGTGGAGTCTCCCTCTCTGGAGGTATTCCAAACCTGCCTGGACACGTTCCTGTGTGATCTGGTGTAGGAGATCCTGCTCTTGCAGGGGGGTTGGACTGGATGAGCTTTGTAGGCACCTTCCAGCCCCTGACATTCTGTGGTTCTGTGATTTTACACTTTGCCCATGTTCTTTTCAACTCCTTATTTCCAAGGTTAAAGGAAATGCCATACAAATGCCATCCTCTGTCTTTTCCAGCACTTTGATTTTCCTTTGCCAAGCCCTCTGAATGTGTTTGAAATGCTGGTGATCCCCGAGCAGGAGTACCCCATGGTCTGCGTAGCCATCAGTAAGGGTACTGAACCAAATCAAGTAGTTCAGTTTGAGACAATCAACTTGAACTCTGCTTCTTCCTGGTTTACAGAAATTGGTGCAGGTAAGGCTCTGGGTCCCTCTGGCAATTTCTTTTCTGGTGATAGGTGACAGAACATCCTGGCATGGAACAGCAGCAGTGTGGTCAGCAGGACCAGGGCAGTGATTGTCCCCCTGTGCTGGGCACTTTGAGTCCTGGATTCAGATTTGGACCCCTCACTCCAAAGACATTGAGATGGTGGAGCATGTCCAGAGTGGCATCAGCACTGGTGAAGGGTCTGGAGAACAGGTCTGGTGGCTGAGGGAACTGGGATTATTTACCCTGGAGAAAAGGAGGCTGAGGAGAGACTTTTAGCATTCTCTACAAGTGCCTGAAAGGAGGTTGTGGAGAGTTGAGTATTGGTCTCTTCTCCCAGGTGATATGATGAGGGGAAATAGCCTTAAGTTGCACCAGAGGAGGTTTATGTTGGACATGAGCAGAAACTTCTTCATTGAAAAGGTTCTCAAACACTGGGACAAGCTCCCCAGGGAGGTGCTTGAATCCCTGTCCCTGAAGGTGTTTAAAAGCTGCAGAGATGTGGTGTTGAGGTACATGGTGTAGCATCAGCCTTGGCACAGCTAGATAATGATTGGGATTGATGATCTGATGCTTTTTTCCAACTAAAATAATTCTGACTGCTGCCTATCCCTCCCTCAAGCCACGTGGAAGCCATTTTGGCCAGGCAGACTGATGCAGCTTCTCTACCTAGTGCTTATCAAAGCTGATCCTCAGGTTTCCTTGTGGGGAGCACCTGGCTCCAGTGGAAATTACCTTCACTTTTAGACACATAGAGTCAAAGAATCAGTCAGGGTTGGAAGGATCAGCCAGTCCCAGCCCCCCTGCCATGGGCAGGGACACCCTACCCTAGAGCAGGCTGCACACAGCCTCAGCCAGCCTGGCCTTAAACACCTCCAGGCATGGGGCCTCAACCACCTCCCTGGGCAACCCATTCCAGCCTCTCACCACTCTCATGCTCAACAACTTCCTCCTCACATGCAGCCTGAACCCACCCATCTCCAGCTTCACTCCATTGTCCCCAGTCCTGTTACTCCCTGATATCCTGAAAAGTCCCTCCCCAGCTTTTTTGTAGGTCCCCTTCAGATCCTGGAAGGCCACAAGAAGGTCACCTGGGAGCCTCCTCTGCTCCAGACTGCACAGCCCCAACTCTTTAAGTCTGTGCTCACAGCAGAGCTGCTGCAGCCCTCTGAGCATCCTCGTGGCCCTGCTCTGGACATGCTCCAGCACAAATGTTTTGCTGTGTAGTTTCCTGCACTGGCAATGCAGACCCTGTTGATAGGCTTTCATTTGTTATTGCTTTCTTTCTCCAGGGATCAATCTTACCCCTCTTCCCCCTTTATTTTCTGCATAACGACTCACATTGATACATTCTTGTCCATCCTCCAGTCCTTGGGGGAGGCTCATCCTCTTCAGCTGCTTATTTAATAAAGTAGAAGATGTGTTTTATCTTTAAAAGCTTGATGATATCTTGCAGATGCTTTTCCTGGAGATACTTTTTTTATTAACAGCTGTACCAAGAACCTCGTTAAAAATACCCTGTTCAATCTAGTTTAATGTCAGCATAAGAATCTTTCCAGATGTGGCTTTATGGGAAAAGAGCAGGAATTGATTCTCAGGGTTTTTTTTTAGGAGCAAAGATTCCTGTAATGATTCTTTTTGCTCATTTTCATGCCTCTTCATGAAGGACCTTGAGTTGCTGGTGCTGAACTGTAACATAAAATGTATTTTCTGCTAACAAACAGTAGTGCTTTCTTATTAAATGCTGCTTTGAACTGCTGGGTTTGTCCTTGGCCCACATACTCCTGCCAGAACATTGCAGGATCAAGCAGCCTTAAAGAAAATGAAGGGACTAATAAGTATTGTAGATTGTCAAGTGTTGGAACGGGCTGCCTAGGGAGGTGGTGCAGTCACCATCCCCGGAGGTGTTCAAGAAACCAGTGGACATGGCAGTTGAGGACATGGTTTCAAGTCTCTGGTGGTCTCAGGTTGCAGGTTGGACTGGAGGATCTTAGAGGTCTTCTCCAACCAAAAGAATTCTGTGGTTCTGTAACTCTTGATCTGGGCTCCCTGGTGCAAGAGAGAGGGAACTACTCAAGAGTGTCCAACACAGGCTACAAAGATACTGCAGGGCCTGGAGTATCTCTGTGAGGAGAAAAGGCTGAGACACCTGGGGCTTGTGAGCCTGGAGGAGAGCAGCCCCAAAGGGGATCTTGTCAGTGCTAATCAGTAACTAAAGAGCAGGGGGTGAGAGGATGGACCTAGACTCTCAAGTTGTGCCAGGGGAGGTAGAGAATCATAGAATCAACCAGGTTGGAAGAGACCTCCAAGCTCATCCACTCCAACCTATTACCCAGCCATAGACAATCAACCAGACCATGGCACTAAGTGCCTCATCCAGGCTTTGCTTGAACACCTCCAGGCACAGCAACTCCACCACCTCCCTGGGCAGCCCATTCCAATGCCAATCACTCTCTCTGACAACAACTCCCTCCTGACATCGTCTAGACCTGCCCTGGCACAGCTTGAGACTGTGTCCCCTTCTTCTGTTGCTGGTTGCCTGGCAGAAAAGACCAAACTCACCTGGCTACAGCCTCCCTTCAGGTTAATAGGAGACAGCAATGAGGTCTGCCCTGAGCCTCCTCTTCTGCAGGCTGCACACCCCCAGCTCCCTCAGCCTCTCCTCACAGGGCTGTGCTCCAGGCCCCTCACCAGTTTCGTCACCCAGAACTGGACACAGCACTCAAGGTGTGGCCTGAGCAGTGCTGTGTACAGGGGCAGAATATCCTCCCTTGTCCTGCTGGCCACACTGTTCCTGATGCAGGCCAGGATGCCATTGTCTCTGCTGCCTACCTGGGCACACTGCTGCCTCATCTTCAGCTATAATCTACCGGTACCCCCAGGTCCCTTTCTTCCTGGCTGCTCTCAGCCACTCTCTCCCCAGCCTGTAGCACTGCTTGGGGTTGTTGTGGCCAAAGTGTAGAACCCTGCACTTGGCCTTGTTCAGTCTCATCCCATTGGCCTCTGCCCACCCATCCAGCCTGGCAAGGTCCCTCTGCAGGGCTCTCCTACCCTCCCAGAGATTGACACTTGGCTGGATGTTGGGAGACAGTTTGTCACAGAGAGAGTCATTTGCCATTGGAATGGGCTGCCCAGGGAGGTGGTGGAGGCACTGCCCCTGGAGGTGTTCAAACAAAGCCTGGATGAGGCACTTAGTGCCATGGTATTGGATTGCATAGGGCTGGGTAATAGGTTGGACTTTCAACTTGGTTGATTCTGTGATTCTATGACTCTTTTCAGTGGTCCCCAGTGACAGGAGCAGCAACCTCAGAAGACTTGTAGCTGAAAAGGCTGCAGCAACTGTTGAGAGTTTTAGGGGAGGCCAAGATGAGTTCTGTGGTGGGAGCTGAAAGTGATCCTGTTTTCTTTTTCCCAAGGCAATCAGCAGTTGGATGCCATTCACGTCACGCAGCTGGAAAGAGACACTGTCCTGGTCTGCCTGGACAGTAAGTAACACGTCTCGGTTGGGCAACTCAGCTACACCTTGTGCACAGGCTGCCTTGCCATGCTTGTTGATTGTTAACTCTCCAGAAGTTAATTTTTCTCCCTTCAGAACTAGTTTGTGCTGGAATATTTCTGACGAGATCGAGTTGGGGTCAGTTGGGTTTCATTTTGATTTTTGAAGATTTCTCTTTCCCTCTTCGTGTTTGTGTCACTCCTGTTTCTTTTCAACATGAAAACCCCAGGTCAGGATCAGACAGGTGCCAATCAGAAGGTTCCTTGGAGAAAAGGGGGTCTGGCTGTTGCATGCACTGGCAGCACAAAGAGCTCCTGCTCCGTCGTGCACATCAGCACTGCACACACATGGAGAATAAGTGTTGAGAAGACTCAGAGGGGACCACAATGCTCATCAATATCTAAAGGAATGGGGGGGGCAGGAGGATGGGGCAGATTCTTTTCAGTGGTGCTCAGTGACAGGACAAGAAGCAATAGGCAGGAGGTTCCATCTGAACAGGAGGAAAAACTTGACCTGTGAGCCCTGGAGCAGACAGGCTCTGGAGTCTCCTTCTCTGCGGGGACGATACTGTGATACTGTGACTCCAAATCCATCTGGACATTGTGATCCTGGGCAAGCTGCTGTGGGTGACCCTGATTTAGCAGGGGAGTTGGACTCAATGATCTTCAGAGGTCACTTCCAACCCCCACCATTGCTGTGATTCTGTGATGCACAGTAATTATAACCCTTTCCTCCTCTCTGGGGGTTCCAAGGCCAGGTTGGATGAGACCTTGAGCAGCCTGGTCCCTGCCCAGGGCAAGGTCCCTTCCAGCCCAAACCATTCTATAAATGCATAGCTCTGATGAATCAGAGGTTAAGAGCTCAATGAGAACTCTGCAGTGAGTTGCTCTGTCTACATTTCCAAACTGCCTGTTGGGTTCACCGTGTGGTACTTGCAGGAAGGCTCTCAGTAGAGCCCAAAAGCACACGGAATCTCTGAGGAGGTTTTCTCTATTGGCTTTGAGAGAAGGATGCTGTGGATTCTTTTTAGGCTAACAGTACACGCTGGGGTTTGTGCCCAAAGGAGAGAACTGCTGTTTCCTGCTTAAAGCTGTCAGTAATCCCTCCCAGCACTGGGGTTTAATTCTGTTTCTCCTCTTTTCCTTGAGAATTTGTGAAAATTGTGAATTTACAAGGGAAGCTGAAGTCAAGCAAGAAACTGGCCTCCGAGCTGAGCTTTGATTTCTGCATCGAGTCAGTGGGTAAGTGATTTGCTTCTTTCTTGTCTCTGAAGGACTGCAGAACTTAGAGGGATGAGTGGTGAAGGGTTGTCAATAATCAAGACCAGCCCAGTGCACCCAGTGGGCTTTGACACTGGAATTTTCACATTGGGATGTTTGGAGCTGTGTTGTCTCCACTGGCATGCTGAAAGAATTGGGGCTCTTCAGCCAGCAGAAGAGAAGGCTCCAGGGAGAGCTTATAGCTACATTTCGGTGTCTGAAGGGGAGGGACTACAGGAAGGCTGGAGAAGGACTGTTTAGAAGGGCTTGTAGAGGTAGGATGAAGGGCAATGGTTTGAAGCTGGAGCAGGGTAGGTTTAAGTGGGAAAAACTTATTAAACTTCTTTACTTTTGAGCCCTGGAGCAGGCTGCCCAGAGAGGTTGTGGAATCTCCTTCTCTGGAGAGATTCCAAATCCACCTGGACATCATAGAATCATAGAATCAGCCAGACTGGAATCATGAAAGACCTGGAACACAAACCCTATGAGGAGAGGCTGAGGGAGCTGGGCTTGTTTAGCCTGGAGAAGAGGAGGCTCAGGGCAACCCCCTCAGGTGGGAGTTGGTATCTTCTCCCAGACAACCAGCCACAGAACAAGGGGACACAGTCTCAGGTTGTGCCAGGGCAGGTCTAGGCTGCATGTTAGGAGGAAGTTGTTGCCAGAGAGCGTGATTGGCATTGGAATGGGCTACCCAGGGAGGTGGTGGAGTTGCAATCACTGGAGGTGTTGAAGCCAAGCCTGGCTGAGGCACTTAGTGCCATGGTCTGGTTGATTGGACAGGGCTGGGTGCTAGGTTGGACTGGATGAGCTTGGAGGTCTCTTCCAACCTGGTTTATTCTATGATTCTGGGCAACCTGCTGTGGGTGACTCTTTACCAGGAGGTCAGACTGGGTGATCCCCAGAGGTCACTCCCAACTCCCACCAAGCTGGGACTCTGTGAATAAGCTCTCAGACACAGCTACTTAACAGAAGTTTGGTAATTCCCTATGTCAGAAACCAAACTGCTTTCTGGAATCAATGTCACTAGAGGCACAACTTGCTTTCATTAGCACTTCTGCACAACTTGCATTTCTGGGTCTTTCAGGCAGCTTCCCTTTAGAAGGAGATTTCTGATGTAGGTATTTTGTAGTTTGGCAGCAACTGGTCGAGCAGGACACAGGATTTTATACAGCCTTTTGATTTAGATATGTCATAGAATTGTTTTGGTTAGAGAAGACCTCCAAGATCGCAGAGTCCAACCATCAGCCCAAGACCACCGTGGCCATTAACCCATCCTGAAGGAACATCCTTTTAATGAATACTGTGATTCTTCCCTGAATTCTGACAAGGTCTAATTAACTGCTGCACTTGTACTGTCCAACATCTCCTGCTGAGACTTGCACAACATGGCTGGACCAGTTCCTTTTCCTTCAGCTCTGAAGGAATTCATAGGCAGAAGCATTTATTCCAAAGCCTTCTGCTTGCCACCGAGACTGAATAATGCAAGCAGCAACCAGTGGCCTCTTGGGAATTCAGGGTATTGAACAACTCCTCTGATTGCAGGGTGGAGAGGGGAGTAGTAGGTGAAGATCAGTCTGAAGCTGTTGTGACAAACATTGCTCTTAGGATTCTGCTGAGTGCCTTTGTTCTCTCTGCTTAGGACTTGTTCAGTATTGAGCAGAGACAAAGTGTGACTGGAAGGGACAGTGAAGGAAAACAAGTAGGATTTAGGAAAATAAAACATGATGTAAAACATGTTCCTGTAATACTTCTGAGGGAACATCAGGCTCCTCATCATTTTCAGCAGTCAGGTAATTAAATTGGTCAGAGCTAGTAGTGTACTGTCTCCTCTTTGGCCCTGAATGGGAGACAACTCCTGTTTTTCATACTCCTATCTATTTGGAAGCAAATACGATTTCCACAGTGTTTTGGCTGGCACTGGTTCTCAGTATGTGCAGGGGGAGTGGCAGGAGGCTGGAGCCAGGCTCTGCTGGGTGATGCCCAGGGACAGCACAAGGAGCAGTGGGTGGAAGCTGAGGCATAGGAAGCTTCATGTAAACATGAGGAGGATTTCTTTCCCTGTGAGGGTGACCAAGCACTGGAAGAGGCTGCCCAGGGGGGTTGTGCAGTCTCCCTCTCTGGAGATATTCCAAACTCACCTGTACATGTTCTGTGTGATCTGGTGTAGGAGATCCTGCTCTGGCAGAGGGGTTGGACTGGATGAGCTTCAGAGGTCCCTTCCATCCCCTAACATTCTGTGACTCTGTACACTTCCTGCTGTGTTTTCCAGGATCATTAGGGAAACAACAGTTCAGAGAACAGAAGGGAAAGACAGGGAGGGAAAAACCAAAGATGCCTCTCGTGTCCTGACAAACAAAAGTCTGAGCAGGGTGGTTTGAATTGCACTTTAAACAGTCATGTGTGCCTCAGATCCAGAGAGTCATTCCAGTCCAGTTTCTGCTTGAGTTTGGTTCTCCTGACAGCCCTGGTGGTCTTAGGTTGACAGTTGGACTCAATGATCTCAGAGTTTTTTTCCAACCAAACCAATTCTGTGACTCTGCCAGTGGCCTGAGTCTCGCCACGTACTTTGTCCACACGCTTCCCCATCGTCCCTGCTGGTGAGAAATCCAGGTTCTTCTCTGATGTTGTGTTTCCCCTTTGCAGTGTGCCTTCAAGACAGTGTGCTGGCCTTCTGGAAACATGGCATGCAGGGCAAAAGCTTTAAGTCAGATGAAGTAAGTAACCAACCTCCCAGGCTCTCCCAAGTTTC
Organism: Pogoniulus pusillus; assembly: GCF_015220805.1. Lineage (NCBI taxonomy): Eukaryota > Metazoa > Chordata > Aves > Piciformes > Lybiidae > Pogoniulus > Pogoniulus pusillus. Next base: position 20,091,420 of record NC_087264.1, on the reverse strand, counting down.
ATTTCTTCCTTTTCTTTATTTACCATTTGATCCTTTGGTCCCTCTCACTGCATCCTTCAAGCATCAGCTTGCTGGTTGTTTTCTCTGACTTGCCTGCATGGTAAAGCTCACACACATCAGCCAGCTCTCTTTCCAGAAATATCAGCCAGACTCCTTCAACTTGGGCCAGTAAATTTCGTTCTGGCTGCTGGAATGGACCTGAAAGTCTCCATGTTTTTCCCACAGGTTACCCAGGAGATATCAGATGAAACCAGGGTTTTCCGCTTACTGGGATCAGACAGGTAACTACCTTGAGGAAAGCTCATCCTTTGGTTTAAACCAGCTTTCTCCTTAGGGCTGGAACTGCCTTCCAGCACTCCACACATCATTCTAGGTCTGTTTCTACCTGCAGGAGCCAAAAAATTTAGTTAGCGCTTGTATGTGTGCCCCAAATGATTGCTGAGAGCTCCTTACTTTTCTACTGCAGGCACAAAAGTGTGAGCACAACCAGAAGTTGTGCTGGGGGAGGTCTAGGGTGGATGTTAGGAGGAAGTTGTTGCCAGAGAATGATTGGCACTGGAATGGGCTGCCCAGGGAGGTAGTGGAGTCGCCGTCCCTGGAGGTGTTGAAGCCAAGCCTGGATGAGGCACTTAGTGCCATGGTCTGGTTGATTGGCCAGGGCTGGGTGCTAGGTTGGGCTGGGTGAGCTTGGAGGTCTCTTCCAACCTGGCTGATTGTATGATTCCAAGTGTGTAAGAGAGAAAGTGTGAGGAGATGAGCAACAGGGAGTGGAGAGAGCAGCCGCTGGCTTGTGGCTTGGATTTTCCTGGTGAACTTTGAATTTTCTTGGCAGGTAGTTAACTTTGCTCTCCTCTGGACCTTGAGGTCTAGGTTAAGGAAAACTGGGTCCCATACAACTTTTAATGCTCAGTGGTCTACATTCAGCCATTACCCCAAACATCCAGCTGGTGCCTTTCAGCTACAGAGGATGGGAAGAGAGAGGAAAAATCTCAGGTTTGGGTTGGAAGGGAGCTTTAAAGTCTATCTAGTCCAACCCCACTGCAGTCAGCAGGGACATCTGCAACTAGAGCAGATGGCCAAAACAGCCTGACCTGGAGTAACTCCAGAGGTGGGGGATCTGCCATCTCTCTGGGCAACCTGAGTCAGGGTCTCACCATCCTCAGTGTCAAAAATGTTGTTCCTTAGTTCTACTCTGAATCACCCTCTCTTAGTTTAGAAGATTCTCTGGTTCCAACCCTCCTGCCATGGGCATGGGGAGAACTGTTTAGGTTCGTGGCTGCTGCTTATCACAAGATCTCGGAAGTATAAACATATTTGGGCTGCAGATGGTAGGAGGGTGGTGTCTCTGGGATAACTTTTCAGCAGAAACAGAGGACATAGCTTGTTTTATAGAGTCAGAGCTACCACATTGCTGTATCTTTGAAGCAGCTTCAGGGATGGAGATTCAACCACCTCCCTGGGGAGCCTGTTCTAAGGCTTGAAAACCCATTTGGAGAAGAAATTGGCCAACCTAAACCTCCCATTGCTCAACTTGAGGCTATTTCCTCTTGTCCTGTCACTTGTTACTTGGAAGAAGAGACCAATCCCCACCTGGCTCTGACCTCCTTTCAGGGAGTTGTAGGGAGCCAGAAGGTCTCCCTTCAGCCTCTAGACTGAACAACCCCGCTCAGCTGCTCCTCACCAGACCTGTTCTCCAGACCCTTTAGCAGCTTTGTTGCCCTTCTCTGGACATGCTCCAGCACTTGAATGTCCTCCTTGGAGTGAGAAGCCCAAAATTGAACCCAGTACTCAAAAGTATGCCCTCACCAGTGCTGAGTAGAGGGGGCAATTACTCCTTGATCCTGCTGGTCATGAGTGCTGTCAGTTTGGAAGAGGTCTGTAACACACTGCATGTGTCTGTTGTTCAGAGTGGCAGAATCTGGTTCGAGAAGCTGCTTCTTGTCCCCTGATTTTTGTATCCTCTACTTCAGTGCTGGAAAATAAGGTAAAGAATAAAACACTGAAGATATTTAGGGAGAACCTACATCCCTCCAGTGTGCAGGAACCTGTGAGCAACAAGTTTATTCCTCCTTAATAGTCACCCCAGGTGCTTTCTGTCTTGCCACTAACCGTTTTGGCCTCTGTTTGTGTTTGGTTGCAGAGTGGTGGTGTTAGAGAGCAGGCCAACAGAACACCCAACTGCCCACAGCAACCTCTACATCCTGGCTGGACATGAAAATAGTTACTAAGCAACAGTAACCCGACACAGACAACAGAGTGGGTTTGCCACGGGAGGAACAAAAGCAGCTGTAGGAAGCTCAGTGACTGTGACTTTCCTGTTTTTCTTTTCTTGACACCTAAGTGATGTTGTTTTTAGGGTGGAAATCAATACAGGTGTTTTTATTTTTGCAGCTGGGAACAGCTGGTTCTGTCTCTTGCCACTGTGTGGTTGGTTATATCGAGTTTGCTTAATAAAAGCTACGAGGTGAAGAGCCCTTTACTCCTTAGTTGTAGGGAAACCTTGAAAGGAAAAAAAAAAAGGCATTAAGAAAAAGAAGTTTCTGCAGTAAAGGTGCCATAAACTGTTAAATATTTTCCTTCTCCTTGGATTTCCTTTGTGTTCTGTAGATAGAGACCAAGCGCTGGCTGTTTTTCCTCGTTTTATACTGAGTCTTATTCTTAATAAACAAAAGATTTTGTGTAGGAAGTTGAAAGGATCTGCAGAGCTTTCTTGGTTTTAAATCTGCCATTGGGTATGGCTTTGTATAATAGACTTATTTAATCCTTATTTATTAATCTGCTGCTAGAACGGTGTAATGTATCTAACTTTTAGCAAAGGAAGGTTGCAGAGCAGCTTACAATTTGTTTGGTTTTTTACCATTGTATAAAGATTTGATCCTTCTTTTCCTTTTTTCCCCTTCCTTTTCTCCCTTTTCTTTTTTTCCACTTCTTTTTTTCCCCCTTCCTTTTTTTCCCCCTTCCTTTTTTTCCCCCTTCCTGTTTTTCCCCCCTTCCTTTTTTCCCCCCTTCCTGTTTTTCCCCCCTTCGTGTTTTTCCCCCCCTTCCTTTTTTCCCCCCTTCCTTTTTTTCCCCCTTCCTTTTTTTCCCCCCCTTCCTTTTTTTCCCCCCTTCCTTTTTTCCCCCCTTCCTTTTTTTCCCCCTTCCTTTTTTTCCCCCTTCCTTTTTTTCCCCCCTTCCTTTTTTTCCCCCCTTCCTTTTTTCCCCCCTTCCTTTTTTCCCCCCTTCCTTTTTTCCCCCCTTCCTTTTTTTCCCCCCTTCCTTTTTTTCCCCCCTTCCTTTTTTTCCCCCCTTCCTTTTTTTCCCCCCTTCCTTTTTTTCCCCCCTTCCTTTTTTTCCCCCCTTCCTTTTTTTCCCCCCTTCCTTTTTTTCCCCCCTTCCTTTTTTTCCCCCCTTCCTTTTTTCCCCCCCTTCCTTTTTTTCCCCCCTTCCTTTTTTTCCCCCCTTCCTTTTTTTCCCCCCTTCCTTTTTTTCCCCCCTTCCTTTTTTTCCCCCCTTCCTTTTTTTCCCCCCTTCCCCTCTTTTTTTCCCCCCTTCCTTTTTTTCCCCCCTTCCTTTTTTTTCCCCCCTTCCTTTTTTTCCCCCCTTCCCCTCTTTCTTTCCCCATTGTAGGAGTGTTCAGTGCATTCTCCAGGGGTGTGTTACAGCTTTGCTTGTAAAGAAAACAAAGCAGTTTTGTACGAGGAAATATTTTGTATTGATTTTTTCCCCCTGCCTGCAGAACTGCCATAAAAAAAAAGGGATTTAACCTTCTTCTTTCCTTATTTCCTAAGATGTAGGGAATGTGTTACCCAGTATTGATAGCAGGCATGTTGCTCCTGGCTGGGTGTGCACAAATATGTGTGTGTGTGTGTGAAGTTGCCTGGCAGTGTGTATTTTATATATATATTTATATATATATAAAAGTCCAAAGTATATAGGCTTTATTTTCATAAATTAGGGATAAACCTGGTGAGGTGAAAGGTTGGAAACTGTACCTGGTTGTCATCCTTAATGAATGAAAGTATCATGTAGCGAGCCTCCCATGACGTGTCCTTTATTTGTACTGGCCCAGAGGAGGAATCTCACCAGAGCTGAGCCTTCCAGCCGTGCTCTTTCCTTCATCAGCCACACTGATGTTTGGTGATGTTGCCTCCTGTGTGGTACAAATAAGTATGATAAGAGTTAGTACTCTAGAGTCAAGCTTCTCATCGCTTTTTCCCCCTCTGTTGTCACCTGCATTTTTTCCTTCTCTTTCTCCACCAGAGTCACACTGGTTCCTTCTGTCTTCCTCACTGATTCTAATTCTTGAGGTACCATAAAATGCAGTGACTACAGGATAGCATCTGGATTTACTACTCATGTTAACCTGCGTGTAAAGGGATCCATAGGTGGGTGTAGGGATCTATAGGTGGGTGTAAAGGGATCCATAGGTGGGCGTAGGGATCCATAGGTGGATGCAGCCACAACTCAGAAAGACTGAAGGATGTGAAATGAAATCCTCACCTATGCAGTGATCTGCTGCTCTAAGGAAGGCAGGTTAGAAGGTTCACGCATCATTTTAACTCGGCAGTGAAGGTGAGCAGCCTGTCCAGCAGCTGCTGGCACAGCAGGGCCCCAGTGGTGTGATCATCAGCTGACAACATGCGGGATGAGGCACCGGGTGGCCCGCTGAGGCATCAGCCGCTGCAGTTCATCCGTTAACAGCCAGGGAATTAACTGCACACGTGAAGGCCGAGCAGTGCCTCCTCCTCACTAGTTTGGTGGTGTGCTGAAGGTCTGGAAGGAAAAGTTAGTACACAGCTGAGCATTTTAGCCACTTAGCATTGTCCTTCAAAGCTAAATCTTGTTACTGACCTGGTGTTTCAATCAAGCTTCTCAGTTCTGAAAGCATGGCAAAGTTTAACCCGTTTTAAGTGTAGACAACGCCTGCAAATCAGCCCACAAAGACTGTGTTGAAAGTGGTGCAAGTCCTCAGCTGTAATCAGCAGCGTTAGGAGCAGGACCTGTTGATTTGTGTGGTTTAAAGAAATTCAGTTGTCTGGGACTGAAATTACTTTTCCATAGGTAACAGTGATTGGTGTTTAACCCTCAGGTGGTACAACTTCCAGGCTACAAAAAGCCTTAAGATGAAAATGAGGACAAAGCAAGGGACTAGGTGTAGATGTTGTAGAGCAAACGCTTTCACTTTACTTACTTCAGTCACTGCAAACAATTCTTGGCATCACCTTGGAGAACGCTGAAAAGTGTGTTTGGAAGTTATAAGAGACTAGAGAAGTCTGTAAATAAAACCAGGAATATTTGTGGGGAGTAACTGGAGTAAATAATGATCAGGTCATGAGGCTGGCATGCAAAAAGTGATGAACTGAAAGCCTTTGAATGGCAGAAGTGACTGGTGGTGTGCTGAGCCATCGTGAATCTGGGGGAGTCCTCACTCAGTCAGACCTCCTGTTGGGTTTTCAGCTGTTAAAGCATTTGTGGTGGCACGTTCTGAACTGCTCTGCCTGATCTGGTTTTGTAGAGAATGCTGGTTTTGGAGTGATCTGCAAGATACTGTTTTCCTAGTGTAAAACCTCACTCTGTACTCTTAGGGGTGTAGAGCAGGAGGGATTTGCATGTTCGATAGCTGAACTGGCTGGTCTTGGTGACTCTGACTTAGTGTCATTTGTATTTTTGTTGCAGTTAGTCAGCTACTGTCTGTATTTCTGTCTGCTTTTGTGACATTTCAACCAGGGCTGAGAAAGCCTAGCGTGTGGGGTTGGGAGTTTACCAAGCCAAAAGCTTGCTCATCCCCTTTCTTACTCTTGTGACAGCGATCAAAGTGTTAGTTACTTGATGCACAAGGTTCATCTGTTCAACTCGAAAGCCTTAACACAGGCTTAAAACTGCTCTTTGAAGTACAAATAGGGTTTTGAAGAGCAGCCTGTAGATTTCCTCTTGGGTTTCCTAACCATATCCGTTGTAGCCGAGTAACACAACTGCAGTTGTGATGGCATCTCTTCAAAAGACGAAAGGTACAACGCACCAGTGAGCCACTGTGTCTCTGAACAGAAAGGACAGGACTGGCAGACTCTGAAATGTACTTTGGGTTTTTTTTTACCTTGTTTAGTTGGTAGATTGTAATTGAGACTCTAACTGCACTCGTTCCAGTTTGTGTAACTAGCCTTTGTTCGACCTAAAGTTCTGTTGCGGTTCATTTTCGGGCTCTGCCAAATAAACTCTGCTTCATTTGATACCCAGGTGTGGTGTGGTGGGCTTGCTGGGAGCAGCACCTGATTGGACGTGCCCTCTCCCTCCCCGGAGCTGGGTTTGGGGTCGTGCGCCCCCGCCCCGGGAAAGCCGCTCCCCTCAGCGCCCCGGCGACGGCTGCCTGGCGAAAGCCGAGGGAAACCCCCACCCCCGCCGCCCGAGGGCCCGCCCCGGCCCCGCCGCCGCCGCGGGGAGGCGGTGGAGGGCGGGGGGGAGCTGCCGGTAACGGCAGGCGAAGGGGCCGGGACAGTTGCTGCGGGGCTCTGAGGCGAGGGAGCGGCACCGGCCCGCGCCCCCACCCCATCCCCCCGCTATGGAGCGGTACGAGAAGCTGGGCAAGGTCGGGGAAGGCTCCTACGGCGTCGTCTTCAAGTGCCGCAACAAGAACACCGGGCAGATCGTGGCCATCAAGAAGTTCCTGGAGTCCGAGGAGGATCCGCTGATCAGGAAGATCGCCCTGCGGGAGATCCGGATGCTGAAGGTGGGCAGCGGCCGGCCGGGCTCTGCCTCCGACGCTTGGGAGAGCTGCCCGGAGCGGGCGGGCTGCGGCCCCGCGGCGGCTGCGGGCTCTGCCCCGGCGCTGCGAGGGCGGCGCAGCGGGCGGGGAGCACGGAGGGAGCTGCCGGGGAAGGGGTGCCGAGAGGAGACGGAGTGCTTGGGAAGCCGTGAGGAGGTGGGGCTGGAGAGCAGCCGTGAGGAGGTGGGGTGTCAGAGGGAGAGGCGAGGGCATGGGGTGCGAAGGAGCAGGAAGCCGCCGTAAGTGCAGTGCCCAGGTCACTGTCTCTGGGAGAAGCCCGGTGCTCCTTAAAGTCTGAGCCGTTTTGCTGACCCGGACAGAGGTGATCCCCGCAGCCTAGGATGTCACACATGAAAGAGGACTGGTGCAGGTGGGAGATGGGACCCTGCAAAGAGTATGCTGCTAGGTGACTGCAGACACCTGGGTGGGTAGTGAAAAAGCATCAACAGAATTATCACTGAGCCTTTTAGAGAGGGATTGATCCAGTCTGTGCCACTCATGGAGTTAGCAATGTCCTGTTGAGCAGAGGCAGTTCTGCTCTTAGTGTGCAGTTGGCAGCAGCCCTCTCTGTGTCCAAGAGATCCCCATCAGGGGTGGGTGAGGACCCTTGGAGCTGGTGCAAAGCTCGTGAGCAAAGTGATCCTAGGTAGGACGATGCAGGGGACAGCTGTGGGGCACAGTCCCTCTCTCTTGGCATGGAGTACCCTCTCCAACCTCCCCACTGTATAAATCCTTTCTCTGAGCCCCTGGTTGTGGGGGATCCCGAGTTGGAGCTTGATGGGCAGGAAGCATCCAGCCATGTACGGAATGCTGCCGCTTGTGTAGACGCAGCGTTACACGTGGCAGCGACTGCAGAACTGGCACTTGTGAACCATGGCAACCTCTTGTCTTTGCTGATCCTTTCTTGGCTTCTGTGTGGCTTGTGTCCTCACGTAGAACTCAGTCATGCATTCAACCGCTGTGTTTGTTTTCCTGATGAAGTAAAAGCACAGGAGCATACTCGGCGAGTCACACACAACCCAAGTCCATCGAGCATGCAAAAATGAGGAAAAGCACAGGAAAAGGGGGAGAGGAGGGAGTAAGCTTTCCTTTCACAGACCCAGCTTTCTGGGCAAAGTTTCTAGAGCCAGAGGTGGTGCCTGTTGCTTCCCGCTTAGCAGGCGCCAGCAGACTGTTGGGCATCTGTCCCATCTCTTTCTGGGCTGGTGTATTCATTTGGTCTCCATGGTTTCCTGAGGCATCAAGCACCATGACCTCAGGAATGCATTGGTGTGACAAAATGTCGCCTCTTACTTGTTTTGAACTTCCTGCTGGGTGACTGACATGGAGCACCCTCAGTTCTGTGTTCCAGCAAGTGCAGAGAGCTGCTCCCTTTTCAATTTCACTAAGGTGTTCAGGATTTTATGCAACTCCATCATCTGCTCGCCTTCAGCATTCTCTTCTCTGTGCAGAAGAGCCCTAGCTTTAGAACACTGCACTGAGCCAAGAGCCATGTTGACAGCAGGTTGGTTTGCTATGAATTTTAAACTAGTGGCCTGCACGAGGACTCCTTTTCCAAAACACAAACCCACAGAACCCCAGCATGGTGGGGCTTGGGAGGGACCTCTGGAAATCATCCAGTCCAACTTCCACGTTAATGCAGGGGGTTGCCCCTGATCACAGTGGGTTTGGAATCTCCAGAGACACCACAGCCTCTCCAGGCATCCTGCTCCATAGCTCCAGAACCCTCACATCAAGGAATTTTCTCCTACAGTTCAGATGGAACCTCCTCAGTTCCAGATTGTGCCTGTTGCCTCTTGTCCTGTCACTGGGCAGCACTGGCCCCATTCTCTTGACCACTGCTCTCTAGCTATTGACTAGCACTGAGAAACTCAGGCTTCTCTTCTCCAGGCCAAACAGCTCCAGGTCTCTCAGCCTTTCCTTCTCACTGAGATGCTCCAGGCCCCTCAGCATCTTTCTAGCCTCTGCTGGACTCTCTCTGGTAGTTCCCTATCTCTCTTGAACTGGAAAACCCAGAACTGGACCCAATACTCCAGGTGTGGCTTCACTAGGGCAGAGCAGACAGGGAGGAGAACCTCCCTCAGGCCTGCTGGCCACACTTTCTTAATGCACCCCAGGAGACCACTGGCCTTCTTGGCCATAAGGGCACATTGTCATCTCATGGTGAACTTGTCCCCCAGCACTCCCAGGTCCTTCTCCATGCAGCTGCTTTCCAGCAGGGCAACCTGTCACTCTTACTGGTGCAGGGAGTTATTCCTCCCCTTGGTCTGGTTTATGCATGGCATTCTCAAACATCAATGCCTGTTGGTGTTTGCATAGCTACAGTTGACACTCCGTGGTCCCTTCCACTGAGTTGGTTTTCTTTGGGTGCTGCTAACCAAGGAACTTTTGCAGGATTTTAGCAGGTTACAGAATTTCTCATACTTCTTTTCCCAAAATCTCTTGGTGCTGCTTGTCTTTTGTTGAGGGTTTACATGCAAGTGGTGTAAATGTTATTGTCAAAGGAATATGAAGGCTTTGTCCTTTAATCATTGCAGAAAGGAGGCAGAGGAATCCTGGATACTCTTGTAGCAGAACCATCATCTACTAGGAAAAGTAATTTATCTTTCCAGATAGATTTTTGGGGAGAATCACTAAGTGTTTCTCCTGGCTGGAGGCAAACAGGTGATGTTTAGCAAGCACTGGAGATGTTCACAGAGGTGTAGTGATTGGCATTGGAATGGGCTGCCCAGGGAGGTGGTGGAGTCCCTGCCCCTGGAGGTGTTCAAGAAAAGCCTGGATGAGGCACTTAGTGCCATGGTCTGGTTGATTGGACAGGGCTGGGTGCTAGGTTGGGCTGGATGATCTTGGAGGTCTCTTCCAACCTGGTTGATTCTATGATTCTAGGTGCATTTAGACTTCATAGAATCATTGTGTTTGGAAGACAGCTTCAAGATCCAAGTTCCAACCATAGATTTAAATAATGTTAAGGGTCCAAAAAGGAAAATCCTTGTAGCAGAGAAAGATGACCTAGTTCCAAACTCACTGCCATGGGCAGGGACATCTCTTCCTAGACCAGGCTGCATTCAAGCTGGCTTTGAGCACTTGCACGCTAGGAGCCTCCACAGCTTCTCTGGGCAGCCAGTAATACAAACAGAAAGTTCACAGAATCACAGAATCAACCAGGTTGGAAGACACCTGCAAGTTCATCCAGTCCAACCTAGCACCCAGCCCTAACCAATCAACTAGACCATGGCACTGAGTGCCCCATCCAGGCTTTGCTTTTTCATCACCCTTCAGGGCCTGGAGCTGGCAGCACTGCAGCTTGCCACAGCAGGGCCTGTGTCAGGGTGCTGCTGGTTTGAACAAGTGCAGACCTGCTGGGCTTATCTTCTCAACTTCTTCTCTGTAAATAGTAACAGTTTCTTGTTTTGTTTGTGGAGGTATTGCCAGGCTTGGGCAACAGCTAATCGTTTGTCAGAGATGTGAGTCTGTGTTTCGTGTGCCTGATGAATTATCATTCAGCACAGCAAACTCATTGTAGACAAAGGGTGGTTTATGGCCAGGAGCCGTGGGAGAGCAGGGTGGCAGGAAGGGTCTTGGAACACTCTGTGTGATCCTGATTCCATAGGAGAGGCTGGGAAAATGTCCTAACAGAATGACTTTGGGTTGTTTAGTGTGGAAAAGAGGAGGCTGGGGGGACACCTCATTGCTCTCTATGACTGTCTAAAAGGAGGTTGGAGTGAGGTGGGGGTTGGTCACTTCTCCCTGTTATCAAGTGATAGAAGGAGAAGAAATGGCCTGAAGTTGCACCAGAGGAGGTTTTGGTTGGATATTAGAAACAATTTCTTTCCTGCAAGTGGTCAGGTATTGGAACAGGCTGCCCAGGGAGGTGGTGGAGTCACCATCCCTGGAGATGTTCAAGAAACATGTGGACCTGGCACTTTGAGGTGGTTTAGTGGTCATGGGAGTGTTGGACTTGATCTTAGAAGTCTTTTCCAACCCAAACAATTTTGTAATTCTCTGATTTTCAGGAGTCTCACAGGCTCAAATGATCATCATTTGCAAATTGAGTAGGGAAATGAGGAGAATGGAGAAAGTCCAGCTATGGCCAGAGCAGAGACAGCTACACTCAGAGTTAGCCCCTGCTGACACTGTTGAGTACCTCCTGCTAAACAAGGAAGGAACTTGGTATACAAATACTGGGCATAGAGAACTGAGGAAGTAGTCAGAAGGTCTTGGTTGTGACTTAGGTTTGACCCAGGTGAGTGTAAAGGTCTTTGATGCTGGCAGATGATTTACATAGTGTTGGCAGGGTTGAAGGAAGATGATGTGTGTGGTGAGAGATGCTGTTTAGAAAGGTCAGCTCCTTGCTGCCAGCTCACAGGAGTAAGTGACAAGTAACCACCTTCTGCACACCAACCTGTCTGTTGGCAGATGGGCTTCATGCAGCTTACGGGCACTACAGTGTCCCGCAAAGGCAATGAGGTCCCTGGAAGGTCTTTCCTTATAAAGAGCTCTCACAGTGGCATCTGGGGTCCTGCAGTGTACCCTCAGAGCACTGAAATGGCCCTGCCATGTCCCTCCTGCTTATGACAGGCTCCCTAGAAGGTCTTTCCTTATAAAGAGCTCTCACAGTGGCATCTGGGGTCCTGCAGTGTACCCTCAGAGCACTGAAATGGCCCTGCCATGTCCCTCCTGCTTATGACAGGCTCCCTAGAAGGTCTTTCCTTATAAAGAGCTCTCACAGTGGCATCTGGGGTCCTGCAGTGTACCCTCAGAGCACTGAAATGGCCCTGCCATGTCCCTCCTGCTTATGACAGGCTCCCTAGAAGGTCTTTCCTTATAAAGAGCTCTCACAGTGGCATCTGGGGTCCTGCAGTGTACCCTCAGAGCACTGAAATGGCCCTGCCATGTCCCTCCTGCTTATTACAGGCTGGCAATGAGGTATAGTGAGGGTCTTCTACTGACACCTTCTCTCTTACTCCAGCTCACTGGTTAGCTCCAGGATTCCAGTCATGGATTTGAGTGATCCCTGGGGCTAACTGGGTACTTCCTCAGTCGAGGCCCCTTACAGGCTTCTTTCCTTGCTTTTCCAGATGTCAGGTTAGAAGGTGGGGCTAGTGGAACTCCTAGGCAATGCCCTTTCCAGCCTCCCTGCTTCGAAATGTGTTTTTCTAAAGCCTTGGCCAGGCAAAGTCCTCTGGATACAGGTCCCTGAAAGCAGAGGAGATGCTGCCGTAAGTCATCTGGGAAGAAATAACATTCACAGAATCACAGAGCTTCCAGGAGACTTTGGAATGGCTTTCCAGTATCTGAAAGGGACCTACAGGAAGGCTGGGGAGGGACTACTGACAAGGTCTTATAATGACAGGATGAGGAGGAATGGGTTTAAAGTGGCAGAGAGGAGATTGAAAGTGGATGTTAGGAAGAAGTTTTTTGCAGTGAGGGTGGTGAGACACTGGCACAGGTTGCTCAGAGAGAGACCGAAAGTGGATGTTAGGAAGAAGTTGTTTGCAGTGAGGGTGGTGAGACACTGGCACAGGTTGCCCTGGGAGGCTGTGGCTGCTCCCTCCCTGGAGGTGTTCAAGGCCAGGTTGGATGATCTATGTCAGGGGGTTGGAACCGGCTGAGCTTTGAGGTCCCTTCCAACCTAAACCATTCTATGATTCTTCTACTGTGTGTTACAGCAACTGAAACACCCCAACCTGGTCAACCTGCTGGAAGTCTTCAAGAGGAAGAGGAGGCTGCATCTGGTCTTTGAATATTGTGACCACACAGTTCTGCATGAGCTGGACAAGCATCCGCGGGGGTGAGTGGCTGTGCTGTCTCTGGGAGCTTTGAGCAAAGGAATCAGTAGGGTGTCCACATTGCTGCTGCCCCACGGAGTTTTCAGAGGAACCTTCTCAACTCCAGGAAAGGTTTCTCAGCACAGTGCCCAAGACTCGCTCTGCTACTGTGGTGGAGCAATGACCTCCATAGGAATTTCCTGGGATCCTGCCCAGTGCTGGTCGCCAAGGAGATGGAAATGCTGAGCCCAAGCGTTTGGGTGACCTTTAGGAGTGGTTTGGGAGCATCTTGTGTCTCACTGCAGCGAGGGGTGGGCTGGGGCACACAACCCTCCTGCCTGCTGCTGTGAGGCTGTGCACACTGTGTCCCTGTGGTGATGGAGGCTGAAGCACCTCCCCTATGAGGCCTAAAAGAGTTTGGGCTTCTCCATGGAGAAGGCTCCATGGAGACCTTAGAGCAGCCTTCCAGTACTTGAAAGGGGCTCGAGGAGAGCTGGGGAGGGGCTTTTGTTAGGGCTTGTAGTGATAGGATGAGGGGGTATGGATTAAGGCTGGAAGAGGGCAGATTTAGACTGGATATTAGGAAGAAGCTCTTTGCAGTAAGAGTGGTGAGACACTGCAGCAGCTTGCCCAGTGAGGTTGTGAACGCTCCCTCCCTGGAGGTGTCCAAGGTCAGGCTGGACAAGACCCTGAGCTACCTGGTCTTGTGGAAGGTGTTGAGGCCCGTGGCAGAGGAGGATGGAATTAAATGATCTCTAAGGTTCCTTCCAACCCAAACCACTCTATGATTCTATGTCAGTGATGACCCGTAGGACGGACCAGTGACTTGCCGCTGTGCTAAGGAGCATGTGTTGGCTGGGAGGAGTTGCTCAGAGCTGTGCCCTCACCTTCTTTAAACAGTGTGAGCTACATAGGCAGGAAGAACATTCTCCAGGGTAGGGAGTCGTTCTTCTGACACATTGCAAATGCCACTCCCACTCCATCCGTTGTCCCTAATTGTTCATAGTGACTTGGTGCTGTGGAAATGCTAAGCAAGAGGTTCATAAATCACTTTGCAGGCCTGGAGCTAAATGAATTGCCTGCAGGAGACTAACTGGGGGTTGAGTAAACAACGCCTGTTTTTCTCTCTCTCCCTGGTACTAAGATCCAGCAGGAGAACAGTAGATTGGTTTGTGAGCTGTGAGCAGCTCTCACCCCAGTTTGAACCTGCAATCTGAAGAGAGGATGGATAACACTCTTTGAAGGAAGCACTTCACACCCGCTCTGTAGTCATCAAAACATGTGTTCACCTTTGGGTCCCTCACACCAAGAAGGACATTGAGGTGCTGAAGCAGGGCAATAAAGCTGGTGAGGGGTCTGGAGAACAGGTCTGGTGAGGAGCAGCTGAGGGAAGTGGGGTTGTTCAGCCTGGAGAAAAGGAGGCTGAGAAAAGATCTTCTGCCTCCCTACAACTCCCTGAGAGGAGGCTGGAGCCAGGTGGTGCTTAATCTCTTCTCCCAGGGAATGAGTGACAGGACAATAGGAAATGGCCTCAGGTTGCACCAGGGGAGGTTTAGGTTGAACATTAGTTAAAACCTCTTTCCTGGAAGTGTAGTCTAGCCCTGGAATAGGCTGCCCAGGGCAGTAAGGGAGTCACCATCCCTGGAGGGGTTTAAAAGACATTTAGACATGTGCTGAGGGACTTGGCAGTGCTGCATTAACAGTTGGACTTGATGATCTTAAAGATCTCTTCCAGCCAAAACAATTCTGTGGTTCTCTGCCTTCTTCTGGAGTTTCTGACAAACATTACAGACAACCAAGGAAGTTTAACTGCTGCACAGTAGCTGGAAGGGTAGGCTGGGTCTTGAGCACAGTTTGTATTTGTTTTTCTCTGAGGCATTTGCTGCTGGAGGGAATGAGGAGATGAAAATCAAAGTAGAGCTTTTCTGCCCAGTCATTGGGCAATCAATGACATGACAGCACTGCAAGTCAGAGCATGCCTCAATACCACAAATACTCCATCACCTCCAACTCTCTGAGCAGCTGCAGCTGCAGAAATTCCTGTTGGTATCTCAGGAGGCTTGCCAGGATGCTAAGCCACAAGAGAGGGTCTGACACAGATTGGCATACACTGATGTGTGGTCACCAGCTGGCTGTGGCTGAGAGGTACTGGGCATTCTGGCATGCTCTTAAGTGCCATAAATCCTTGTGTCTTGTTTCACTGACTGGATTTGGAAGTGCTGCTGATATTTCCCCATAATGGTTGAAAGGTAACTTCACAGGAGATTGTTCCTTGGTGCAGGCAGAGCTTAGCCTTGGACAGGGGAGGTTATTCTGCCCCTGGACTCAGCACTGCTCAGGCCACACCTTGAGTGCTGTGTCCAGTTCTGGGCTCCTCAATTCAAGAGAGATGTTGAGGAACTGGAAGGTGTCCAGAGGAGGGTGACAAAGCTGGTGAGGGGCCTGGAGCACAGCCCTGTGAAGAGAGGCTGAAGGAGGTGGAGGTGTGCAGCCTGCAGAAGAGGAGGCTCAGGGCAGACCTCATTGCTGTCTACAACTACCTGAAGGGAGGCTGTAGCCAGGTGGGGTTGGGATCTTCTGCCAGGCAAGCAGCAACAGAACAAGGGGACACAGCCTCAAGTTCTGCTGGGGGAGGTCCAGGATGGATGTTAGGAGGAAGTTGTTGTCAGAGAGAGTGATTGGCATTGGAATGGGCTGCCCAGGGAGGTGGTGGAGTTGCTGTCCCTGGAAGTGTTCAAGCAAAGCCTGGCTGGGGCACTTAGTGCCATGGTCTGGTTGATTGGCTAGGGTTGGGTGCTGGGTTGGGCTGGAAGAGCTTGGAGGTCTCTTCCAGCCTGGTTGATTCTATGATTTTATGATTCTGAGAGGCTCGAACAGCCTCCACCATGAGCAGCTCAGTGTGAGTGGTTCCCTGCAGTGGAAAATGTAATGAGCTGAGGGTTGTTGTGTCTTTCTGTGACTTACACAGAGGGAAAAAATGCAGCTAGTGGGTGTTTTTCTGAGTTTTCTCACTTGATCCCTGATGGTTTTGCTCAGAGATCCCTGTACTATGTTTGCACTCAATGGCCTCCTCTTCTTTTTTCTGTAATAGTGAAGTTCTTTTTGGTGGCCCAAATTAAAATGTGCTTTTTCAAAGCAGGGTGCCAGAGCATCTGGTGAAGAGCATAACCTGGCAGACCCTCCAAGCTGTGAACTTCTGCCATAAACACAATGTAAGTCTTCTGAACACCACCAGCCACTGCTGTTAACAACACAGCCTTAGAGGAGGAGTTTCTGTTATCATTTTCCTTATTACAGAGCTTGCATGGGGCAAAGTTAGATGAAATTTGACTGGCCAGAGAATGGACAGGGAGAAGTTCCAAGGAGAAGAACTTGGGGGTATTGGTGGGTGAAAAGCTGAACATTTGTTCAGCATTTTTGTGGGTGCCACAGACAGAGGCACTGAGTTCAGTCTCAGTAAGTTTGCTGCTGACACCAAGCTGTGTGGTGCAGCAGACAGGCTGGAGGGCAGGGATCCATCCAGAGGGACCTGGGCAGGCTGGAGAGGTGGGCACAAGGCAGCCTCATGAGGGTCAACAAGACCAAGTGCAAGGTCCTGCAGCTGGGTCAAGGCAATGCCAAGCACAAATGCAGGCTGGGCAGTGAGTGGCTGGAGAGCAGCCCTGAGGAGAGGTACCTGGGGGTGCTGGTGAATGAGAAGCTCAACAGGAGCCAGCAGTGCACACTTGCAGCCCAGAAAGCCAAGCAGAGCCTGGGCTGCATCAGGAGAAGTGTGGCCAGCAGGGCCAGGGAGGTGATTCTCCCCCTCCACTGCGCTCTGCTGAGACCCCAGCTGGAGTACTGCATCCAGTTCTGGAGCCCCCATTACAAGAGGGATGTGGAGATGTTGGAGTGTGTCCAGAGAAGGGCCACGAGAACAATCAGAGGGCTGCAGCAGCTCTGCTTTGAGGACAGACTGAAAGAGTTGGGGCTGTTGAGTCTGGAGAGGAGGAGGCTCCCAGGTGACCTTCTTGTGGCCTTCCAGGATCTGCAGGGGCCTACAAAAAAGCTGGGGAGGGACTTTTTAGGCTGTCAGAGAGTGACAGGACTGGGGGGAATGGAGCAAAGCTGGAGGTGGGGAGATTCAGAGTGGAGGTGAGAAGGAAGTTGTTCAGCATGAGAGTGGTGAGAGCCTGGCATGGGCTGCCCAGGGAGGTGGTTGAGGCCCCATGGCTGGAGGTGTTTAAGGGCAGGCTGGCTGAGGCTGTGGGCAGCCTGTTCTAGGGTAGGGTGTCCCTGCCCATGGCAGGGGGGTTGGAACTAGAAGATCCTTGTGGTCCCTTCCAACCCTGACTGATTCTATGATTCTATGAGCTGGCACTGTCTGCTCACAGCCCAGACCTGGCCATGTCCTGGACTGATCCACTTCAGCATGGGCAGCAGGTGCAGGGAGGGGATTCTGCTCCTTTGCTCTGCTCTGCTGAAACCTCTCCTGCAGGGCTGGGGTTAGCTCTGGAGTCCTCAAGCACAAGAAGGACATGGACCTGGTGGAGTGGGGCCAGAAGAGGCCACAAAGATGATCAGAAGGCTGGAGCACCTCTCTTAGGAAGACAGGCTGAGAAAGTTGGAATTGTTGAGCTGGGAGAAGAGAAGGCTCTGAAGAAACCTTAGAGCTGCCTTCCAGTATTTGAAGGGAGCTGGAGAGAGGCTTTTTACAAAGGCATGGAGTGAGATATTAGGAAGAAATTCTTCCCTATGAGGGTGGTGAGACACTGGAACAGGTTGCCCAGAGATGTTGTGGAGGGTCCAAGCCTGCAAGTGTTCAAAGCCAGGTTGGATGGGGCCTTGAGCAATGTGGTCTAGGATGTATCCCTGCCTATGGCAGGGTGTTGGAACTAGGTAATCTTTAAGGTCTCATCCAATCTAAACCATTCTATAGTCTTTTCATTTTCCCTATGGAATCACATAGCTGAACTCTTGGCTTGTACCCAAAACTGCTGCATTACTGTCACTGGGGTCCCTTGGGTTGACTGTCAGCTTCCAGGCTGGGCATGAGTCTCTCCTTGTGCTTTCCCCATGCTGTGCAGCAGAACTGAGCTCAGAAAACTGGTTTAACATCTCATCAGCTGAGGCCTGACAAAACTGCTACTGTTTTCCCAGAAACTCCTTCTGTTGATAGTCCTAGACACTAGTTAAAAGGTTTCAAAAATGAGGTACAGGAATAGAGTTTTACAACTCCTCCTGTGCATTCTGAAGGGAGAATTGTGTCAGTTCTGTTCAACTTTGCAGAAAGCAGGGGGGACACTTTAAGGAGCAGGGAAGGAAAGGAGCCTTTTGGAGAAGATCTTTAGCTGTAAATGTCTTTGGTTTTGTTTATTTGTCAATGTTTGAGATTTAAGAGCTGGGCAGGAGATGCTCTGGAATAAGTGTTTTGTCTCTGCTGGAAGAATTATGTCCAGTTGAGCCACAGGAACTTGGCCATAGGTCTGTCCTGCTTCCAAGATTTGTTGTTTTCCTTCTTTTTTCTGTTCCAGCTTGAAAGATTTATTGGGCTTTTAAAACCAAGGGAACAATGAGATGTTGCAGCCTGAACTGCTGTAGATCACAGGTAATGAGGTCTGATGCAGCTGCCCTCTTGGAACTCCATGACACCAGTTTAACAAGCAGCATTTCAGTCCTCAGGAAGAGACACATTAGTTCACCGCCACCTTAGCTAGGAAAAGGCCAAGGTGTTTGTGCTGAGATAGTGGTAGGTGAGATACAAGGTGAGCTAGACCTTGTGGGTTTCAGCAGAACACACCTTTCACACTCAGGCAGAAGAATCATAGAATGGTTTGGGTTGGAAAGGACTTTAGAGAACATCTAGATCCAATTCCCCTGATGTGGGTAGGGGCACCTCCCACTAGACCTGGTTGCTCAACACCCTATCCAGCCTGGCCTTGAACACTTCCAGGTTTAGAGACTCCACCAAGAAGAAATAAAGGTCTCTGCTAGTCTGATCAGCAGAAACTCTTCGCCAAGTCCAGACTCAATTGCTGTGAACCTTCAGCAAACAAACTGACTTTCCAAGAATCACAGAAGTGCTGATGTTGGAAGAGCCCTCTGGAGACCATCTAGTCCAGCCCTCCCTCCAAACTGGGTCAACTAAAGCAGGCTGCTCAGAAACTTGTCCAAACAGGGTTTGTGTATCTCCCACAATCTTTCTAGGCAACCTGTTTGGGTATTTGTCCACTCTCACAGTGAAAAGACAAATCATATTTAGGTGGAATTTCACGTGTATTTAATTTGCCATCCATTGCCTTTTCATAGAATCATAGAATCAGCCAGGTTGAAAGAGACCTCCAAGCTCATCCAGTCCAACCTACCCCCCAGCTCTATCCAATCAAGAGGACCATGGCACTAAGTGCCCCATCCAGGCTTTAATTGAACACGTTCAAGGGAGAGCAACTCCACTTCCTCCCTGGGCAGCCCATTCCAATGCCAGGCAACAACTTCCTCCTAACATCCAGCCTAGACCTGCCCTGGCACAGCTTCAGACTGAAGCCTTGTTCTGTTGCTGGTTGCCTGGCAGAAGAGACCAACCCCACCTGGCTACAGCCTCCCTTCAGGGAGTTGTAGACAGCAATGAGCTCTGCCCTGAGCCTCCTCTTCTGCAGGCTGCACAGCCCCAGCTCCCTCAGCCTCTCCTCACAGGGCTGTGCTTCAGGCCCCTCCCCAGCTTTGTTGCCCTTCTCTGGACACATTCCAGTACCTCAACATCTCTCTTGAATGGAGGAGCCCAGAACTGGACACAGCACTCAAGGTGTGGCCTGAGCAGTGCTGAGTACAGGGGCAGAATAACCTCCCTTGTCCTGCTGGCCGCACTGCTCCTGATTTTGTCCTTTCACTGGATACCCTTGAGTGTCCAGTCCTTCCGCTGGACACACTTAGGGGAATCTGGCTTGGTCTTCTTTACTCAATTCCATCAGGTGTTTATGCACATAAGATCTCCCCTGAGCCTTCTCTTCTCCAGTCTGAATTATGATCCCAGCTCCCTCATCCTCTCCTTGGATGCTAGATACCTCAACCCCTTAATCGTTCTAATGACACTTTGCTGAAGTCACTCCAGGAGGTTCCACCTCAACAGAAGGGATAACTTCTTTCCTGTAAGGGTCCCAGAGCACTGGCACAGGCTGCCCAGAGAGGTTGTGGAGTCTCCTTCTCTGGAGACTTTCAAGGCCTGTCTGGATGTGTTCCTGTGTGACCTGATTGTATGGTCCTGCTCTGGCAGGGGGGTTGGACATGATCTCTTTGGGTTCCTTCCAACCCCTGACATCCCGTGAGCCTGTGATCTTCCATCTACTGAGGATCCCAAAGCTGGACACAACTCTGGATGTGTCTCACCTGCACTGAGTGGAGGGAATACCAGATGTGCTCTGGCATCTACAAGGATCAAGTCCCATGTCTAAACTCTATCTCACCTGTCAGCTTCACCAGCAAAATCCTTTGCTTCTCTACGGGATTATCAGCAAGCAGAGTTAATGGACTTGGTCTAAGAACTGATCCTCAAGGACACACACACCTCTCTTTGGGATCTCACTATTAAGAGATCATCTTCCCTTCCAGCAGGAATGACCTGTCTGACATGACACGTAAGGGACACGTGTTTGAATTCAGTTCTTAATCTGAAGGCCAGGTTAAATGCTTGCCTCTAACCTTGGTTTTCCTTGTTTCCAGTGCATCCACCGAGATGTAAAGCCAGAGAACATCCTGATAACCAAGCATTCGGTGATCAAACTGTGTGACTTCGGATTTGCTCGCATACTGAGTGAGTGCTGCTTGCTGCTATGCAGATGATGAACAGGAGGCCTCAAAGGCAGTGCAGGACAGGGCTTTCAAACATCAGTGAAGGCTCACTTGGCTGTGTTTCTGCACCTATAAATCAGAAAATGTTTTTGGTTGGAAGGGACATTGAAGATGATCTGGTTCCAATCCTCTGTCATGGGCAGAAACACCTTCTACTAGACCATGATGCTCATGGCCCCATCCAGCCTGGCCTTGAGCATTTCCAGGGTAGGAGCCTCCACAACTTCTCTGAACAACCTATTCTAGTGCCTCACCACCATCATGGGGGAGAATTTCTTCCTGCTTCCAGTTTAAAGCCTTTACCTCTTGTCCTGTCACTTGATGCCTTTGCAAAATGTCTCTCTCCAGCTCTCCTGTAGCCCTCCTCAAATGCTGGAATGCTTCTGTAAGGTCTTTCTAGAGCCTTCTCTTCTCCAGGCTCCACAGCCCCAACTCTCTCAGCCTGTCCTCACAGCAGAGGGGTTCCAGCCTCTCTGATCATCTTTGTACAGGTCTGTGTTTCTCCTGTGCTGAGGACTCCAGAGCACTACAGATGGGGTTGCTGGGGACTTGCCAGTACAGCGGATGGGGTCACAACAGTGCAGAGCAGAGGGGCAGAATCCCCTCCCTCCAAGTGCTCACCACACTGCTTGGGATCAGCCCAGGACAGGGACAGGTCAGGGCTGTGAGCGCATGGTGTCAGCTCATGTTCAGCTTCTCACTCACCAGCACCCCCAAGTCATAGAATCATAGAATCAACCAGGTTGGAAGAGACCTCCAAGCTCATCCAGTCCAACCTAGCACCCAGCCCTATCCAATCAACTGGACCATGGCACTAAGTGCCCCATCCAGGTTTGGCTTGAACACCTCCAGGGATGGCAACTCCACCACCTCCCTGGGCAGCCCATTCCAATGCCAATCACTCTCTCTGGCAAAAACTTCCTCCTAACATCCAGCCCAGACCTGCCCTGGCACAGCTTGAGACTGTGTCCCCTTGTTCTGTTGCTGCTTGCCTGGCACAAGAGACCAACCCCACCTGGCTACAGCCTCCCTTCAGGGAGTTGCAGACAGCAATGAGGTCTGCCCTGAGCCTCCTCTTCTGCAGGCTGCACACCCCCAGCTCCCTCAGCCTCTCCTCATAGGGTTTGTGTTCCAGGCCCCTCACCAGCTTTGTCACCCTTCTCTGGACATGTTCCAGTTCCTCAATATCTCTCTTGAATTGAGGAGCCCAGAACTGGACACAGCACTCAAGGTGTGGCCTGACCAGTGCTGAGTACAGGGGCAGAATAACCTCCCTTGTCCTGCTGGCCACACTGTTCCTGAGCCAGGCCAGGATGCCATTGGCTCTCCTGGCCACCTGGGCACACTGCTGGCAATGTACAGCCTAAGTCCTTCTCCTTGGGGCCACTCTCCATCCATTCTCTGCCCAGCCTGGATTTGTGCTTGGGCACAACATCAGCCTATATGCAGATATAAATGTGCACAAATAATCCTATATAAATAGGCTGGAATGGTGTCACAAAGAGTCTCTGATAAAGGCTGGGTAGAGATCTGCAAAGTGGAGACTTCCAAAACTCTCCTGGACATTGTGATCTTGGCCAGCTTGCCCTGGGTGACCCTTCTTTAACAGGAGGGTTGAACTAGATGATCCTCAGAGGTCTTTTCCAAGACCCATCAGTCTGATTCTGTGATGGAAGGGAGCCAGCCCAGACACCATGATGCCAAGTGCCTCTGTAAACAAGCTCAGTCTGAGCTCCCTGCTGGTACAGCTGAACTGCTGATGGTGCTGGCACTGGTGGATGGAATTTGGCTTTGGGTATCTTGGAGCTGCTCAGCCTTTGCTTATGCAATGCTGGAGGCACAGCTGGAGTTCCCTAGCAGGAGGAACCCCCCTGGCAGAAGGCACTGTCTCTGCAAAGAATGGCTTCACATTTTCCATTGTAACTAAACCCCTAATCTGGGATTTTTTTTGGCTCTTGTTCAGACAAATCATGTGGGGTTTGAGAACTGACCACTGGCTGGTGCAAGGCCCTGCTGTGGAGCTCTGGAGAACAATATGGCCTTGATTTTTGCCAACTCCTACATGTTCCCAAAGTCAGATTCTGCTAGTGGTCAGTGTCTCATCCTGTTTCTGTAGCTATTGCCTGCCCACAAGGTGCCCCAAGGTGTATCAGCTGATGGTGGTCCATCTGCATTGTTCTGATCCCACATTCCTGTTTGTTTTTCTCATTCCTACCCCCAACCTAGCTGGTCCAAGTGATTCTTACACAGACTATGTGGCTACCAGGTGGTACCGCTCTCCAGAGCTACTTGTGGGAGACACCCAGTACGGCCCTCCCGTGGACGTGTGGGCCATCGGCTGCGTCTTTGCTGAGCTGCTCTCCGGGGTGCCCCTGTGGCCAGGCAAGTCTGATGTCGACCAGCTGTACCTCATCCGGAGAACCCTGGGTAAGTGTCCACTCACCACTCATTGCCCCAGGCTTCCCAATGCCTTTCACAGCACTAGAGCTTGCACAGGAGAACTTTCCTCTGTGGTGGGTGCTGTGGCACAGCTGAAGTGTCAGATCCCGGTAGGTAGGTGTTTGTGCAGCACCCTCTAGCTATGATCACAGGATGTTAGGGGTTGGAAAGGACCCAAGGAGATCATCCAAGGCCCCCTACCAGAGCAGGACCATACAATCTAGCTCGGGTCACACAGGAACACATCCAGATAAGCTTTGAAAGTCTCCAGAGGAGACTCCACAACCTCTCTGGGCAGCCTGTGCCAGTGCTCTGGGACCCTTACAGGAAAGTAGATCGCCCTTGTGTTGAGCTGGAAGCTCCTGTGCTGCAGCTTCCATCCATTGCTGCTTGTCCTATCTCAGGAAGCAAGTGAGCAGAGCCTGTCCCCCCACTCCTGACCCCCAACCCTCAGAGATTTACAAACATTTATTAAATCCCCTCAGAGCCCAGAAGGTGCACAGCAGCTGGGTAATCCTGCTCCAAAAACTGCTCCCACCAGCTGGGCATGTGAGGGTGGGCAGCTGGAGCTGTGTGGCCTTGTCTTTCCATCAGCACAGTCACACAATGGGCAGTAGCATTCACAAAAGAACTTTCACTGGCTGACTTGATTGTATTCCACCATAGGATTGTTTGAGCTTTAAAAGACCTTTGAGATCATCGAGTCCAGCCATTAACGTAACACGGCCAAGTCTGCTTCTGATCCATGTTCCTGGGCACCACATCTACACAGCTTTTAAATCCCTCCAAGGGTGATGACTCCACCACTGCCAAGGGCAGCCTGTTCTGATGCCTGATCACTCTTGCAGGAAAGAATTTTTTCCTAATATCCAATCTAAACCTCACCTAGCACAATTTCAGGCCATTTTGTTTCAACCTGTTGCCTGATACTAGTGTGAAGAGACCAACACCCCCTCACTCCAACCTCCTTTCAGGGAGTTGTAGAGAACAATGAGGTCTCCCCTCAGCCTTCAGGCTAAACAACTCCAGTTCCTTCAGCTGCTACTCAGCAGATCTCTTCTCCACACATTTCACCAGCTTTGTTGCCCTTCTGTGGACCTGCTCCAGCACCTCAGTGTTCCTGGGACCCAAAATTGAACTTAGCATTTGAAATGTAGTCTCACCAGTGCCCAGTACAGAGAAATAGCCATTGGCTCATTTGATGGTGGTCCATCTCTTTAGGTGTTTTCTCAGATGGTGTCAGCCTCATTAGAGGATATAAGTTTGTTCAATACAGGCACAGTAAAACCAGCAAATTAATCCAGCTTTGGTCTTTTTTAATTCTTGGTCACAGGGGACCTTATTCCTAGGCACCAGCAAGTGTTCAGCACCAACCACTTCTTCAGTGGGGTTCAAATTCCAGACCCAGAGAGCATGGTAAGAGCTGCCTCCAGACATACTTCCCTGATCTGCAGTGCTAAGGACAGCTGTTGGGACAGAGAAATACTCCTGTTTCTCACCCAGAGCACGTGTGCTTTGGAAGCTCAGCTGGAAAAGCCTCACTTATCCAGCTGTCCCAGTCCTTTGCTCACAGCATTTTTTCCCTATCCAAAAGCTTTGCTAGTGTACACTTAGAGTGTTATTCAGAGGTGGCTGAAGCCCTCTCTGCTCCTTCTCCCTTCTTCTGGTGGCACAGCCACCAACCTGCCCAACCTCAATAGTGCCAGGCAGCTCCCTTCCAAGTACATCAGCTGACAGATGCATTTTGTGAGCTATGAGTTGTGTTGCTACAGAAAGCTTCTTCCCTGTACCCTGAGGAATGAAAATATCACCAACAGAGAATCATAGAACTGCTGAGGATGGAAGAGACCTTTGAGACCATCAAGTCCAACCACTTGCCTAGTGCTCACAATCCCACCGCTACTGCTAAGCTGCTACCACTAAACCATGTCCCTAAGCACCAGAACCACACATATTTGAAATCTCTTCAGGGTTGGTGATTCTGACACCTCCCTGAGCAGCCTGTTCCAGTGGCTGAGACCCTTTCAGTGAAGAGATTTTTCCTGATATCCAACCTGAACCTCCCCTGGCACAACCTGAGGCTGTTTCCTCCTGTCCTCTAAGGAGCTGCACGTGAGAAGAGACTGACTGACTTTCAGGTAGCTGTAGAGAGTGATGTGGTCTTGTCTTAGCCTGCCCTTCTGAAGAATATACAACACCCAGTTCCTTCAGCCATTCCTCCTAAGTCTTGTGTCCAAGGCCCTTCACAAGCTTAGTTGCTATTGTTTAGAAACACTCCAGCACCTCAATATCCTACTTCAAACTGACCCCAGTACTTGAGATGTGGTCTCACCAGTGCTCAGTACCTCACTGTTGGTTTTTTTTCTCTCCAGGAGCCATTAGAAGTGAAATTCCCTAATATTTCATACTCTGCTTTGGCTCTCATGAAGGTAAGAAGCCTACAGCTAGTGAGGATCCCTACACTGAGACACAGCAAATGCAGCCTGGTTTGTGTATCAGATGGTAATGGTTTGGGTATCGGCTACTGAATTATCAGAGATCACTGAAGCTGGAGAGGACTTTCATCCACTCTTCTAGTCCACTCATCTTCACCACAGAGGTGGAAAATCTTATTCATTCTCCTGAGGAGATGCATGGGATAGAAATGGTAGGGATGGAAACATTAAGGAGAAGGTGCAGCTGTGAGTGGTGTTAGCTATGCCAAGCATGGCACAACACAGCTACAGTGGGTTCTTCTTGTTTAAGAACCAGTTCAAATGAACACTGTGGACTCCCTGTTTTTTGAGGCTTGATGTTACCATACAAATGTAAATCACAGAATGCATCAGGTTGCAAGGGACCTTCAAAGATCATGTTGTAGAACCCCCCTGCAGTGAACCTCTCCAACTAAATGGACATAAGGAGAAAGTTCTTGACAATGAGAGCGGTAAAACAATGGAACAGTTTGCCCAAGGATGTGATTGAGGCCCCATCCCTGGAGACCTTCAAGATCAGACTTGATGTGGCCCTAGGCAGCCTGATCTAGTTGGAGTTGTCACTGCTGACTGCAGGGGTGTTGGACAAGGTAACTCTTACGTGTCCCTTCCAAACTGATGCAATCTCTGAATCTGTAGATGTCCATTTGGACATTTCTGTTACCGTCTTGTGGCAGTCATTCAGTACTAGCTACTGCCAGCTTCATGTGACTCTAGAAAGCCCAGCTCTGAGAATCCAGACTCTTGAGAACCCATCAAAACCAAGATTAACACAGAGAACACCTACCTGTTGGATGTGCTGAGTCGCTGGGGTGGTGCAGACTCATTTAATGTCTTACTTCACCTTCCCTAGGGTTGCCTGCGCATGGACCCAGCAGAGAGGCAGACATGTGAGCAGCTGCTGCAGCACCCCTATTTTGACAGCACCAGGGAGGCAGCAGATCTGGGGAAAGAACAGGAGAAAATGGCTCGGAAACCAGCCAGGCCCACTCGGAAGCACATGGCAGGGGTAAGGTTTTCCTTGCAGGATTTAGTTCTGTGCTTGCGGAGGGAGCTGCTTCTCTCTGTTTGGCACCCAGGAGGTAACTCCCGAGTTGGACTGATCTTCATTTTGGCCCATGGAAGAAATGAACTTCCTGGCTAAAGAGTAACTTGAGTACAAAGGGAATTGTGCCCCGGGGCTCCACTGGGTCACAGCGGATAAGTACACAGTGATGTGAGATGGGTTCATTCCTGACAGAACAGCAGGACAACAAACCTGTGTGGCTGGTGTAGCCTGGAGTTCTCTGGGCCTTTAGGGGAGTGTTGATGTGCATGAGAGTTGAGAGTATCTGCAGAGGGACCTGGACAGACTGGATTGATGGGCCAAGGCCAGTGGGATGAGGTTCAGCAAACCAAACGCTGAGTCCTGCACTTGGGTCACAACAACCCCATGAATGCTCCAGGCTTGGGGCAGAGTGGCTGGAAAGCTTCCTGGTGGAAAAGGACTTGGTGCTGGTTGAAAGCCAGCAGGATGAGCCAGTATGTTGCCAGGTGGCCAAGAAGGCCATCAGCATCCTGGCTTGGATCAGCAATAATGCAGCCAGCAGGACCAGAGTAATGAATGTCCTCCCATACTGAACAGTGTTGAGATTGCACTCTGAGTACTGTGTTTAGTTCTGGGCTCCTTGCTACAAGAAGGACATTGAGGTGCTGGAGCATGTCCAGAGAAGGGCAACAAAGTTGGTGAAGGGTCTGGAGAACAGGACTGGTGAGGAGCAGCTGAAGGAACTGGGGCTGTTCAGCCTGGAAAAAAGGAGGCTGGGGGATGACCTTCTGACTCTCTAAAACTCCCTGGAAAGAGGTTATATTTGGGGGTCAGTCCCTTCTCCCAGATGAACCAGTTAGCCACTTCCATTTCCATGACATAAGACACAATATTTATCTTGCCCTGGTGACTGGGATAAGTCCCTTTAATGACCTGTTGTGGTTGCAGTCCAGTTGTAGACCCTCAGATCCAAGATGCTGAGTTTGAAAAGGGCAGGATTGTAACAAGAATAGTTTCATAGCTCATATTGCTTTCTGACCAATGAAACTCCTGTTCTGTTCTGACTGCAAGCCCAACCACACCATGTGACTTTCCCTTCAGTTACAGTACCTGCCTCAACTGACCAGTGGTAACCTCCTGCCAGCTCTGGACAGCAAGAAGTGCTGCTGCAAACCAAGAAGATCAAACTACCACTTCCCAAATATCTAACTGGATGGCAGGTTAAAAAGCATCTACTGTTCAATGTTCCAGTCATTCAGAATCTACAAAAGGAGGAGGCATGGTGGGAAAATAAATTAATACAACTTCTGACGTAGACCAAAGTGGTCTGAATGGGCTCCAGGTCACTAGTGAGGGAAGTGATGTACAAGGCAAAGTCCATGCTCACTTTCATGTCCTGTGTACCAAGGAAAATGCATGTTTTGCTGTAATTCCTGGTTGTATACTGGTTTTCATGGTGGTATACTGCTTCAGGACTACTGCAACCCTGTGTTTGCAGTGAATTTAAAATCTCTTGCTTCTCTGTCACCTAAATTTCAGACTTGGCAGAAGAGCTGCAACCTTGCCAAATCAATCTGAACTCTGCTGTGTCCAAACAGCAGTAGTGTGAGGAGCTGTGAATATAGTGCTGATATGAGCAGGAGATGAGCCTGAGGAGAAGCTGGCTCACTGCTCCCATTATCTCTAGAGCTGCTGAGACAGCCCTGCTTTTAAGATCCACACTTACAGTCCACCAAGGGTTAAATGTACTGACCTAGGCTTGCCAGAAGCTCCGCAGGCACTGCTACCAGCGAGAGAACATCTAAACAATAAGAACTGCTGTTTCTTTAGTCCTTGCAGAGTTTCTCCTGTTTCCTCCTGGCACTGTGAGGTTGGCTTTGTTTGTTTTTTCTGCCAGTAGTGAGGTCATTTGCCTGTAGAGTTACAGAAACTGTTTCTATCAAAAAGAAATTATGAGTAGAATTTAGAACATGGGCCAGATGCAGGCAGGAATTCTACCTAAGCTTAGCACGTTAGAGTCTTGGGGTTTGTGTAATCTCAGGGTGTAAGATGTTGTTGATTTTGAATAAAAGACATGCAGCTTGTTTTTTCCCAGTCCACTGGATGTGTTTTACTACCAGGCAAGAACATCCCCTTTCTGCTCGAGGCCTAGAGCAGGTATGTTTTCCCAGAGCTGTTGTGTGCTCAAGAGCAGTAAATTCCAACGGGATGGGTTCCACATCCTCAGGTACTGTGACTGCCCACCCTTTATTTAATATTATAAGTGAACATATGTTACTCTTGTGTGTTCTAATTGCATTCAGGAAGCTCTGCCATTCCAGATGGGAATTGTGGAAGCACCCAGGAGATGTCTTTCAGCAATTAGGAGCCCAGCAGTCAGCTCCTGGTGATGATTCTGTGATTTCTGGACACTGCTCTGTGCTAGGAGATGCCAAAAAGCATCAGCCCCACACTGCAGTCATTTCCTTCAGAGGACAAGGTGACAAAATGGGGACACCACTCTGAAATCTGCTTTCCTGGGAGCTGTCACCTACTGCCCTTCTCTCTGGTACCACCAGTATTAGGGATGTGACTAAAAATGTGGTGATCTCCCTGAAGATGAATCCCTCTCTGACTTAGCAGAAGCGATGTGTATGCAGCTAAAGAACACAGAACTAATTGAGCCCCTGTCAGCACACAGCAAAAACATGTACAAGGGGTGGCTGAGAGATTCCACACAATCTTCACTTCCTCAGAGTGGTGCTTCTGAGAGGCTCAGACTCTGTCCACCTGTTGACCATGCCCCTTACACCAAACAAAAGGCTTTGGGAACCAAAGCATTAAGAAAAATGTCCCAGAAATTATTTTAACTCAACACCCTCTGGGTGAGATTCCCAGAGAGTAAACATCTCTCACTCCTGCAGCACCAGCACCTGCAGTGCTGCTGTCCCACCACACCAAGGTCCTTCCTGCTGCTGTTCTGCACAAGAATTTCCCTGCTTCCTGTCCCAGTGCTCCTCAGAGCTCAGATCTGGGGCCAGTCTTGTTTAAAATCTTTACCAGTGATCTGGACAAGGAGATTGAGGCATTCTCAGTAAGTCTGCAGATGACACCAAGTTGTGTGAGTGTTGATCTGCTTGAGGGCAGGGAGACTCTACAGAGGGACCTGGACAAGCTGGACCAATGGGCTGAGGCCAGTGAGATAATATTCAACAAGGTCAAGTGGTGGGTCCTGTCCTTGGGTTGCAACAACTCCACCAACACTCTTAAGTTTGTGGCTGGAAACTGCAGGGTAGAAAAGTATCTGGGGATGTTGATAGCTGGTTGAAGGTGAGCCAGCATGTGCCCAGGTGACCAAAAAGGCCATCAGCAGCCTGGTTTGGATCAGCAATAATGTGACCAGCAGGACCAGGGCAGTGATAGTCCCTCTGTAGAGAACACTGTTGAGGCCACAGCTGTGTTCAGTTCTGGGCGACTCACTGCAGGAAGGACATTGAGGTGCTGGAGCAGGTCCAGAGAAGGGCAGAGAAGCTGGTGGACAGCCTGGAGAACAGGTCTGGTGAGGAGCAGCTGAGGGAACTGGGGTTGTTCAGCCTGGAGAAAAGGAGACTGAGAGCAATCTCTACAACTCCCTGAAAGGTTTTAGTGAAGCGGGGTTCAGTCTCCTCCCCCAAGTATCATAGAATGGTTTAGGTTGGAAGTGACCTCAAAGCTCAGCCAGTTCCAACCCCCCATGATAGGCAGGGACACCTCCCACTAGAACAGGTCACTCAAGGCCTCATCCAACCTGGGTTTGAACACCTCCAGGGAGAAAGCAGCCACAACCTCCCTGGGCAACCTGTACCAGTGTTTCACCACTCTCACTGCAAAAAACTTCTTAACATCCAGTTTCAATCTTCCATCTGCCAGTTTAAATCCATTCCCCCTTGTCCTGTCATTACAAGACCTTATCAATAGTCCCTCCCCAGCCCTCCTGTAGGCCCCCTTCAGATACTGGAAGGCTACTCCAAGGTCTCCTGGAAGCCTTCTCTTCTCCAGGCTGCAGAGCCCCAACTCTTGTAGCCTGTCCTCGTAGCAGAGGCACTCCAGCGCTCTGATAATCTAGTCCTATCATCAAGTGACAGGACCACAGAAATGGCCTCAGGTTGTATCAGGGGAGATTTAGGTTAGCTATTAGGAAAAAAAATCTGCATGGAAAGAGTGGTCAAGCTGCCCTTGGGGAGATGGCTAAAACCCCATTCCTGGAGGTATTTAAGATGCAGAGATGTGGTGCTGAGGGACATGGTTTAACACCAGACTTGGTAAGAGTTAGATAATGGTTGGACTGGATCTTAGAAGTCTTTTCCAATGCAAACAATTGTAGGATTGTATAAAACCAACGAAAAAGTGTCTGTGTGCAGGAACTTGCCTGCTCTACGATGTTGATTGGTAGTGTAGCTTAAGCTTAATGAAAGTTTCTTTCAAACAGCTTTTAAGGCTGGATTGGGAGATCCAGGCTTATTTCCATACCTGGAAATCCAGTGGCCTCTGCAACTTCATTTGTGGCACATAAACACTATGAAATCAAATACACCTCGGTTACATGCAGTTGTGTTTATTCCAAATCCAGCTCCAACTCCAGGTTTGGCAGTGCCTGCTGAAGGATGCGGATGGTGGTTTCCTTCTCTCTTATTCCAGGAAGGTCACTCAGATACAAATATTGAAGGTTCCTATAAATATTTAAAGAACAGTCAGCAACTACTATTTAACTAAGAAATCAGACAAAGTATCCAGTTCTGGAGCCCCCATTACAAGAAGGATGTGGATGTGCTGGAGCATGTCCAGAGAAGGGCCACGGGAACGTTCAGAGGGCTGCAGCAGCTCTGCTGTGAGGACTGAAAGAGTTGGGGCTGTTCAGTCTGCAGAAGAGGAGGCTCCCAGGTGACCTTCTTGTGGCCTTCCAGGATCTGAAGAGGGCCTACAAAAAAGCTGGGGAGGGACTTTTCAGGATATTAGGCAGTGACAGGACTGGGGGGAATGGAGTGAAGCTGGAGATGGGTAGGTTCAGACTGGACGTGAAGGTGAAGTTGTTGAGCATGAGAGTGGTGAGAGGCTGGAATGGGTTGCCCAGGGAGGTGGTTGAGGCCCCATGCCTGGTGGTGTTTAAGGCCAGGCTGGATGGGGCTCTGGCCAACCTGTTCTAGGGTAGGGTGTCCCTGCCCATGGCAGGGGGTTGGAACTAGATGCTCCTTGTGGTCCCTTCCAACCCTGACTGATTCTATGATTCTAAAATAGTTATTTTGAGTATTTTACTGGTTCTAACGGAAGTGACTTTTTGTCTCAAGTGGGTGCTGGAAGTTGTTAGCTTACCATGAATTCAGTACTTCTACAGGGGTCAAAAAGAAATGATGGACATCATGGTGCTGCTCTTACAGCACATAGCATTTAGTAATTTCAGTAGCAATTCAGTAAAATATAATATTGAAAGTCCTTACCAATAAATTTTTGTAGGACAAAATCCAAGTCACCACATCACCCATCTGTAGATGTTTATTAACTCTGTGTAACACCAAATAGCTCTGATTTACTTTTAAGGTTTCAGCAAGGCACCTATGGACATGCTTCAGAGGTGCACAGCATCCACCTGCTTCCCAAGGCTGAGCTCTGAGCACTGCCCTAAGACCTTCTGAGGCCACAGTGAGCACAAGATAACTGACAGGAAGCAGTGTGAGGTGTAAGAAAGACAAAATTATAGGACACTCATTAAGCCTGCCCTGAAAAACAGTGGCAGCTTCAGGACCAGAAGCAGAAACTAAGGTCATTGTTGGTTTTACCTCTTGTGCCAAGATAAAAAGAAGCAATGAACATTCACTGCTCCTGCAGAAGTTGTGTCAACAAAGAGCATGTGTCCTGCTCCAGCTTGTGCAGCAATCAACAGTGCGTAAGAGACTTCAAGTGGAAAGGGAGATGCTGTCCTCAACTCTGAGGATAGGAGCACAATTACAGATTCATGTACTGCAGTCAGTGATTCTGGTGTCCTCAGCTACATGTCTCAGTGTACACATCTCCCTGGCACCTTAAAAGGCTGATTGATATGTGTGTGTTAATTAATATGTCTCTTCCGGGCTATCCACCATACTGTCTTCACGCATGCTTGAAGGAACATCTCCTGTGGTGGCGGTGCTATCCCTCCCAGGCTGTCATCCAATTTAGTCTCCAAACCACCCCACACCCCCACACCTGTCTGCAACAGCCAATGAACACTCAGACTTCAGCCCTTCCAAGCAGCACAATCCCAAAAACACAGGGTGGGAACAGCTGGGAAGCAAGAGGAGCTCAGCAGCTCACGTACGTCAGCTTGTGAAGTGCAATGATGCCTTTATCTGTGACGTTCCCACAGGAAATAATCCACAGCTGAAGGAGACTCTTCTGGATGTTCTTCGTCTCACTGAGCCTCTGCATGCACTGGTCTTGGATGTAAATACACTTCTGTAGCTTGATTTCTGTAACATGCTCAAGACCATCTGGAGACACAAGAAAGTATTTACCTCAACAGACCAGGAACAACCTGTACTGTTCTCCGTGTAGCAACCACCTCCAAAACCACACAGCAAGGTGCCTCTGGATACAGTAGCTCACAATGAAACTCCAAAGTCCCTTTTGCAGGACTTTAAACAGATGAAAACTCCTGAGGTTTGTATCCTTTTGGTGAGATGCTAAGAGTAAGTAACAAGAAAACTCGGCTGGTTTGGATGACTTTGACTTAGGAACCTACCAATAAAGGAAATTCAAGATCCTCTGCCAAGGACTCCTTGTTATTTAGAAGAGACCTGAAACACTTTAAATCTCTTACTTTATAAAAAAATGAGAACTTGCCTTTTTTTTCCTTCTCTCCCCTTCGCCCCCCCACTTTTTTTCCCCCTCTTTTGAAGACATTAATGCAGGGAGAACAAGCAGTATGATGACTTCACAGACACTAAACCCACTTGGTTTAGAAGAAAAACAGTATTTAAAGTAGAGCACCATCCTACCAACTCTGAGGAACTGCAGAGCCATTTTGAGGGGGAAAAAAACCCAACCAAACCCCAAACTCAAATTCTATGAGAAAATGATGCAGTTAATTCACATTTTGATGCGACTGAAAGAACTGAGAGCATTCGGTATAATCCTGGCACTTCTACATTACCTAGATAGTCAAATCCTCTGTACATGATGCAAGAGTCCAGGGCGTGAATTGCTTCGATCTTGTATTTGCCCAAGGGCCCTGTGGGGAGGCCATTGTAGTCCTGCTGCCATTTCTGGTGGCCTTGATAGCGCACCAGGGCACCACATCTCAGCAACCACTCTGAAGCTGCCCTGTCAGGGCCAACAGCCTGTATACGTTCGTAGTCCACTCTGCCAAGACACAAAGAGCATTTACATGGCTTCTGTAACGTGGCAGATTCGTTGACCTGATGATAATACTTGACCAGGGACACCTTCCACAAGCCCCATGCAATCTGCCTTTGAACATTTCCTGGGCTGGGGCATCTACCACTTCTCTGGGCAACCTGTTCCAGTGTCTCACCCAGCTTCACAGTGAGGAATTCCTTCCTTACATCTAATCTAAATCCTTGGATCCATCCAGGACAAGGATATCTTTCTTAGTCTGGCAAGAAATGCTGAAGAGTGAAGCAGAGACCTGGAAGAGGCTCCTGTGTGGTTGAGCTTTCCAGGCCCATTACAGCAACCAGCTGAAACCCTGTCCAGAGTCAGAAAACTATTAGTGACTGGCAAAGTTAAGGGCAGAGTGTCACAAAGAAAGGTTTTCTCTTTCTAGAAGTAAACACAAACCCCTTGTGTGACATGGTAAATCAAAATGACAGAATGGTTGGAGTTGGAAATCATGCTTCTCTAAGTAAAGCGGGCATCGCTTTGCTCCAGGTTGAAATGCAGTTGAGGGTCAAAGGAATACTGGCGTTTAGGGAGAGAGTCCACATTGCCAGCTTGATTCGACCACCCGAGGGAAAGGAGCAAAGCACACAGCTTTTTCTGCCAGTTCTGGCTGGACACAGGTAAGGAATGGTCCCTGCCAAGCATCAACCTGCAACCTGGGGTGAAAGAGCAGCGCTGATAACAGAAAACGTTCTCCACACTCCCGAGACTTAATTCTCCTCCAACGCAGCGCAGTGGATACGCGGGACCTCGGCTGTCTGCACAAAGCGAACC